>NC_086240.1:14075156-14675156 GCF_036321145.2 Pelmatolapia mariae
ATTTTTGCGACTGGCCTTTATTGTATATGTATGTGTAGAAATTTCACTTTCTGGAGGAGAATATTCAAACAAGTCACGTAAATGTGATTCACAAAATCTGCAGCACACAATATACGGAAAATTGCACAACATACAACACTTGGGCATTTTGTGGTTTCGATTGTTGTTATAAGTAGGGTTTATTTTTGGGAAGGAGAGATGTTATCCAAACAAGTGCGTAATCAGTGCTTTGCATTAACGCAAAGCTGTGAGCGCAATGTCAAAGTTCTCTGTCCTTGAACTCTTCACTCAGTCCTCATACTGAGTATTCAATAATAATAACAACACATTGTATTTATGGAGAGCTTTAGAAATACTTAAGGACACTTTACAAGCAATTAAATAAGAAAATCACAGTATGGATAAAATAAAACAGTTGGAAGAAATCATAGAATTAAAACTCAAAGCATAATAAAATTAAAATGAAACAGAATAGCTAAGCTTCAAAATACGTGTTTTAAGTGCTGGCTTTAGAGATAGGGAATGACTCAATGTTGTGAATGTGGTGCGGGAGAGAGTTCCAAGGACAAGGGGCCACTTGGCGGAAAGCTCTAAAACCCAGGGTGGTCGGGTGAGGAGTAACTCCAAGTGGGAATGAGTGGCAATGTGCAGAAGGTCAGAGAAAGATGGAAGTCCGAGGTTATGGAGAAACTTGAAATTAAGAAGCAGAATCTTAAAATTATATTTACAGGAAGCCAGTGAAGCTGTTGAAGGACAGAAGTAATATGTTCTGTGGAAATGGTTTTGGTAATAACATGAGCAGCTGCATTTTGGACCAGCTGAGCCTCACTCATTACCCCACTTAGTGTCTTCGTGAATCAGAGCAGAAATTAACTCAACTGAGCTGTCTTTTCCTCAGCCGTGTGCACACAGCGAGCGACTTCTCTCTCCTAAACCTCTAACGGATGAAAGTGAAATGTCTGTGAAAATGCAGCTGTTAATAAATGTGTTAGATTAATGATAAGGTTCTTTCCTTTTTAAAAAAAATAATGTCCTATTATCCTATTAAAAAATGTCCTATTAAAATTAAAAAGGGATGCGTGCGTTTACACATGTGGCACACATAGTGACTTGTGATCTTATGTTAAATAATGTTTTGTGTTCTTCTGCACGTTGTACAAGTCAGCTGTTCCATATAAACATATTAGAGGTTTATATGGTGGAATAGTTTCTAGTAATGCAGCCATCTTCCAGATAAATCCTGAGCTCTACCTGAGTCTCAATCCTCAGGACCCTTTGCAAAGTGTCCAGCGATTTCTATCACAAGACTTAACAGTGATATCAAAAGATAAGATTATTTTGGAATGATCTGCTGGGTTTTGAGTTATTTGTCCCTCTTAGTAGATCTCCCCTATAGCATATAAAATTAAATACATCTTATTTTCTGTTTATCTGCTGTGACCACCAGCTTACCAGTTGAATTAATTTCCTTCTCTGTTTAGGATTTTTATGACTGCTGTAAAATTCCCTCTATTAATCACTGATCCTAGCTGACCTGAAGTGAAAATTAATTTCGGATAATCATGAAGCCTACAATGCAATAACACACCTTGCTAACATATGCAGAACCTTAAACATTCGTAATCTTAAGCCATTCATATGAAGCCAAACGATAGTACTGTAGTTGCACTAGGTCCTCATTTTTTTTAAGTGTAAATATCTTTGGCTGTCATACATCATGTCAGGTTTCACTCTCTGGCAGACAAAGTTTGACACGAATGCAGGAGTCAGAAAGTCAGATATAAAACTCAAATGTAGATTTGTTGCTGAGAGTCATAACACTCAAATGTGAGAACTCCAACTTGGAGCTACACAAGTGGAAAAACATAGACATGACAAAGTGCAAAGCAAGACTCACACAATATATACACACCAGGTAATTAAGGAGATGAGAAACACCAGGGAACACAGCTGAATGGAATCTGACTAATGAGACCAAACTAAACGCAACACACATGAGACAAGGGACTATCAAAAATAGAAGAGGAAATAACATACACAAGTCAGGATTAAGACATGACACAGCGATAAAGAAACGTGGAGACACGACTAACTGGGGAGACAGAATTGGATCACAAAAGATGATAACTAAAGATTATGTGACTGAATGAGGAACACAGACTGGAAACAAAGGGGAACTAAGAAGCACTGAAAGGACAAAGGACGTCAAATTACAAAATAAAAAAACATGAGCTCACAGAAAACTCAAAACATCCCAAAACTCAAAAAAACTGAAATACCCAGGACCATGAAACATTATTTCAGTATTATTGTTATTATCAGGAAAATACGAGACAGAGAGAGAGAGAGAGAGAGAGAGCACTATCACAATATTATATATAATATTAACAGAAATCCGCTCTTTCTAAAAAAGGTCATTTGAATATGTTACTTGGGGCCATAACTGAGGAATAACACACATGACCTATTTTAGACTGCTTTTAAGGATAAATGTGAAGCTGCATATAAAATATCTGTCTAATCCTGCCTGGAAAACTGTGTTTTTACAGGTCTCTACATCTGCTGTCAGAGATCTCGAACAGACATCCAAATACTTGAAGCATCATCACTATATTCTAACTTGAGCTCAGTATAGGCAGAGTACCAGATGCTAAGCCTCTTACAGTCTGAAGAAGGATGATAATATTTAGTAAGGGGTTAACTCAACCCAGCTACTGTCAGATAGAAATAGATTGTATGGACAAATGTGACACTGACATAATTAATTAATGTGGAAAAATTATTTGTAAATGTAGCGGAAGTTAAAATGCAGCCTTTCCTTTGAAATATAGAAATTTAGCTGTTGTTCGACGGCATCATCTGAAATGAGTGATGGTGTTATAAATAGTGGAGGTGAAAGTGTGGACGGCAGCAGGTTTCTGGGGGTTCTTGATGGTCTAAACCTACACAGTAAAATACTGCTGTGATTTATGACGTTACGGCTATTCTGGAACGCTGAATCACAGCACGCTCATTGTTGTTCCAAACTTGTGATTCAAGGAGCTGCGTGGTGAAGTGTGGCAGTACTCCAGTAGCCTGATGTGCTTTCTGAACGGCCGTCTCCTCGGTGATGAAAAGGATCTCACCAGCTGGGCCAAGAATCAGTGGGGTTTCACTTTCGCCCGGCCGCAAGCTTTCTACACGACTCTTGCTGAGGAGTACTACACTGAACTCCTCCAGAAAACTGGGGCAAGTCACGCAAACACTGTCACTTAAATATCCAATATAGGTAAAAATATGTTGACCAGAGAAGTCAAATTCATTTTACAATATTTAAATATTAAATATTATATTAAATAATAAAAATATTAAATATTAAAATATTTTTATTATTTTACAGAACCTCTCTGTAAAAATTCTGTAAAATTCTTTTTTTCTGCTAAAAACAGAAATTTCTCTAGTACATAGTTGAAAAGCTGAATTTTAGTGTCACTTATTTCATTACTTTCATGTACTATGTTCATGGGAGAGGTATTTATCAGTAGGAAAAGCTGTAAAAAATACAAAATTTACACCCTCCTTCATGTTTCCTAAGCTCTCCAGTGGGCCAGATTGGAGTCTTTGCCAGGCTATTTCTGGCCCCAGGCCTTGTGTTTGACAGCCCTGATATAGACAGTTTATTTACATTCTGTATTGGGAATCAAGGAGCAAATCAGCACCGTATATTTAGTTGTTATTTCATTAGTAAAAAAAAAGTGGCTTATTAAGTGTATCTTTCTGATGACTGTTTAAAGTTGTGAATATGATTTGAAAACCAATTCATGTAAGATTCTTTCGAAAAATGTTGGGATGCAGCACATTTTATACCTAATCAAAATAACCAAAGGGAGCACACACTCAATATTAAAACTTTATTGTTGAAAAATGTATTTGATGACAACATCATGTTTGGAAAAAAAAAGCACTCGAGGTGTATAAATAGTCTTGTGTTCTTCTTTCAGTGTTCTAAGCTTATGTCTTTCTTTTTCACTGTTTCTTTCCTTGGGGCAGTTTAGTCAGCTACTTTAACCTGTTTGGATTACACGGTTTATTTCTGGCAGTACTGCTCATGTCTGGTGTAACTCCATGCCTTTCCAGATATTTTGCATTGTGCATTTGAGTCCACCTCTCACTATATAAAATATTCAACATGCCTCTGCTCTTTCACTGTAGCATCAGTTTGTCTTCATGGATGTTGAGATTGCGGGAGAAGCTGTGGGGAGGTTAATGTTTGAGGTGAGCCAACTTTGACACATAAAGCATAGGATCCAAACTCATTTGCATCCTGCTGCTTTTCAAAGGATCTTTAAGACAGTCAGTCTAAACATTGGACTCCCAGATAAGAAAATATTTGATCATTACAGATGTGATCAGATATTATCTTTCCTCTGCTCTGCTCAGCTCTTCTCAGATATTTGTCCAAAGACATCCAAGAACTTTGAGGGTCTGTGCACAGGAGAGCAAGGACTGTCACAGAGTGGCTTCCCACTCTGCTATAAAGGCTCTCTGTTTCATCGGATTGTGCCCAATGGATGGGTGCAGGGTGGAGGTACACATGTATAAAAACATCAATATAATGTGACATCATACTTAAATATAGATACAGAAAATTTCACGATCTGTGATATATTAAACACTCATAAATATGTTGATAAATTGTTTAGATAGTTTTAATGGATTCATTAAATGTATTCATTAAAGTCAGCAGTACAGTTGTGGCTGTACCTATAAATTTCGCAGATATTTCTCCAGAGAGGAAAGGAAATGGAGGCGAGTCAATCTACGGGCTAATGTTTGAAGGTATGCTCTACAGCATTATGTTTAGAACATACTATATAACTACACTATTGGACTATGATGTCCATAGACAACACTGTGATATGTAGGGAGAGTAGGGAGTGAGTGGAAGAGAGTCTGGAGAGGTGGAGGTATGCACTGCACAAACTAGGAATGAAAGTCTGTAGAAGCGAGACAGAATATGTGTGTGAATGGGAGAGAAATGGGTGGAAAATGGATATGTAAGGAGCAGAGGTAGTGAAGGTGAATAAGTTTAATTGCCTGGGGTTAACCATCCAAAGCAACAAGAGAGGTGAAGAAGAGAGTGCTGGCAGAGAAGAGTGGGTGGAGACGAATGTCAGGGGTGTTTGTGACAGAAGGAGAGCAGCGAGAGTGAAAGAGAATGTCTAGGAGATGCTATGATGCACTGTTTGGAGACAATGGCACTAACAGACAAGAGGCCAAGCAGGAGGTGGCAGAGTTGAAGATATTAAAATTTTCACTGGGAGTGACCAGAAGGGAGATGTTTAAAAATGAGTATATTAGAGGGAGAGCTCAGGTTGAACAGTTTGGAGACAAAGTTAGAGAGGCAAGGCTGAGAAGGTTCGGACATGTGCAGAGAAGGGATAGTGGATATACTGGACAAAGAATGTTGAATATGGAGCTGCCAGGCAGGAGGAAAAGAGGAGGAGGTTCATGGACAACAGAAGATATTAAGCAAAAAGCTTAAGTTCTATATTTCAAAGGAATGGCTGCACTTTAACATCTACTATATTTGCAAATAACTTTCCACATTAATGAATGATGTCAGATATTTAGGTGATAGCGTGTGATCCACTGAAGTGATCCCTAAAGAAAAAGAAGAAGAAAAAGAAGAAGCCAGCATTGATTTACTTGTGCTTCCTCTATAAATGTTCACCTGAACTTGCATGTGCCTGCCCCTCTTTTAGATGAGAATTTTGCCATTTCACACTCTAAGCGCGGCATCCTGGGAATGGCTAATAAAGGTGCCCACAGCAATGGATCCCAGTTCTACATCACCCTACAGCCAATGCCATGGATGGATAAGACCTATGTTGCCTTTGGGTTGGTGTATCTGATTTTAGCTGAAAGACATCTTTTTAATTCCCACAGCTCTCACGTAGCTTCAAAAGTGAAGTTAAATCTCTTTTCTTCTCTTTTGCAGTCAAGTCGTTGAGGGTCTCGATGTCCTGAGGAGGTTAGAAGAAGCTCCAACTTGCAATGAAAGACCCAAGTATGAGTGTAGAATTACAGCCTGTGGAGTGCTTAAACCAGAGCTCATAAGCTTTAATCATTGATACATTTTTAAGCATTTTTTTCCTCAGTTTTTGAATCAGTAAAATAAACATGGCATGCATGTTTTCTTTTCCTTTTTTGTTAAATAAAAGCTTCACATTTGCATTTTGATTTTTTTTAAAACTGCATTTTTAAGTCAATAAGCTGTTTCATTCTTTTTGATGAATTAGACACCATCCGCTATGTGCATGTTTGACAGATGTAAAGTTGTTAAACTTGTTATAGGGCTTTTATTGTAATATTTATTCATCTTCTTAATTCATCTTCTATACAAGTAAAACCTGTGAATTTGCTTTTTATTGATGTGTACAGAAACTTTTACTATGAGAGGGATCTTCACTGAAAACCCAAATACGTCTACTGGACAGAGAGAGCAGCAGTAATAAGCTGAGAGTTTCAACAGTTATTGGGGTTGTAAAAGGCAATTCACAGGTTATCGCATAATGGCATAAAAACAAATGAGCTTTTACTTATGCTTAAAGGAAGTTGGGAAAATGGCATACAATTAAAGTATGAGAAGTACAGTTTATCTATTCTTCACAAGAGCCATCCTCTTCATCACTTTCTACAAGGACTGACAGAGGATGGCTTTTCTTCCTCATACCACGAGCACTGCATTTTTACCTTTGGAGATCCTTTTTGTATTATATTGAGCTTTTAACATGGCAACATTTTTTTAAGATTCTATTTATTGACCTCCTTTATTTCATTTAATTTCTTTCTGATTAATTTTAATTAGATGCTTTTGTAAAACAAGAATTTCCTAACTTTTGGCATAAATTGAAGTGATCCTGGGGCATTGACCCAGCATTTTCTGTTTTTTGGAGTCTTAAGTTATTTTGATATTTAACTATGTTCAGTTTGATTCTTAGTTTAGCTTTTTGTTCCAGTTACTGTTAAGTTTATGGTACTCCTTTCACTTTACCCTACTACCCCTTTGTTCTTCATGGATAGTCTAGTCTCCCTCAGTGAATCCCTGTTTCATTACTTTCTGTGTTATTTTGTTAGTTGTGTCCTTTAGTTTACATCTCCATGTCTCGTTATTAGATTTAGGTCACTCCTCTGTAATTCCAAAAGTGTCTCCACTCTGCCCTCATAACCTCTTGAGTATTTATACCCTCAGTTTGTTTTGTCATACTGTGGTTAGTGTTGTTACTGCTGTTTCTTGATATCTTCCCAGGCTTTTTTCTCTGTTCCAGTGAACTTTGTTTTTATCTGTTTTTTGGATTGTTCCATTTGCACCTCCAACAGAGGTTCTTTATTTTGATCATTGCTTGCTTTTGGGGTCCTCATACAGTATTACCTACCGATGACATGGTATATCTTGACTCATTTCACTGTTTTGCTGATGATTTGCAGATTTATCTACCTTTAAAAGCAGGGTCAGACCATCCCCAGCTCCTATTACGCTGCCTTGACGACGTCAAACAGTGGTTGTCATTAAATTATTTAAAGCTAAATGAAAATAAAACTGAAGTTGTCATTTTTGGCAACTTTAATCACATCGATAGCACTCTGGGCCCCCTTTCCTCCTATTGTAAAACACATGTAAAAAGCCTCGGTGTCTACATTGATGGTTCTTTTAAATTGAATAAGCAGGTGAGTGCAGTAGTTCAGTCCTGCTTCTTTCAGTTAAGACAGCTAGCCAAGGTAAAGCCATACCTTCCGGCTAACGTCTTTGAACGTGTTATTCACCTTTTCCTTACTTGCAGATTGGATTACTACAATTCATTGTATTATGGTCTAGATCAGGCCACCATCCATCGTCTTCAGATGGTCCAAAATGCAGCTGCTCGCCTGCTAACTGGTACCAAACAGAGACAGCATATAACCCCAGTTTTAGCTTCTTTACACTGGCTTCCTGTCTCCTACAGGATCCAATTTAGACTTTTACTTTTTGTTTTTATGTCACTTAACGCCCGAGCCCCTCCTTACCTGTCTAAGCTCCTCTCTGCTTATGCTCCAGGAAAAACCATGAGGTCTAGCTCAAAATTAATGCTGTCCATCCCACGGACTTATCTCAAATCTCGTGGTGATAGAGCCTTCTCTGTGGCAGGTCCCAGATTTTGGAATAGTCTCCCCCTAAATATTAGATCTGCACAAACACTTGAGCAATTTAAATCACTACTAAAGACACATTTTTATGCCCTGGCTTTTAACACACTATGACCCAAGCATTCTGGTCTTATTTTAAATAGTTTTAGTTATTGTTTTAATTCTTTTATTGTCCTATTATTGTTTTATATTGTTATTATTGTATTACATTGTTGCTTTTTAATGCCATTTTTATATTGTTAAGCACTTTGTGCAGCATAGGTTGTTTGAAATGTGCTATTTCAAAAACTTGACCTTGACCTTGACCTTGACCTTGACCTTGACTTCCCATTGCCAAACCTTTGCCCTGCATACTTTATGTGTGTTTAGGTAAGATATATAAAAATGTCTGACCACACTGACAATCTTTACCCCACATTTGGTTGTTGACATCTGGTCAGCATATCCCCAATGAATATGGGCATTGTATTCTTGGTAGAGACCCGCATCATCAGGATGGAAATGCTTGACTCAGAACAACGATTCATTGATTTGCAGCGACCCTTTCTCCCTGACATGGCAAGTGCAACCAAACCAAGCCACAAAATAGCTCCACAAAGCAAAACAGAGCCACAGGATCAACACCCTGTCAGGATAAAAAGTTCAGGCTTGTCCTAAATCTGTCAACAAACTCAATATAATATTACTCACATGTAAGCTTTCCTTCATTGGCAGAGTTAAAAATGTTAAAATTTTCATTGGGAGGGGCTAGGATGGACAAGATTAGAAACGAGTAAATCAAAGGGACGGTTCAGGTTGAGTGTTTTGGAGACAAAAAGGGCTGAGATAATTTGGACATGTGCAGAGCAGGGATAGTGGATGTAAAAGATGGAACTGCCAGGCAGGAGGAAAAGAGGAAGAGCACAGAGAAGGATTTTGGATGTAGTGAAGAAGGACATGCAGAGGGAATGTGTTACAAAGGAGGATGCACCTGATATAGTGAGATGGAGGCAGATGATGAAGAAGAAGCTGGTTTTTCAAAATGTTTTTTTTTTTAGTTTAGATTTATTTATTTATCTATCTATCTAGTTTTTATTTTTATTTTTTCCACATTCAATTTGAGGTTTTAGTTTAGTTTTAGTAAACTATAATAACCTTGAGATCAACTAGAATCATGACCAAGGGCCATTAATTAAAATGCTTTACCATGTAACCGCTGTGAATTACTTTGCAGAAATAACATGTTTTTGTTTTTGTAGCACATATAACATTTTAGAATCAAAACAATGAAACTTGCTTGCTTTTTTAAATTACATTTATTACCAACAAAACAGAGCAATTGCAGTTATTGTGAAGAAATTAAAAAATGAAATGAAAAAAATTTAGAGGGAAAAACAACTGTAACAACTTTTTATATCAGGCTTATCTAACTCATTTTATATCACTCTGATCTTACATGGGTTGAATCAGTGACACTTCAACAGTGTGTCTAAATAAAAATGTCCACAGTTTATGCCCTCCTTCACGTTTTTCAAAAAAGTCCAGCAGGCCACATTAGAGGCTTTGGCAGGCCGATTCTGTCCTTATGTTTGACACCCCTGGTTTACATAATTAAAACTGACCTAAACTAAGGGACGTCTTGGTGCGTTCATGGCCCTCTAGCAGGTCCATCCCGGCTTCAGTGTGAGGTTATTTTAACCATGTTTTGAGGCACAGGTGCACTTTCATAAGGTGTTTTCAACAGGGTCTCAGCCAATCAGAAGTGGAGTCTCTTCCTCGCTTTAAGACACCCTCCTCCCTTCCCTGTTGTTGACGTACTGCCGGCCCATTTCTTGATTTTTCTCACCCCTCCCTAGGAGCTGCCACATGACCTGTCAAGTAGGAAGTGTTGAAGCTAGCGAGCAGCAGCAGGAACAGCGGCGGGACGAAACGCAACACAGAGGGGTAGCTGTGAAATCTCCCGAGTCTCGTTCTCGACGCTTCTCTCAAGATACATTTACCCCCTCTCCACCCCTGTTGAAGCAGGCTCAGCAATAAGTTGTCCGCAGTCATGTACGTGAAGGTGGTGTTTTTCGCGGTGGCTCTGGCTCTGATTGGCGCGGCAGTCGCGGCAGACTCAGGTAAGTTTTCGCGACCTCTCGTCGCCGAGCTAGTAGCTAGCTACAACCCCGCTCTTTAGCCGGATATCCACCCCCGGGGAACATATATATCTCCCTGCCTGTTTGGCTCCATTTTCGGTCACCTCCTATTAGTTTAAAAAATGTCCTGCTTTACGTAAAAATAAAATACCCCCCCCCCCTTTCTCCTTCTAGCAGCTTGTCATCTTTATGTCCACGTTGGCCACTCAGGACTCGAGGACTAGCTAACGTTTGTTTTTGAGCTCGTTAGTGGGATTATTTGTGCCATGGTGCGACCTCTGAGAGGAATTGTGACACTCGCTTTAACCCAAACTGTCATATCCATCTGACTGGGTTGTTATGAAATATAAACGGGTTAGTTTAGCCACATTTTAAGATCTTTTTACCAGCTTGCTTTGATCATCTGTGCTTAAAGGATTTAAATGTGTGAATTGGCCACCTTCTGGTGATCTACGGGGGAAACTATTGGAAGTTACTTTAAATTACAAATAACCATAATTAAAATCTGATTTCTTTGCAGATGGATGTTCCGGGCTAACTTCATGTGATAAATGTGTGGAAGTCGCTGAATGCCACTGGGCTAATTGCTCATGTGAGTACCTGTCTTGTATTTTTGAAGCATGAGAGCAAAGGTTTGTATGTCCAGAAGCCTTGGGGTTTATTGGTTGCACGATTCCTGGTATAGAGAGCAATGATCTCATCCCTGTTTCCCTAAAGCCCAAGCAGCAGCTTAATGTGGTATCACCAGCTGGTGCCAGTGGATCTGAACAGGCTGGTTTTGGGAAGTAAATTATGGATGCAAGCCAAGTTTAGAGCAATGCTCTGCTACTGTTATATTAAATTGATTGTGGGGGATTAATAAGGGGCTTTTTTTTTCTCCCTTGGGGCATTTAGGTTTATTTTCAGTTCTGGTTGGGGTTTCGATTCCCTTCATTTCTGTGCTGCTTTTTTTCTATTGTCATAAAGTCGAATCAGTTGTCTGTCCAGACCTGAGCCTGCTCTGACATGTCCCTGATTTATACTCTTTTGCACAGCAGTTAGGAAATATGCTGCCCTAATTTGGAAGTGTGCTGGCTATGATGTGAAATATGCGTTATTCAGTTACAAGGGTCTGCCATGACTAAAACTACATGACAGATAATTTCCTGGCTAAGTAACGGCTTTTCACTCACTACATCCTCCCCCTGTGGTTTGGTGTGTTTTGTTTTTAGTTTTTTTTCACACTCTTACCAGGAAATAAGGTTACAGGTTTTATGGGCATCAGGGTATTGTGATCTTGTTTTCTAAAAATAAAAGGTCTGTTGCACAAATTGAGTCAGCAGATAGGAGTTAAATTATACAATTAAACTTCTGTCATTTTTGGCTTAAAGCACACTACTTCTTTAATCCTCATGAGTGGTGGAGGCCCACCAGGGGGATATTAACTGTATCACCCTAGAGAACCTTATTATATATTTGTGCAGTGTCTATGGAAGGAGACACAGCACAGGTCTCTGGTGATTTGTGAAGATGATGATCGGGAGAGGAAGTGGGGGGATGTGTGGCAGGAAGCCTGCAATATCCTTGTGCAGAGGAACTGAAGGAAGGAGCGGATAACGGCAGAAGTGCAGGACAGAGTGTGGAGATTGGATAAAAGATAAGCTCTCTTCATTATAATTTAAGCCTCAAGTTCAAGTTTGAGACAAAAGTATCTGGTGATCTCAGCCTGGAAATCTTCTGCCTTTAGGCTCGGTTAAAGAACTCTTTGTAATCTCAACTGTATCACAGGTTGGGCCACTGAAGCCAAATGGCAACAGTTAAATTTAATAAGACAGGTGCCTGCGCTTTACCTCTCATGGGAGCTGACCTGTTTGACAGTGTTACTGGTGAGAAGCTGTATTCAGATTAGTTGATCCCACACCCTCCTCCTGTTTTGTCTCTGAAAGGGAAACGATGATGCACACTGCCTGACGATTTGTTGGGTGGTTAAACAGGAGAGGTGAGATGGCGGTTACGTGCCTCTTTTCAGAGGACTGGATTGGTAGGTTTCCCAAAGGAGACATATGCCTGGGTTTACAGTTTACTCACGGACGGAGAGGAAAACTCACAAGTCACAGACGCCAAAAGCCCAGAATCTTCAGAAAATATATTAGGATAGCCCTGTTAGGTTTCTAGTAATTTTAAGTTTTATTTCACAAATATTTGTGATAGCAGTTGTTTTTTTTTCCCCACTCTATCCAAATAAGATAAGAACTCTTGAGTCATGTTTTGTCTACTTGGCCTTTCGTAACAGCTCTCAAGCCTGCTGCATTATAAAGTCCTGGTGTAAGCCTACAGCTAAACCTCTCACACAGTTGTGAATGAATCAGCTCTTCGAAGTGAACTAAGCAAAAACCGGAAAGGTCAGCTCTGGACACGTCCAAGTCAGCTTTTGTGAAATGCAGCATAACCACACTGATGTAGCAAGTAACCGCCTCCTACATTGTCATAACTAGATTTATCTTTGGTTTAGGGATTTTGTATAAACAGGTCTTCAGCGTCATTTCCCTGCTGCGTGGTATTTAAAAGCTTGAAAGTTTACACGTGTGGACGCACGCTCTGTAGTGCCTTTTAAGTACAGGTTGAGATGAGGCTATTTTCTGTGGTATGCTTGAGGCCCTGTGCGACTTTCTTTCACTGATATCAATTTGTGGACGTTACCGGGTGGTGATGATAATGGCACCATTTTGGAAAAAGGCTGAGAGCGTGTCCTACCTTTCACAGCTGGCTGTGAGATAACATCTCTCTGACCTATTTGAGAGTGAAAGGAAGGAGGAAAAAAATGCTCTTCCTACGTGGTTCAGCATACGTTGCCTGCAGGGTCTGGTCACACACAAGGTGTGAAATACAAGGCGGGCAAATAATTTCGAATTTACTTGCTCGTGTGCTTCTTGAAAATCACAGTTGGTAAGGTAATGAGTCATTTAAGTTTCCAGCATAAGGTAGCAGGATGTGCGTAAAAACAGGGAAGAGCTGCACATTTGTGTGTTGTGGCACAAGTGAAGACTTAACAGAATAACTACCAAATACGCCAACAATCATTTGAGCAGCACAGTGACACACTCTATGCTGAAACGTTGCATCATGAGCTTGTCAAACCAGTTATTATAATTCAGTAGCTGCTTGGTAGTCGCTTGTGTCCAAGGCGCAAAATGCACAACTTGATACACAAGACCACAAAATAAGCCCTTTGTGGAGTGGAAAATACAGCTACTGAGTCATTTTTGACTTTGTTCAGCCAAAGATGCTTTCAGTAAACCGCTTCAGACTCGCCTGCTGTTAAAAGTTGATTTGTCTTTAATTTATGGGCAGCCATCTGGTGAGGGTCATTGGGCTTGGCTGCTCTGGATTATAGTGTAACAAGAAAAGGTGGTGTATGATGACGTTTTACAGCACCAGGTGCAGCGCAGTGAATGGAAACCGTCCCCTTTTATGATGTTCCTGTATTCAGGATGGTAATGTCTCCATATGCTCATAAACCAATGCGAGAGCGATTTCACAAAAAGACGAGGTCAAGGGTAATTGATGGCTTATCCCATCACCAGATGTTATTGCAGCTTATTGTAACCGAGTCCTGACAGTGAAAAGATATTTCCTTTAAAGACGCTGTTAGGAATCAATGTTCTGTAGACAAGTGACAGCAAAGTGCGTGCCTGCTGTTACTCAGTAACTGTTTTTATGTCCTGTAAGTTTTCCTGATAAATGAAAGCCCTGCTTGGCTCAGGGGTCAGCAACCTTTGCTATCAAGAGCCAGACTCAAATAAGTACATATTTGTACTTCTTTATTTAGTCTGTTTTTTATATTGTTGGTATGCTTAACTTGCGTTTTTACCTTCAGCTTTTGATATAGCTTATTTTTTCTTAATAGTAACAGAGCCTTTTAAGTATAAATTAACCTTATTAACATTATTAATAAGTGTAATTTAAATCTTTTACCACATGTGACCATTATGCAGTGGACCATTTATGATTTAGTATGTCATTGTTCAATAATAGAGCTATAATATTGAATACGTAAATAAATAGCAGCCTACTGGCTTTAACTGTATTTAAAGTAAACAAAAAAGGAACATTCAGTAGCACATGGAGCATAGAATAAAGAGAGCAGTGTTGCTGGTAAAAGCAAGCTGATTCAATTCGCTATTTTTTTCTCAAGGACATATTTATTTATGTTTTCAGGAGGTCTAAGCATTTATGTTTATACATCCATGCTAGTCACCACAATTGAGGTACAGCAGAGCCTTAGAGTCACTGGAGATGGTACAGTAAGCCGTGTGTTTGCGACTCCTGGCTTCATTACTGATATTCATGGAATAAATGCACAATTAAAATGATTTTAAGTAAGATTTTTAAATAATAGGGATGTATATAGTGTTTTTTTCCTTCCCCTTGCAGATTAAACTTTATTGTATTTAGCATGTCTGAAAGTGGTGAAAACTGCTCCTCATGATTGAGTTACTCTTTGTATTTTAATTTGAATATTTTATTTACGGTCATGTTTCAGAATGAAAAATATTGCATTTCTTACATTTGAGAAGCAATGGCCAGCGTCTTAACATTCCTGCAAAAAAATAGCCTTCAAGTAGACCAATCATTCAGCTGGAACACATCATACACTTCAGGAGTTTAATTGAACACCATCAATTAATAATTATTGCCAATTGATCCTTGCAAAATCGTTTCAAAAGCTTTTAGTAAAATGTGGTTCATGCTGAACAGCAGCAGTGAAACTTGCGCTGTGAAGCTGGGTGTGGACAGAATGTATAGTCACACGTTGCTGCTGACAGGAGTGACTCATTGTCACGTCACTGTGACACAGGCTGAGCAGTGGAGAAACTCGCACAAATTGACTGAATTTGTGGAATTTCAATTTGCTCCTGTTAATGAAGTCTGTAAAGCAGTGAAGCCTGCAGCTTAACTTCCTGTCAGTATTTGGGTCTGGCAAGACTTCATGGAAGGGCAAAGTCCCCTTCTGTCGTGGTTAATAAGTAATGAGATTATTTGCTAAAATATCATACAACTAGATGACCAAAGCCAACAGGCTGGAAAACAGAGGTGAAGTCACCTTAGCTGAAAACAATGAGGGAATATAACTCAATGACTCTACTTTATATTTGAGGGGGAAACACTGTGTCTCCACTCTTTTGACAGCCTTAAACTGTTTTCACAAATTACCCTCCAACAATGTTTGAAGAATTAAGGCGGGGAATTGCACACAAAAGGAAATAATCCACCTCATACATATTCTCACTAATGGAAAGGCTTCGACTGGTTAAAGCGAGAGATGCTGTCCGAGTAGAGCATGTAGGAGGAAAAAACATGATATCCACTCACTAGCTGTGAATTCTGATGGCGATTACATGCTGTAGTCTTCCACGGGCACTATCAGACATTACATGGACTTTGACTGTATGATGTCTGATCCGATTGAGTCGAGTATTCAGGTACTTGCATGCAGCTCCGCAGGAAATGTCTGGAAGTTTTTGGGGGCTGAAGTCCACTTTACAGGTTAAAGGTGACTTAAAACACGAACGCGAGAGATTAAACCTCAACAAGCCAAATATGAACCTGCTTCTTATCGTTAATTTGCCGTTCTTTATTTCTACTTGTGGGGTTTGTTTATCCCAAAAGGTGGCAAATTCCCAGGGTACTGCAACCAAAACATTAAGCAAAAACTACAAGAGAATACTTTTAAACAAGTAGAAAAATGAACTGTATGATATGAGAATGCAAAATGGTTTCACGAGGCAAAAATTGCACAAAGAATAAAGTAGGAAACAAAGTGAAATTAAAGAACCACAATAAAAAAAATAAAAAAAAAAAGTCTAAGGCTGCCATGTAAGAGAAGGTGCTCCACTGCCTGTCTATTAAGTGGTGCAGAGGGGGGTCCAGATTACCCTCGCCCTCAGCTTCCACAGTTATTTGGATGCTGGGTTCACAAGCTCGTGGGCAGGTGGAGGAATTCAGACAGCACCAACAGTGATGAAAGAGAATTCCCGATCCATGTGGTATGGATGCATTACAGTTATAGGATTAATAACAAAAACATTTGAACTGTTTCCTGTTGAAAAAACATGCATTCCACCATATTTCGATCATAAACTGTGCATGTGTGGATTTCCTCCAGATACCTCAGCTTCCTTTCACTGTTTCAAGATCCTTATTGGGTTAAGAAGTGATTCCAAATTGTCCCTGAGTGTGAATGGTCATCGGTCTCTCCGTGTTGGCCCTGTAATAGGTACCCTGCCTGTCACCCTGTGACAGCTGGGATAGGCTCAAGCCCTCATGACCTAAATAAGTGGTGGTGAAATACTTAGAGACAACAGGTGATAAAGATTTTTCTTTACATATCTGTTTTGCTGTATTTTGGATAGCTGGGTTTTTGCGCATAGTTAACTGAAGAATCTGAATACTTCTGTGATCCCTGAGAAGGTATCCAATTATCTGAAATAAATACAAAGTAAAAATAAAACAAACTAGTGTGAGACATGTTCAGCTTTAAAGTAAATAAAACTGAAGTGTCATGATGGGGGAGCAGAACATAAAAGGACACCATGACTGCAGGATGTGGGGCTGTGTAAGCAACCGCTCTGGGGGAGATAAGGAATTAGAACTGCTTCACTACAGATCAAATCGCTGTTTGCATAAATGAGATCGTCATCTGAAGCGTCATCTATGCACATGTGCTTCTCTTCTTTTAGATCGAATGTTATTTTAGAGTACACAGTGCGTTTTTATTGCTTGTGGCTGCTTTCTGTAATCTGTATGAGCGTAACTTTAATAATTAACCATTGATGACACTAGTTTAACTACTTGTGCAAATGTAATTAATATAAATCATAAACCAGTGATTTAAAATATCATGCTTCTCTGTCTTTCAGCGATTCTTGGCTGTTACAATGTGACTCTTAAAGGAAATGACTCCTGCAGCAACGCCAGCTGCTCCGGTAGGTTTAAAAGTAAATTGTTATTCTACACACCAGAGTGTAAATTAACATTTTACGTGTATTTTAAGATGATGTTTTGGGCCCAAAGAGAGTGAGCAGATTCTGTATTTGTGTGCCAAAGATGCATTTCTCCACATTAAAGTGATTAAATTGGCTGTAAATTCTGTTTGTCTCACTAACTAAGGTGTTGGTTAATGGTCATTCTGAGTGTCTGAGTCTTTTTCCTATTTGTTTGTGTTTGTAACATTAAAAAAACGCTGTTGTAGACTGTTGTGAAATTTCTGAGCATAACTTTGTTGTTTAAGTGGTTTGTCTTGCTTTCCTCTTTACCTCCTCTGTTGTTGTTGGTTCCCTGTCCATTTTCAGGCTTTGTACCTGTCCCCACCTCCTCTAAGAATACAACCAATCCTACTACAACCCCCCATACTACTGTTGTTCCCACCACCTCTAACAGCACCACCACAGGTAACTGTTCCCTAAAATTCTCTGCTTTTCCGTCCTGTTGTCTGTGTTAATGTTAATGTTGTGTTAATGTGGTCTCAATAATAAAAATGTGGTGATTTCTTAAAGTTGTAATACTTAAGAATTTAATGGAATCAGACACTGGTTTTGATATCTAATGCCGCTGTATTTTGCAACTAGTGCCTTTTATTGCGACAAAGAACAACCCTTTTCCATTAGTACCTACGTGGATTGGCTTGACTTGTTTTCCATTACAATAAAGTGCCATCTAATGTGTGTGTGGTCGCAGACAAACGTCCCCTGACATCATTTGTATGCGACCCAAATGCCACAACGATGCAAAGCCATACCTCGGTCTGTAGCTTTCTGTCAGACTTGGGAATGATTGTCATTTTAAAAACAAAAAAAACCCCATTTTTGTAGCCATTTTTCTTGTTGCCGGGTTGACATCACATTTTCAGATCGCTTGGCACCCTGGATGAGAAGGTACTAAAAAAGAATCTGATATCAGGTACTCCCACCTAATGGAAAACCCTAAAAACCTTGTTGCGACCCAAGTAGATTCTAGTGGAAAAGGGCTATAAAAGAACAATAACGAGCAGCCACACAGGTAACCTCTGCTGCTAGGAAAAAATATGTACTCCCAAACTGGGTAGTGAGTATCTGCTGTAAACAGCTGGCTGTTGCTAGGTGAAAGCCATTGTGAAGAGGCTACTGGACTCGAAACCTATTGATTGGTCTGGGTTGGTTTTTCCTATAGTTTGTGTTGATAGTTCTGCAATCGCTTACCATTTATTTTCTGAGCTGTATTTGTAGTTAAGTTTTAGTGAAACTTGAAGTAACGCTGTGAAAATTGCAACCAATTTTATGCAAGAACCTTCAGCAACCATTTGCCAAGTGGTTGCAGAGTGCACACTTTACCCAGTTGTCAACTGATTGAGGATAACACTCCCCCCCCACCCACCCACCCACCCACCCACCCATTGCGATCAGTGATCACCAATGGGTCTGTTGGCCTGTGTGAATGAAGCCGTAGGTCAAAAGTTAGATCAGAGTTACAGGCTACAGTCAAACAGACAAGCACATCCCGTTGTGCAGTAGCATGGTTGATTCTGAGCACAAGGCTATTGATCGGATTTCTAAAAAAAAAATATAGAGTTGACATTTTAAATCCTTGTTAAGACTGTTTTCAAGACGCTTGAGGAAAACCTCATACAGAGCAGATAAATTCCTTTGTGGGAGCTGCTCGGTGTGTGGATCAGTCTATTTTCAGGTCTGCTTAAATTACAGGCACCATACCTCCAATTCCTAGCCAACTTCACTGTCCTCTGCTTCTGTTGTTGTTGTTGTTGTTTGGAAAAGAACTTGCATCATATGAAGCATGAAATCAGATTTCAGTGCATCCAAACTATTAACATTGTTGGCGTGTGCTGAATGGGCGGAGTCAACATTTAAACTGTGTCAGCTGACGCATGAAGTAATCAGTTCAAGCATATGACTGATACAAACACAACGAGGTAATTCCTGCAGTGCAGGCACAAACTGAAAACTAAAGTCAGTTGTTCTTTAATGCCAGCTGGTGATTGCTGGTATCATTTATTGTTTCTTTATCATTTTCTTTACTGCATCTTACAATTATTTTATAGATTATATTATATTATATCTCTCAGTACACTAACCAAACACCCCATCAGATCCATGGGATTTTGCCATCTTCTAGGAAAGAAAAGCTGCTTATCCAGTGTTTACACTCCAGCTAATTAAAGTGTAGCTATAGTCTTAAATCAGGACCAGTGACCAGATCAACCAGGAATTTAAATCTTAAGGATTACAAACTGAAACTTGTCATATAACCTGCTTGTTTTGAGGCTAATAGATGGGTAATTACTGTGATTCTACTACAGAGAATGGAACCAGTACTACTACTACTACCATCAATCCACCAACGACACACTCCAACTCCTCGAGTACTTCAAGTAAGTCTCAGAAACGATTTTTACGTCTGTCTTGTAATGTACGGAAACATCAGTAACCGATCTCTGCACTTTCATCTCAGCTGTAACTGTCACAACAGTCAGCCCGACAACTGCCCCTCACAAGAACTCGACCTTTGATGCCGCAAGCTTCATCGGTGGGATAGTGCTGGTCCTGGGGCTGCAAGCCGTCATCTTCTTCCTCTACAAATTCTGCAAGTCCAAGGACCGCAACTACCACACCCTTTGAAAAGCTCGCACTTTAGGATCCACATCACTTGACCTATCCTCGCCAACTATACCCTTCCAGAGAAAGCTCCCTGATCAGCAAACACTCATCCGCGTGGTCTCAAACAGTGTTTTCAAGCAGGTTAATTTTTTAATCAGTCATCTTTGTGGCACTTGTGATTCTAGCCTCCCTTAGTGCTGCTGTTGTAGTCACTATAGAGGAACCCACGCATGCCCGTATGTGTGATAAATCAACAGCCAAACAGATCCTCAGTGACGAGGCATTCAGGCCTTGAGCATATGGATTACATCATCCGGTAGCTACTCCCACCTCCATCATGCAGTTACTCATTTCTGCAAAGACCATTTCCCAAGGAATCTGAAAGGAAGGGGGGTTGTGTTATTTACAGCCTTCCTTCTCATACCTTCGTCAGTTAAATAGGCCACATAAGAGTTAAAAGAATTAGCCATGTATACAAAGCGGCTCAGAAGTCGTACAGCTACAGAGGTCACGTTGATTTGGAAACACTGTTTGAGATCACAACTGCTCTTTAACACGACGACTTTGATGATTCAGTTTTGCTTTTGCCCTGTTAAATTGTGGTTTCCTCCCCTCTGTGCAGCTGTATTATGTATATTTGTTCATAGATGATGTAAAAGAGGCGGGGATTCTTTTTTTTAGAAAAAGGGGATAAAAGCAGAACCAAATCATCCAATGTCGTGAATAAAACAAAAAAACAGGCTTATTTATTGATGGGTGTCTCCAGTAACATTTAGGAGTGCTGTGTGTTTTCTCCTGCTGAATCCCCCCTTCCCATCCTAATATTCAAGATGTTAAAACACCAACTGCCAGCGGGGCAGCTCAGTGCAATAAATCATGTATCGAGCTCATTTCCCAGCCATTAATCTCCCAAACTTCCTGATCTTAACCGGTGTCAAATTGTCCATGTACGGGTTGCCAACGTGGAGCTGGCTGTTCTATTCTGTGGAGTAGTGGAAAGGATCAAAAATTAATGATGGTAGAATATTTGTTAAAAACGAGAATGGGGAAGGTGTTTTTTTTGTTTGTTTTTGTTTTTTTTTTTTAAATAGTAAGTACATTTCTTGATGTAGACAGTGAAAGCAGTGAAGTGCCTTTAATGTCCTATATGACTTAAAGAGAAGGAGGGGTGAGTGTTTATTAGTTTATAAGAGAGAGAGAACTGTATCGCCGTGAGAACCATCGTATTGCAGCTGGACTGAAGAGCCTTTAATGTTGGTGAATACAGTAGATGGTGATAACAGGAGGGCCTGGATCTTTTTTGGGGGTGGGGGGGTCCCCTGTAAGTTAAACAGATATTCAGTGCATGAAACCCGCAGTTACTTCAGTGGTGACTTTGTAGAAAGTACTTAAAGGTACTCTAGCATCTAATTTACCTTCTAAAAGCTCGCAATTCATGTTTTCCAAGTTCAACCAGGGAGGGGGGTTTTAGAGTGGTGTTGTAAATCTGAGTGAAGAAATGGGGAGAATATTGGGCGTGTTTAAAAACTTGAGAATCAGAGAGAATGAATTGGGGTAAATGTTGGACTGTTTTGTTGTTTTTGTCAAATGAGCATTGCACCTCTTGATTTTGGATTTTTGCCATGTTAAGTGAGAGGATTGTGAATGAAAAACAGCTTGGTGGCTGTGCTTAAAGCTTGTGCCGATTCCTCTGATTAGCTTGCTGCTAACTGTGATTATTTTCTTATCTCTCTTGTACATAGCCACATCCTGTCTTTGTTTTACTTAAGGAAAAGCTAAATGAGGTGTTTTTTCTGAGTTGTTGTTGTTGTTGTTGTTGTTGTTTTGTTTTTTTTTTTGTTTTTTTTTTTTCTGGTAGTTGCTTGTCAGTGTCAGGAATGTTTTCTTTAAATGCCTTTTTTCCCCTCTTGCATGCTGGATGCTTGGAGTTTTGTTTTTTCCTTCCATTGCATATGCTCTTAGGGATTTCAGTATACTTTAAAAAAAACAAAAAAAACCACTTGATTATTTGTGATTAGCCCATATGCTAGTTGAAAGAATGCCTTCAATCAGTGTGCATCAAGCCAAAGTTCTCAGTTTAGGCATGGAAATTGAGCATTGCACTGACGAGCTTTGTTTTCTATCTTTGCTTTTGTAAATGTTTTCATGGTTTAGCCCAAAAAAAAATAGAAAAAAAATGCTTGTATAAATACTCGTCCTGAAATATTACTAGATAATGAATGAATGAATGATCAGCTTGTTTTTTTTTAAGACATTCAGTGGAAATGTTTTTCTTCTTATTGTTTGATTTGGTTTGGGGTTTTTTGCTTACGTGATTTTGGATTACACGTTTTCTGCTGCTCACCATTAACACGCCTTTAAAACCTACAGTCACCTGATGGCATTAGGCTACAGCCCAAAGACCCATGTGTGGCAGGTAGGCTGCAGAGTTTTTTGCCTTAGCTGCACCCCTTCGTTCACTCTCTGCACGTGGAGTCCCTTCGGCCAATTTAAAAGAAACATTTGAGTTCATTCCCAGCTGCTGAGTGGGCTGCTGTGCAACTCTGTTCAGTGTGGTCGCTGCGTTCCTTACAAACGGGGCATCAAATGTTGATATCCATGGATAACTGATCTCCATTGTGTTTACTCTGCAACTTCTACAAGATACTTACGCAGTCCCTGCACCTTTTTAAGGAAAAGTGCCTTATTCAGTTGATTTCATAGATATATATATCTATAGATATATAGTTGTATTGCAAAATGATATGCCACATGTATTAAGTAACGATGGGACTCAGCACTTTCAGGCCCCTGTGAAGTGGTTTTCTGTGTCGTATTCTGCTTAAATGTCTGTTTATGTCACAATCGGCCTTAACTTCTTGATCAAACGAGCAGTGATAAGCCGTCCATGGTGGGGTGGGGCGGAAGGGAGAGGTTGACTGTTCCATTCTTTCAAGCGATGCCATTGAAACAGCATTTTGAGTATACAGCAGAATCAAAGGTGCTGCTTTAGTGATGTGAATCCTTTACGTTTCAGCTAAATAAAGCACGCATGTGGCCTGGACAGCCTCTCACCAACATATAGAGATAAAATTCACCAGTAAAGTTGCAACCACAGCCACAAACCTCTAGCGTTGTAAAGTCACACTTCCTCCACGCTGCAAATGGTCACATGGTGACTCCACTTTGGTTCTAATTTGCAGTTGCTGCATCAGATGACCTTGCTTTCTGTCTTTTGTAGGATTTCAAATTCAAAATCCAAACTCGTTTGGTTGCGGAGTTCTCTCATATCAGTGTTCTGCTCAGAGAGAGAGATGTGTATGTTTTATTTTATTTTTTTTCCTCCTTTCTCTCGTGGGTTTATTGCTTTTGTCTGTTTTGTTAAAGGCCATCAGTCTTGTAGGTATGACCTTTGGGCTTTCCCCTCTCACACAGCCATATGTAGACTCCTGCAGGTGCCAGAATGCCTCCTAAAAAGTTTTGTGCTTATTTTGTGCCCTTCTTTTCTCCCACTTCCTCTTAAACTTTGTTTTGTTTTTCTTTTTTTCTTTTTTTTGCCTCGTTTCCTAGTGTTGCCTTTATTTTCACAATGTTAAACCAATAAAGTTTGAATATTGTAAAATGAATCACTGCAGCGTAACATTTGCTTGGGAGCTCGTCATTTACATCAGTGGAAAGACGATACCTGGGCAGGTCTTGTAGAGCTCTTGTCACCATGGTTACAGTTGAAAAGCCATTTAAAAGGTGGTGTATCAGTTTCTGTGTGAGTATAAGTGATACTGGCTCAAATTCAGAAGGACAGATTGTCCTGATAAAGGGGAAGCGAGCATAAATGCAAATAATTTATGCAGAAATTCAACACTAATGGCAAAATTATCAATATATTTTACATTTTCTTTCATAGCTCATGGAGTGACTCCATATTGTATGGGTTTCCACATTAACAAGTCAAAGATCCTTGATTTGAGCCCAGGAGGAGACCCAAATCCTCTTTTGAGGTTGCTAAATCAAACATGTAGACAGCTGGTGAAGAAGGGAGCAGCTGTCACGACCATTTATATTTAAAGAAAACAAAAACGAAACCAAAAAACCTAATTTGATATATGAAACACATACTAGTTTTATTTATAGCACCAAGACCCAACAATGATACAGAGAAAACCTCAACAATTGGGATCTGTTGGTGAGAATAGGAAGGAAAAACTTCCTTGTCAGTTCTCCCAACTCTGAATGTTAATTGTTGACTTTGGAAGTGAGCATAACGGAAGCACGAGTCTTATTTCAGTATATATGCTGTATATTTAATCAGGTCTTTGGTTTGTGTGGGTCTCTTTAAATTGACTATAGAGGCAAAACGACGAACACAATAACTTTGCTTATAACAATATCAAGACTTTCTGTCAACATCTAACAGTCTGAACACATTGGTTTCTGTTTAAAGCTTCTGCTAAGGTGAATTAATCCTGCTTTTTTTCCATGGGTGGATAAAGATCTTTACTGAGCGTGTGCATATTGAATTTCAGCATTCAGCTTGTTTCTGTTTTGAGAAACTGAGAGTTACGCTGTTACGGCAGTTTTCTATTTTCAGACTTTAAGCGAGGTGATTGAGCACATATCCCAAAATGTTACAATAATCTGGAACCATAAAATTTTTAATTTGTTTGTCTGAGAAACTATTCCAACTTTCGACCAGCTTCACCTGCTCCTCTGGGTGTGTTGCTCTCTGTTTACTTAAGAGTCTAGTGGAAAAAGTACACTCACTGACACGCATGCTTTCTTTGTATTGCCCATACAGGATCCACTCCAATCCACCCTGCCCAATCCCTGCTCTCAATTTTCATTTCCTTGTGTATCAGGGGCTCATGACCTACTGTGAGGCTGATGGGTCATAAGGTGATTATATATTGATAAGAAAGCAAAAACAAAGTGTGCATACACTTCATTCTTTCACTTCTTCAAGCCACTAAAAATCTCTTCAGTGAAGCAGCTCAAGGTCAACCCTTAAAAGGTCTTGGCCTCAACACAGATCCCAATGTAGAAAAAGTTAGAAAATCACTGTGGACTGTACACAGACAGGAGAAGCAGACTCCAGTGGAGCCATTATCCACAAATGGAGAAAATTTGAAACACTGGTGAACTTTCTCAAGAGTGACCGGTCTACCAAAATTAGTCCAAGACCGCATCACTGACTCATCCAAGGAAGTCACAAAAGAACCCAGAAGAACATCTAAAGAATTGCAGACCTCGTTTGCGCAGTTATTGTCAGAGTTCATTATTCAACAGTACGAAAGTGACCGGCAAACATGGCATCCATGAGAGAGTTCAAGTTGAAAACCACTGCTGACCAAAAAGAACACAAAGGGTCATGTCACATTTGCCAAAAAACAGATGATCCTCAATTCTTTTGGGACAAATGCTGAAGCTTTTGAAAGGTTTGAGTCCCGTTACATCTGCATAAAACTAACACAGCATTTCTTAAAAAAGAGCATCATAGCAGCAGTCTAATATGGTGGTGGCAGTGTGATGGTCTGGCTGCTTTGCTGCTTCAGGACGACTTGCTGCCATTGATGGAACCATGATTCTGCTCTCTACCAGAAAATCCTGAAGGATGATGTTCAACTATGAGTTCATGCCCTGAAGTTCAACTACACTTGGGTTCTGCAGCAGGACAATGATCCAAAACACACCAGCAAGTCCACCACTGAATGGCTTAAGAAAAACAAAATGAAGACTTTGGATTGGCCTAGTCCGATTGAGATGCTGTTGCATGACCTTAAAAGGGCAGTTAGTGCTTGAAAACCCTCCAGTGTGGCTGAATTAAATGAAACAATTCTGCAAAGAAGAGTGATGTAAAAGACTCATTTCTAGTTATTATAACCGTTTGATTGCAGTCCTTGTAGCCAAGAGTGGCACCAGTTATTAGGTTTAGGGGCAATAACATTTTCTTTAATAATTTTCACACAGAGCCAAGTAGGTTTGGACCGTTTTTTTTCTTTAATAAATGAAATCATCATTTAAAAACTGCACTTTGTATTCACCCAGGCTGTCTTTGTTTAACATTAAAACTAGTTTGATCTGAAATATTAAAGCTGTGCCAAACATGCAAAAAAAAGAAAATATTTTCATAGACCTGTGTGTGTAACGCATATACAACACAAAGCTGAGGTAACCTTTCTCAAAGTCTCCAGAAATAACCCAGTATGTCATAAAGTGTAAAGAATGACTAACACTTGCTTAATGACTGTGTTAACTATTTTTATCATTTCTAACATTGACTGTTTGTGTTTTGCAAGCAGCTACAAACTTTTGAAAAAGCAGCAGGTACAAAGTGTTCTGCATGTCATGTACCATAACCTGTGAATAAAAACCAATGTTTCACACCACCTCCCACCAGGGCGCACATAGTTTCTCGGGTCATAGGAAAGTTTTGCTTATGTGGTAAAAACCGAAGCTCTGAAGACAATCAGTGAGCATGTGCACACTCAAGACTCACGGTCCGATGGTCTACGCTCTCGAAGAAGCTGTGTGTTTATTTTTGTCGAGCAGATTGTTATTTTTCCAGCGGCCCCGGCAGAGAGGCTTTTCCACAACCAACGAGATAATAGTTTTGGTCAGTTAAAAGCCAAATCAGCAGCCCTATACTTACTCTTTTCAGGGGCAAACACTGTGCTGCTCTATCAGGAACATCTCTGGGCCTTTTACTAGAACGTGGAAAATCCCCCCACACACTGGGAGATACTACTTTTGGATTTTTCCTCTGTAAAATTTTAAGAAAATACTGCAGTTGGAGCAACTGCTATTCAGACAAACAAGGGTTGTGCAGTCATAAGGTATCAAAGTTGCAGGGTCAGGAGAGTGGGTGGAGCTGCTGCATAAGTGGACATGGGTTGGGTCTTGAGTTGCCCTAGCTAACCTGATTGTTGTGTCCAGTCATGCTGTGTAATCTAATATGGGAGGACAGAGAAACAATGCATTAGGTGTAGTCTCTCCTTCTCTCTTGCAAACGCGAGCTCAGTGCATTGTTTAACCATGCAGTGAACTCTGCATCATGCCAAGAATACCAAGACCGAGCAATGTTAGTGACATAATGAAATGAATGCAGTAATAAACAAAAGCAGGTATCTCTTGAAAAAGTCTTGAAAATTTGCTTATTTCAAATCCATGTGACTGCATTACACATCTAAAGTTACTTTAGAGTAGATCAGAACTTCTATTCGTGTATTAAACTTGATGACAGAATAGCAAAAAATGTTGACTAAGACCCGATAACGAGGAGATAAGTTGAGGAATGTTATGAGGCAGCTTCTCATGTGGTTATTTTCCCCATTATAAGTGGCTGACTCAAATAAACAGCACATGTGTGTGTGCAAAAGGCATGCAGCAAATTTGCCATGTCATCTGACCAGCAAGCACCGGAGAACAGAGCCGTTTCAGCTGTGCAAAGAAAAAAAACCAGTATGTGGCAACAAAAAAAATGGGTTCCTCCTACATGCATACAACTAAAACCCACATCCGTTTGATCTGTGGTCAGTGCTCCATTTATTCAGCTGTTCGACCTGCTGCTGTTCGGGGTGCATTTGATCCCTCTCGATTATATGCAGCGGGGAGACTGGTGCTGCCAGCAACATTACAAAGTTAGAGTTCATTTATCCATCCAATAGCGCGACTTGCCAAAGGTAAAAACCTTCAGATTTAAATATAGAACAGGCTGTGCAGTGCCATCTAGTGGTTGTACGTAAACAGTGATAAATGTGGAAGAAAAATAAATCTGCAATGTGTAGAAACAATAGCCTTTATTAAAAATAAACAACTATGATTACATAAAAGTTATTTAATCCAGCTCATTAGCTCCTTATGGCACAAGACCCATAAGCATTACTTTTAAATTAGGTTAAGATCATGGTACACAAACTACACCCTATGAAGGACAGTGTATGTGCAATACTTTATTTAATAAGCACTGTGTAGAATGCCTTATTTCCTCTCCAATTTGTTACTAAAAATGTCCAGAGGTCGTCTGAAGAGCAGAGAAAAACAAACAAACAAAAAACCCCACACATAACCAGTTTTCATCCAGCTGTAACATCCAGGTCTGCACGCCGAAGGTCTCACTGAGAAAAATCACGTTTCCCAGGAGAGGTCATCCTGTTTGAGGCTGTTTCTGAACTTCTGTGTCTCTCTGAGAAGCTGCAGGTTTTTTTGAGTAGTCCTATCTGTCCTTCCCTTCTTTTCAGTCTGAACGGGAGAAGGAGCAGGTGGCTTGATCCCACTCAGCTTTTTGGCTGTGTGCTCCTCAGGAGATGATCGGCACTGGGCCAGTTTTTGGATCTGTGGAGGGAGCAGAAAACATCACACATTTGGATCTGTTCAGCACAATTATGCACTGCAATAAGCTGCTATTACAAGTCGATCCATCCTCTGAAAACAACAGGATTGTTTTTGACCATTTGTTTATAAGTAGACTGTAATTTATTCAAGCATAAATTTCTCTTCTGTTTATTAAAATGTCAGAAATAACAGGAGAAGTGTGTAAATTCTTCAGTGAGGTAATACCAGCTCCACTTAACTATATGCAGCTGTAAAACTGCTTCAAATACATTAAAATACTTTTCTACAAATATCAAATTAATTTGTTTGAAAATCTCAAAATAATCTCATCCATCCCTATTTTTAAGTGGATCTGATGCATATTTTTTTTATTACTGGACTCTGCTTCTTCTTTTGGCTCTTACCCTCACAAGCAGTGACCACAGAGGATGGATCTGCATATTTGATTTGGCAAAGATTTTTACCCTGGATGCCCTTCCCAAATGCAACCTCCCAGAGATCTGTCTCCCCTCCTGGTTTTGAACCAGACATCTTTTGCATGTAATGTGCACATGTTAACCACTACAGCATGGAGGAACTGACTTTTACAGACATGGAATTCATTATTTGAAACTTTGCTTGATATAGGCATTCACCATTGACAGCTGGTGGGTTGTCAATGGTGAATGCTTACGGCTGTTTTAAAGCACTTTAAAGGATGATTAGATGATTATTTTCAATGAATCAGATCCAGTTTCTCATTGTGTTACTGAAAATTGTTACAAATCAATCCCCTTTAAGTTGTACCAACTTGTAGCTCACATACCATCCTCTGGTGTTTGCGGAGCTTGGTGATCTGAGATCCTTTATCCTCCATCCTGGTGACCAGCAGCTCCAATTCTCTCTGGAGCTCCTGCCTCTGCTCCGGATTTTGAGCTCCATCGATCTGATGCACCAACTCCTGATGCTCACTGACAAAGGTGACAAATATAAAATAACTTTAATAAAAGGTACACTAACATACCCAAAAAACACTGAATAAAGAACTTAAATTATTTTAAACACGCCTTCATTCCTAATGCAGCTCATTGGTTGGCACTACTCACAAGCTCATCTGTCCCAGCTCGTCCTGCAGAGCCAGGAGCAGGTCGTCGAGTGAGCTTAGCGATGGGTCAACGCGCAGCCTGTTAGGCTTCTCTGATGAATCAGAGGAAGATGAAGAAAAGTCCTTTTGGAGGTTTTTCTTCACTCCGCAGCCAGACCTGTGGAGCGCACTCACTCGCTGGCACAGCTGTGGCTGGTGGTGCTTCATCATGTGAAGGATGCTTTGCACGTTGGCATGAACCGAATGGCTTGGGCTCGTCGACTAGAGACAGGAATGAAAAGAATCAAAGTAAGAACAAACAACAAAAAAAAGAAGCGCAGAAAATTATAAGTGACTTACTGTTCCTGCAACAAAGGGCATTTTCTTGCGCATCGGGCTCTTTGGTAGCAGTTCGGCAGGTTTAGAGGTTTTCTGAGGAGGAAGACAGCTCTCATCACTGCCATATCCAAAGAAATCTCTGTCTCGTTAAATAAATGCCTAAAATTAATTTTTTATATCGGTCAGAAAAGTACCCTGATGGTCTTTTTTGTTTTCTTCTTTGGCTTTGTCTCTTCAGAAGTTGGCAGAGATGGTCGAAGGCTGACATCAAACTCTCGTTGCAGCTGCAGTAGTAACAGCAAAGTTACAAATCCATGCTTCTTACTAGTATTTAGTCAAATTTGCCAATCAGCAGCTTTATTGTTGAATATGTGCTGAAAGTTGTGGCGTGGGCAATTTAAAAAAAGCTGTGTCTCTAGTTAGCATTTACTTGTTTCTTAACAAGTGCAATCCAAAAACTGACTAACCTCCTCCGCCTTCTCCTGCACGAGTTTACGCTCGTGCTCTTCTTTCAGCAGTTTCTGCTCCAGGATGGAAAGCTTCATCTGAAAATTTATCACAGCGACACACCCTGAAATAATGAACTTTTGGCGATAAGCATTCTGACTAATGAATTAGAGATAAGCAGCATTGGGAAACCTTAGGTTACCTCTGCCAGAGTTTGGGTTCTGCTCAGTTTGAGACACTCTGACTCGAGTTTTTCCAGCTTCTCTCGCTGAATTTGGCTGTTTGAGCTGCTCTTTTGCTCGCTCTGCAGAGAAGCCTTGAGGGGAGTAAAAGTGGCAGGGGGAATATGTGGTTCTTTATGTTACTTACATCCAGAAATGTGAGAAACAAATAGGTGATGATCATGCTTATAGTTGGGATCTACTTTCAAATGACTTTTTGATTCGTAGTATTCTGAGCTACCTGATTTTCCATTAGAGCGCTCCTCTCCTTTTTGGCATTTTCAACCATTTTCCTCATGTAGTCCAGCTGCTTCTCGAGAACCTTACAGCGAGCTTCTGCAGACTGCAGTTTTGAGTCCAGTTCTGTCATCATAAAGCAGAGAACAAACTAATCAATCAGTTAAATAGAGTTGCCAGATCATAGTGACCCACAGTACCCTGTTTCCTTGTTGCTTTCTATTCTTTGTCGCTTACCTCTCCTGGCAGAGTTATCCATCCCAGGCAGGCTGGCTGCTGTCTGACTGTGCAATGATGTAACTTGAGGATGTTTTTGAGCATCATGGGAGAACTGCTGGTAGCTCTTCTCTGCTTGCATCCTTTCCAGCTCCAGCCGCCTAATTTTCTCCTGAAGGGTCTTCAGTGCATCAACCACGGCTGATGAAGAGTAAACAACAATACAAAGACATAATAGGTAACTGTAACAGAAAGCAGTCCGCCCCCTCCCCCCTCAAAAAAAACAAAAAACCCCCACTGTAAGAGACAAATCGCTCATGGTAATGAATGCGTCATACCTTTGCTATCAATATTTGGTCTGCTCTGGGAAACTGAGCTGCTGGCCATGTGTGTGCCCATGCTGATAGATGAGTGTGCATGGGGCTCCGGCTCTCGTGAAGGTTTCACTATCCTGTCTGGTGGCTGGTAGTAGCTTCCAATGTAACTGTTCTTGGAAGGTGAGTCTAAAATCTATACAGAACAAGAGGAGGTTGTTTTGGAAACAAATTAATATTTTCATTATCAATAAAATGCCAAGTTTGTAAAATTATAGACAAAAAATGTAAGTGTATACCAGTCAGATTTTTTTTAACAATTTTGAACCTTGAGAATAAATTTGAAATGCAGAGACTAAAATCAGCTCCTGATTACCACACTGTGAAAAAAGAGAAATAATTTTCTTTTTACTAAAACTGATTTGGATGTGCAGTTTGCAGAAATATTGCAATTTTGCAGCTGTGTGCTAAAAGTAATAGTTTCATTTTAAATTACAACTTTATTCCAAAAGCGCACTGCTCAAAAAAAGGGAATACATGATCAACATAGTATAACACAAAGTTAGTTACACTTCACACTTCAGGGAAATTAATCTGTTTGATTAGGAAGGATAAACCATTGCTTTGTTACAAATGAAAGTGACAACAGGTGACTGGAGAGGCAACAAGACAAATCCCCCCCCAAAAAAGAGGGCAGCCATAGACCCTCCTGACTGATTTTCCCCCCCCCCCTAGTTTTGCATGTTGTTAAGGTGATTTTACACTATCAGTAGCATGAGATGGTGCCTATAGCCCATTCATGCTGCAAAAGTAGTTCAGCTCCTCCAAGATAACACATCCACACATGCAGTCCCAACAAGATTTGCGGTCTGACCAAAATGTCAGAAAGAGACTATGTGAAGGTAGCATGTGAGCTTGATCTCCTTTAGTTGGATCTATGATGTGCAACATGATTAAGAGTCGCCAGAGAACAACAGAACTGGCGGGTCCACCAATGGCATCAGTTTGCTTCACATGTTCAGACTGAGCACATGTGACAAGTGAAAAAGAGTCTGGAGACGCCGTGGTAAATGTTAAAATGCCCTCAACATCATAGGTTAAGACTTGATTTCATTCTCAAAATGAGTATTATAGATTATTATAGAGACGAGTTGCTATCCCAAGCGGAGAAGTTCAAGTATCCTGAGGTCTTGTTAAGACTGATTGATGCAGTGTCTGCATCACCGGTCCATTGTGGTAAAGTGAGAGCTGAACATAAAAACAAAGCTATTGATTTACCAGTCAATCTACATCCCCACCCTTACCTATGGTCACGAGCTCTGGATAGTGACCAAAACATCAGGAGGTACTCAGAATAGAGCCTCATCCACATCAAAATGAGACAGCTTAGGTGGTTCAGAATGCCTCCTGGGAGAGGTTTTCCAGGCATGTCCTACTGAAAGTTAAAAGGATGCCCTGGGGTAAGCCCAGGACACGTTAGAGAGATTACATCTCCCAGCTGCCTTGGGAATGTCTCGGTGCTCTCAGGCCTAGATGAGCTGGAGGGGGTGGCAGGGGAGACGGAGATCTGGGCTCAACTGCTTAGGCTGCTGCGCACACGACCCCGTTCCTCCTTCACCATGAACCGTCTCTGTGGTTTTTCGCTTTTCCTGATCCATATATTTGTTTAGTAAACAGTAAATACTGATCAAAAACTTTCTGTTTTCGGTGCAATTTCCGTGCACTTGCCACACAAAGTGAACAGTAACCGAATCAACAAGCGTTAATCGATTACTCAACTGTACCCCAGTACAGCCAGCTTTCTGCAACAAGGAGGCCGTTTGTAGTCCTAAAAGCTCCACAACAGCAAACATAATAATAATCCAATGTATTTACAAACACCACCCACTGCAAGGACCATTGGCTCATTTAGGTAGACACCCGTAAAACAAACCAAAAAGATGGTTAAGTGGCAACTTGGCGAAAGTAAACAAGGCAGCGCTAACGCGTTAGCCACACCTGCTGCTAACGGCTGATTTACGGACGTTACCTGATCGTGGTACGTCTCCATTTTGCCCCACAGCGAATGATGAGTGCTTCCAAACTAATCATGCGTCTGTCTTTAACGATCCCAGGCTACTTTTATAAGTTAAAATGACTTGTAAGACACCAGCTAACTGACTCCAGCTGTCCTGTCACCAAGAGACAGTCCGGACTTTTTAAATTTCCCTCCTCTTTGCCGCCCTCCACACTGTGGTTCCGCCTGCGCACTCTTAGTTCCTTCCTCCCCACCGCCGCAGATTGTTCCAGACTTTTCTCTGCTGGTTAAGAAATATATTATATTTCCATATCTTTTGCTAATTAAATAAATAAAACTTAAGCTTGTCCTTATACTCATTCTTTACTCCAACATTCTAATTTACTTCACTGTTATTTCAGTTATTCTTTTTGGGTTTCAGTAGACTGGCATAACTACTTTGAGCTGTATATGACAATTTTAGCATTTTTAAAAATCCGATTATGACACACATATACGGTGTCACTTAATTTTCTTTGTGGAACAGTTTCCAGTATTTTCAGCAAAATCAATAAAGACTGTGACCTTTTGGTGATAAGTATGGCATTAGACAGGCTCACCTTCTATAGACTAAAATAAAATTATCCTTTAAATCTTATTTTTCTTGCTGTTCCCTTTAGGGGTTGCCACAGCAAATTATCTGCCTCCACCTCATCCTATCTCTACCATCGTCTGTCATGCCAACCACCACACCATGAACGTTGACTGTGGTATTCCCAATGAAAATCTTGGCATCTTCAACTCTGCCATTCAAGAGGTCTCTCTACCATCTTTTAAACCTTCCCTTTCACTCTTGCTGCTATCTTTCTGTCACAAATCTCCCCAGACACTTGTTTCCACCCTCTTCACCCTGCCTGCCCTCTCTTCTTTACCTCTCTGCTGGGGTGGATTGATGGGATTTCTGGGTATGTGCAAAGGGCCCATGTACAGTAAGGGACCTATCCAAGATGCAGATGTTAGTTGTCAGAGAGGAAGGACAACAACAGGAATAATATACTTACATACAAACATAGTATAAAAGATGATCAGGTGCTACATTTTCCATTTAATATAAGGTACCCTAGAGTGTTTAATGATGTTGTATTGTGATAGTTGCTTTTCATTGTTTTGTTAAGGTACCATGCTCTCCATATTGAACTATTCTGTGTACATGTATGCACATACAATGATTCTTTTTAGATGCAAGGTATTTAATCAGTTAACTTTGCAAGGGTGCACAACAGGCAACTGGTAAGATGTAGGTGGATTTTTCAGTTATCTAATGTGTGGCCTTTCACTCACTTTATCTAAGTCCCCAAGTCAGTACGGCTGGAATGCATGCTGCACTATGCAGTGATCACTGCATAGCCACACACAACCTCTAAAATACCAACACAATCAGTAGGCTGAAGTATGTACACGATAAACTGATTTGTTTCTGCTTGTTGACTTTTTTATGTTTCCCCAGGTTGTGGTGAGATAATACAATGTCGTTAGCACTGTAAGTCAATCACACTGTCAACATTTGCACATGCAAGTACTCTCTTGCAGCAATAAGCAGCATGTGTGACAGTCCTCCTGCATTTCTATTTTTTTTCTCATTTGCATCAAACACATTTTTTTTCTTTTTACCAGACTTGAACTGAGCTGCATGGCACTTCGTTCTTAAGTTGAGATTGATATTTTAATGGTATGGGCTGCATCAGTGTGCAGAGTTTTATTAGTTAAAGTTAAGAAAATCAAATGGAAACGTACAACATATCCACCTCTTTATGTCTTTCTGCTTGTCTTTTATTTCTGATAAACAAGTGAAAGGGGGGCTGCTGCTGCTGAATAAGTGGATGATGGGAGATGTAGTTGATAGCGCTACAGTCAAATAGAGAACCTAGGCGGATAAAGAATACAATCCCCATAAACGCTTCCCCCACGATCGCAGGAAACCGCCCACCAACCAATCATCGTCCAGAACCTCCCCGAATGAGTTCGGCTTGGGCTGATTGGCTAATTTGCCCTGCCAATCAAACTTTTACCCTGAAGTTGTTACCTCCTCTTGTTTCTACGCTGGAACCCCCGTTACTGGACAGTGCCGAGGCAAGGCGTCCTGTAACAGGAGAGAGACACCAAAGAATGTGGATAAAGTGAGTGTTTTAGAATGACACTGTTTGTTTTTCAGTCTCAGTGAAAGGTTTGTGTGTGGGAATTTTTTTAAAGAGCGGCGGTGGGGGCTTCAGTGCCGTCTTTGTTAACGGGCAGCTTGAAAGCCTTGGCACGAAGAAAAGAGAGATAAACAAGCAGAGAGAGATTGAATGGATTTCACTGACACGCCGCGTATTCCTCCTATGATATGCCAAGTTAATATCAAAGTTAAAAGCCGTTAAACCATAAACCAGTGTTAGTATTTGCAAAATCAAATTCTGTGGCAGTGAATCTAATTGCTCTGTCTGTGTTAAAATCACGTTTTCTTGTTTTGAAAGTTGCTAACAAAGATTAGCAGAATGATGTGGATTTAAATCACGGATGCAGCTATTGCTCTTTTAAATCTGTTTAAAAAATGTGGTTAAACCTCATTATATTAGATTTTCTGCAAATCTGAGCAGTATATGTACAGAGAGTGATCTGGCTATATGCTGAAATGCATGGCGTGATGATATGCTTTAGATGTGTAGTTGATTTATGCACCATTTTGAGAAGTTTATTTAGTGTTTAATCTTAAACTGGGGTTTAAAGACAACAGGACGGAAGTGCAATGATATTTACAAGTGTTAGTGACCAGTGTTTTGTGCCAACTCAACTTTGCAGTTGATAAATGTTCAACGATGAAGTTCTAAAGAGATTAATAGTTTATAATTAATATTTATATACAATTTTTTTTGTTTTCTTGTCAAAAAGGGAAACCGATATCAGCAAAAATGTAATAAACAGTGGCACCATCTCTTCTCCACAGTGTTACATTACACACTGGTACAGTACTGACATAAAGTTTCACACCCTTTCTTAGGGCAGTAATGTGGTATAAGAATGGAAGTAGATGGAGGATGTACTTCTATTGCTCTTCCCTGGTGCTGAGGGAGCCATTTTTGTTTTCCCTGGTAGAGCAGGGGACCCATGAACCGAGGGCCATAGTCCTTACTGCGGCGGCTTCAGTTTGATGCTGTGTGTCACTCACCCTCTCTCTCTTTCCCTACTTCCCCCCCTGCCAAAAGCCAAAAGTCCATTAGCTGTAATATCCAAATTATTGTAAAGGAATTCATGAGATATTGGGTGATATATCTGTGTCTTTTATAAGCGGTTCATGGTATTAGTTGGAGTCAAACTTCTCTGATGCTACATCTAAAAGCATAATGCACTTGCATTAACAAACAGGTGTCCTGTTCTGTCCTGTTTATTCGTAGCCTTTTGTGAGGCAGCACAAACGGTAGGCCCGCATAAACTGATGGAGGTGCAGGACCAGGAGTCTGTGGAGAGATGGGACAGGCTGGGGAGCCGGGATCCCAGCTCCAGAGCTGATGCGATAGAGAACATCTGCCAAGAGGTCATGCGAAAAGTGGAAACCATTGGGCCCATACCGCCGGTGGCCCCTCTGTCCCTGGCTTCAGGGAGTCCTCCAGGCAACGATCTGAATGACATCCTGGCCCATGTCCTTATGCTCTCCAGACGTTGTCCCTTTGAAGATGTCAGGGAGCGTTGCTCTCAGCTTCTGCGAAACATCCAGGTAAGAGACTCGTGGTTTTATGATGGTGAGCTGTGTTGCATTACGCTGCACCCGACTGTGATATGTCCTCTAGAGCCAGTGTTTATTGTATCGCTCTGCTGCCATCTCCCTCTCTTCACCTCTTCATAAGCATTGAAAACACTGTGGTTTAGTAAAAAGCTCAGTGTGACTGCTGCATGGTTTGTCAAAGAGATTACAGTCAGTCACACAATGATACACAAAAATATAGCTGTCCTAACCTTTCAACACGCTGCCAATCATTTTTACGGTGAGATTTAAACTAAACAGATAATCACTGGTTGATTAAGATTTGTCTTTAGCATTAAAGCTAGACATAAGATTTAAGTTTTTTTAGGGCAGAATTTGAAAACAAATTTCTCTGGCTCGTGGCTTGCACACACTGAGTTCTTCCAATAAAAATATTGACACTGCACATACTGTATGTGGGCTTTCTCAGAGAGTTAAGACGTATTTACTGAAAATAAGTAATGCTCTCCATTATTAACAAAACACAGTGTGACACTGCATTTTTGTTTTCACTTAGGCTTTTTTTTCTTTTTCTTTTCAAGTCTGTTAAGTCTGCCTGTGTTGATTTTTAAATAAATATCCTGGTCATTGTTGTGTAGCAGGTGGCAGTGAATCGAGAAAAAAAATATTATATTGAAGCTGTCTGACTTGGACATGGATACATGGTACTCAGTGAATCCTGAAAACAAAAATCTGTGGGAGAAATGCGCAATAGCGTAGATGGTGGATGGTGGGGGAGGAAAAAAGCTTCTCAAAGCCCTTAAAGTTAACAGGAGAAATATAGATAAAAATAAATAAGATTTATTAGACACACAGTTGGGAAATTTACATACGGTATATGGTAGCAAAAAGGATAGAGTGGGAATAAAATAAATTGATGCAGCCATTAAAAAAAACTTGAAACAGTAGAAGAAAAATGTACACTGTACAAGGTAGAAAGAAATTTAATCTAAATATAAGTAAACAGATAGTTTCAGATGCCTACTAATAGCAAAATGATATAACGAGTATGACTGAAAACTATTGCACACTGAAATACATCAAATACAAAGAACATTTACTGAGCATTAGAATGGGGGAATAAAAGTGATTTAAGTGACTTTGATCGAGGCCCAGGCTGGCCTGAGTATTTCAGGAACTTATGATGGACTGGGATTTTTTTATTTATTTATTTTTTTCCACACAATAATCCCTGAGGTTTAAAGACAATGGTCTTAAAAAGAGAGAATATCCAGTGTGAGGCACTTCTCTCAGAGCTCAGAGGAGAATTGCCAGACTGCTTTTAGCTGATAGGAAGGGAGCAACAACTGAAATAATCACTCGTTATAACCAAGCTGTGGAGCAGCAGAAGAGCAGACAAGTTTGCATTACTGTTTGCTAATAGGAGGAAAATGTGGTTACAATTACCACATGGGCTCATCAAAATTGGATGATAGAAGATTGGAAAAACGTTGCCTCGCTTGATGAGTGTCCATTTCTGCTGCAACATTTGGATGGCCGGGTCCAAATTTAGCATAGACAACATGAAAGAATGGATCCATCCTGTCTTGTATCAATGGTTCATGCTGGTGGTGGTGTGATAGAGTTGGGGATACATTCTTGGCACAGTTTTGGCCTCTTAGTCCCAACTGAATATCCTTTAAACACCACAGCTTACCTGAACTTTGTTTTTGACCATGTCCATCTCTTTATGACCACAGTATACCCATCTTCTGATAGCTGGTTCCAGCAGGATAACACGCCATGTCAAGTCATCTCAGACTGGTTTCTTGGACATGACAATGAGTTCGCTGTACTCTAATGGCTTCCACAGTTCTAGGGGGATGTGCTAGAACAGGAGATTCGCATCATGGATGTGCAGCCAGCAAATCTGCAGCAATTGTGTGATGCAATCGTGTCAACATTGGGCAGAATCTCTGAGGAACGTTTCCAGCACCTTGTTGAATTTATGCAGAGTTAATGTAGTTCTGAAGGCAAAAAGAGGTCCAGTCCAGTACTTTTTAGGTGTACTTAATAAAAAGGTTGGTGACTGTATCTGTAATACATGTATATTTATGATAAATATTGTGCTGGGTTTATTTTGGTTTGCCACTATTAGCTATAGAGAATGAAATATTACACTTATCCTGGGTCTACCCTTGCGTTTGCTGTGGCCTGTTCCACTTAATGAGTCCTGTAATAACAAACAAACACTAACCCCAGTAGCTTTGGATGGCCTGAGATGTTGTTATTCTGAGGAAATAGGGTGTTTGGCCGTGGCTTTAGTTCCTGTTTGTGCGGAAGTGTTTTTTGAAGATGGAGGCGAGGGGCAGGCAGAGATGAGAACGGGAGAAAGCTGCTTTGCGGGTTTAGCTGTCTACCACGGTACACGCCGTCTGGTATTTCTGAATTATGCTAAGCTGCATTTGGGCACAGCTTGCCAAAGGTTGCATTTATGAGCCCACAGTTAGCTGATGTAGCACTGGTCCCATGGTGGGAGATCCCTCCTGACACACACACACACACACACACACCTTTCTCACATTGTCAGGGTTGGAGGGGCTAAAGGGAGGGGTGCTCTGGCTCAGACAGCCTTTAATCAGCGGATCTGCTGGAATTAAAGGCAAAATCTTTGAAAGTACAGACAGTCTTTTCCTCGTGTCCTCTAGAGGAGGAAGGCATCCTGCTTAGTGAGAATAATATACTCTAAAACCCACATGGCTCGCATAGCTGTGGGTTGGAGCAATTTTCAGCTTGTTTGTTGCCATAATGACCACATCTTTCCTGAGCATTTATCAACCGTGAAAGTAACTCCAGTGATATTATTCAAAGGATGAAATGTGCTCTTGTCTGTAGGTGTAGCATGAAAAATTATGATAAAAATAATTGCAATAATGCCTAAGAAGAAGGGAAAAAATATTGTGTGTTGGCACAATTTTTTTGCTCATACTTGTGCACATAGATAAGAAGTGTACTGGAGAAGTTATACTCTAGTAATGGACAAGGGCATTTTCTTCTGTTTTGATCCTTGTATCAGACCTTCCACTAATTGTTGAGGAACCCATGTAAAGAGACCTTTTTTTTTGGTCTCTAACTTTGCCTCACTTTCTGTTTTTTTTTTTTTTTTTTTTTTTTTTTTTTTTTTTTTAATGCAATCCCACTTGGTGTTTGTTCTTCCTGACTCTGCAGGCTAACTGACGATGTTAGTTGCACTGATGTTGCTCTAGTATTCAGGGGTCACAGGTTCGTTGGCAAAAATAGGGTGATATGCGTACAGGGAGGGGTCGGGTTCCCTTGCGAGGGTCTTCTGGGTAATTGTGAGTCAAAATCGCTTACCAAAACAATTCTGAAGCGTGGTCTTCTGTGGCCTTTGACGTGGCAATCAACTGCTGAGCTTTATTGATCTCATTTTTATGGGAACCCCAAAGTAAAGATGGGTATGCTTCCAAACACACACATGCTCAGAATTAAAGAGAAACAATAGTAAGTGTGTATTCTGAGTCTGTGAAAGGGGTGGGCAGACTCTGTTGGCCGACTCTCTCTCTTTCTCTGGTCATCATGTCCCCAAACTGGATGAAAGGAACCCAGTCTTGGATGGCTGAACAGAGACAGAGAGGTTTTTTTTTTCTTCTTTCTGTGCTATGCAATTACACCATTGTATTAGCCCTTTACCCCTACTTGAATTAAGAGCTAGTCTCAAAAGATCAACCTGTTCTTGTGATTTAGGCCTGTGCCTCTCAGATTTAATGACACTACCCACAACCTGCACCATGCGAGAATTAAAAGATGGAGTAAATCAGCGGATGAAGTGAAGAATGTACATTATATACCAAGTGGCCTTAGTGTCTCTTTGAATCCAAGCCAGTCTGGTTCTTATGTGTTCAGCTGTCACTGCACATCAGAACTGAAATGTGTGGTTAATAGTCATTGTAAGAGTCCTGCACCTTAGTTTGTTAGTATCACACCTTGTTCTACAACCAACTTTTTTTCTTTTATTTTTAATGCACAAATTGCTATAGTTGCAGTCTTTTAAACACCCTAGAAGATATTTAATCTAAGAAACTTTCCTTCTATTCATCTGTCATGACAGAGTCATGTTTTTTGGGGGGGCTTTTTTCATAAAAAAGAAATGCAGTCTGTTTTTCTGAGGAACACAGAGGCATTAGATGTTTTAAGCTCCTGAGTGTTTTCACATACTTATTTAAGCTAATAATGGACATTAAGAATAACTAAGCAGTCTCTCTAATAAACACATATGTGTGATTAATTAAGTAAAATGGCTTCCTGTAACTGGCCTCCTCCTAAACTAATGCAGAACATATGGAGTGTCTCTTGGAGATGACGGTAAATATTTAATTATCTCTTTAGGATTGATTTATTCATCTAAGCATAGCCCTTGAACTTGATATGAATAAGCAATCGTAATTGTCAAGTATATGCAGATCTAGCGCCTACGTTGTGACTTTCCTAAGGGTTAAACTTTGAAGTTGCATGGTAGGTTGATCTCTGACTGATTTCTCTGAGACTGTGTTACATAATTTTTATTTCTTTTTAATTGTGGGTTAGGCTTGTTTTCAGAAGACATGTTGTCTGTGTAAGCCTCTCTCAATGGTGGAATTCATTTGGTGAGGCTATATAAACAAACTTTACTTGTCAACCTTGACAGACAGGTGTGTGGACAGATGCAGTACGGCTTTTCTGAGAAGGAAGGGTTAGAGTCCACTTGTAAAATGTGGCAGAAGTTCAGAGAATTGTTTAATGCTTTTTCATTGCAGTCACAGTGACAGAAAGGTTTGCACTGATCTGTTTTATAAGTCTGTGCATGACTGTGCATATACTGTGCTGTTTTTTTGTGTTAGTTAATGTACTGTGTGTGCATGAGTTTGATTGCGAATGCCCGGAGTCCTGTCTGTCTGCTACGTCTGCTTGCTGTGTAAATATAGTGAGGACCAATGACGAGAGGGCCTTGTATTCTGGTCAGATCTGGTGGATTATGGGCACTCTGTGGTTGAACCAGGGCAGACAAAGTGTATGGTGAGAGGGAGGGAGGGAGGGAGGGAGGGGAGGGAGGGGGGGGGGGGGAGGAGCAGCTGTGGAAGCAGGCAGTGACCTTTGGCACAGTAACTGTACAGTGAAATGCGCCATGGATATGGAGGACGCAATAGAGAAATAAAGCTGTGGATTTACAGCTGTCTGCCAGCTGGGCAGAGCAGTGGGACAGAGTGGTGATAGGAGCTGGGTGTGAATGCTCTCTATGGGGTGTCTTACTGAGCTAGATGAAGCTTTATGGCACTAAAGGCCCTTTGTCTTCAAGTTTTGTGATGATGATAGTGATAGTAGCACAATGACATAGCTCCTGCCTTGATGCCTTGATGCTCCTTTTGTAGGCCTAAATATCATCACTGACTGCTTTTAGTTACCTGCATGAATTGCTTATTGCTTGTACTGCGACATGGCTTATTGGCCGAGTTGTTATTTTAAACACTGGCATCAGCGTTGGCCCAATATTTCTGTTAATGCACTCCTAATGTGAAATCTTGTACCACAAAAGTCTGCAGAGTGGTTTGAGTATAATGTAATAATGAATGCTACCACTATATTGGCTTTCATTTATAAATAGTTGATGTGCAAACTGGGAACCCTAAAATGATGCTGTGCAGATAAAGTGATGAGGGATATTTACACAGTTTGAAGATGCCTTTCCCTCCCTTTTCTCTTGCTTGCCAGGATATTTAAAGCCATTTTTAACAAACACACAAGCTCCCACTTTGATCCTGCAGCACAGACAGACCCCCACTTTCAGCCAGTACAGCATGCTGCCGGCAGCACACTCGGGAAGACTTAGAGAGAGAGGGGGGGCATGTGGGAAATGTGCAACTAGGTCACTGTCAATCCTGTTGTAGATGATAATTTTCCTGTTTTAGCATACATTAGTGGATGTGAGGAAATGCTTTCCTGTAGAATAAGGGGGATTTTTTTTTCTTCTTTCATTTGTTCCAGATAGAGTTTAAACTTCTGCTAAAACATGCAGAGGCTGTATTGTCCTGTCAAAAAGGGAGGGGTGGGTTGGTGTTGTCTCCGGGCATTTGCACAGCATAAGCAGTCGTCATGGTACCAGTGGCATGAGGTGCAATGATGGGATGGGTTAGTTGGCACCGCTACTTGGGGGTGGGGGGTACTTGCTCGTCTGCAATTATTTCTGGACGTGGTATTCAGGAGCTGAAGGGGAGAAAGCGAGGGAGAGGGAATGGAAGTAGAAAAGATACTCTGCCACATTATGATTGCAGCGCATTGAAGGTCAAAAAGAGATGGCGAGTGGGGGGGAAAAAAGGACAGCAATAAAGCAATGGGAGTTTTAATGTGTGGAGAAGAGAGGAGAAGGGGGTGAAACCAAACCAAAAGAAGAGGTGGGACAAATGCTGTCATTCTCTGTATTCAGTTTGAAAACAGTGGAAAACTACTAGCACCCCACAACTGCAAAACACTTTGCTCTCAAGCCTGGCTCAAGACCTGAGTATTTTCTGACAGGGTCCAGATCCAGACCCTTTTGTGGATTATGTTTCCATGACCCCAAATTAGCCTAAAGCCCTAAATAAATGATACTTTTCCTCTCGCTTGTCTGATCAGGCATTAATTGAAAGGCTCAGTTTGACTTCCCCATACACCTCAGGACTGGGAGGAGCAGATGGTGGATGGTGATGGGGAACTTCTTGAAGGGGAGAAGTGCACTTTGAAATCATATGAATAAAACAGCTTAACAGCACATCCAACCAACTCTGTGTGTAAACTCATTATGTCCATGTTTTCTTGCCTTGAGTTCTTGTTTCAACCTCAGGCAGAGCAGAATTTGTTGTGTCTCTCCCATCAGATATAAGAATAGAGATTTGGTAGTCTTGTGAGACTACCAAAGACACTTGTGCCATAAGTATGAGTTCAGTCATCCTTGCTGTTGGTATAATGTTGCCAGTAGAAAATTGAAGCTTGCACAACTGTGAATTCATTCTAGGTGTGAAAGATGGAAATTGCAGTCATTTCACAGCTTAGCAACACCTATCTTAAACAGATTCATCCACAGGGGCAGACCCATTTTAGCAGCAGACTTATCATAGCATGAAAAGCGCAGATGTGACTGATCATATAAATGATACAAATTCTTCCCAGGCCCCTCGTGCCATGTATGTTGGTGCACTGAAATAGTTTACAGGGGTATTAAAAGGTTATCTTTAATGACATTATTGCGCTTTCCCTAACATGTCAACGTGGCCGCTGTGAAAAAGATATATTTAGCCTGTAATCTGACAGCTTTACCCTTTGGCAAGCTGTTTTTTTTCACTGCTGGCATTTGACATGTCAAAACAGGTGTGAATAATAAAAGGAACAGCAGCTGAATTGTGCTTAGCTGCTTCAGTTTCATTGGTCTTTTATTGTTCAAGCGTCACCTAATGGCTTACTGAACACTTAAATGAGAGAGAGCCAAGTAATTGTTACATTCATAGTTCAAAAATAGTTATAGCAGTGTGTACATGAGGAGGAAAACTGAGTTCTTTCCTGTCTACCTGTCTGTTATGTTGGTATACACCAGGGGTGTCCAACTCCAGTCCTTGAGAGCTACTTTCCTGCAGCTTTTAGATGCATCCCTATTCCAACTGAATCAGATGGTTGGATTACCTTTTCAGCATGCCATCAAGTTTGGCAAAGGCCCGGTAACAGCCATTCATTTGATTCAGGTGTGTTGGAATAAGGATGCATCTAAAACCTGCAGGACAGTAGCTCTTGAGAACTGGACACCCCTGGTATACACTGTTTTTTTGTTGTTGTTTTTTCTGGGCTGCTTGAGATGAAGGATGCCCAAGGGGAAAGGATCATGATGAAATCTTTGGTTATTGTTGTAAATGTCCTGGGGCATAATTTTGACAGTATGGGGAATTTAGGAGATTATCTTTCAGTGTTCCTCCTGGATCTCAGGTATGCCAAATGTGAAATGGTGGGAATGAAATTGAGCACCTCCAAATTTTAGGCTAAGAATCCAGTGAGAGTGCCCACTTTTGAATCTGGGTGGTGCAGTGCTAGCAACAACATTGGTTTTACCTACAAATATCATATTTCATAGTATAAAAGATGAACGTAGGTATAAAAGAAAGACATAGATGCTACCCGTTGGTTTGTGAAGATGTTTTGAAGTATTTCTGTCTTTGCCATGTTGGTGTTTTTGTATAGCCGATGTGAGAAGTGAGGGGTACTGACAGTGAAACAACTTGTCAATTACAATTCCTTAACTCATGAGAAAATAAGCATACCCTGCATAATCCTTCTATCTGAACTTAAAAACATAAAAACACAAAATTACAAAATGACTAACTGACACATAAACTCAGCAGGAAAGTGTTTAGAGAGGTCAAGTCCGAGGACCATTTTCCCATAGATTTCTAAGGCACCAGAAGTCTTTTCGTAACCACAGCTTGACCCCTTGGTGGCTTTTAAAAAGAACGCTTGTTTAAGCCACTGCATCGGCTTCTCTCTACAGACCCCGAAGCTACTCCCTTCTTATATACTGTTCAAAACAAAATGTTTGGAATTCCAGCAAAGGAGGACGTCGTGTTGCTGTGCGGCAGCAGAAACCTCTTTGTATACCATTTCCTCCAGATGTTATCGTGACCACAACAAGGAGGGTGCAGCCAGCATGAGGAATTGTAGCAATGTCTCATACGTAGCATACATTTCAGGAGGTGTTGTCATCTTATACTGTGCATTCATCGAATATAATGTGTGCTGCACAGTGTGGCTTGCAATAAACTTAAAAGATTGCTGAAATCTTACAGTGTGATCCTTTACTCAACTGCATTTCTTTTGGAATTTAAAATGGCAAATAGTGAGGCATTATGAATGCCTGTGTGACATTTTGCACTGTTATCCCCTAGCTGAACAATAGTTGTACCTCCAGGATTAGGAGCAGCGAAGGGGCATGTGACTGTTTTTGGCAGGTTAGCTGTACAGTCCGGCTGGAACTACTTACAGATAAGAAAAATACCTCCATAAAGATGATTTACAGGTAACATTTTACTAAAAAGATGCTACAATTGGTCATAAAATACAAAGGACAGAGCTCAGCAGTTAAGTGCTGCATGTCACCCCATGTGCCTTGTTTAGTCATTTGCTAATCTCAGACACTTTGATCTATTAACTTGTGTGCCATCTGTTCAGGATTAATTTGACTGAATTCATAAATGAATGATGAAGGCTATTTCCCAGCGGATGCAGTATTTGCTTAAAAAAATCAATATGGGCCTTTTATCCCTCACACTCTTGCTCTTCAATGTTCGTCCTTTTCCTCAGACAGGACAGGCTGTGGAGTGGTTCTTCATCCAGCGTACTGAGGGGTTGAAGTAGATGTAGTTAATGTGTTTAGTCACTGGAGGGTGCTCTGTACAAGGTTTTTGGCCTTTTGCTCTCATCTCATGTTGCTTGTAGGGAATTTTCCATGTACTGGGTTGAACGCATGCGATGCTGCACATGATTTTAATTTTTTCCTTTCGGCCTGGTCACTGGGCCTTCATGTGAGGTTGTTTGTGTGTGACACTTTCTATGTGTTTATGTTCTTCTATATGTGTTCTGTCTGCCTTTTGAATGTGAGTCTGTGTCTGTGTGTTTACATGTCTAGAGAGCTTTATAGCAGGGAGCATGCAGGATTTTGAGTCATCTGCAGATCAGGTCACAAAGCATGAATAGCCCAGTGGCTGAGGTCCAGACCTCGGTCTGAGGTGGCCCCTATTAGGATACAAACCACACAGGCTAAGCGCCCGGCTTAGTCAGCTGGAATACAGAAAATATTAGGGACACTTGTTCCTGCTTACACCAGAAAACATTGCACAGCCACTAAAGTGGCACAAATTTCTTGTAATCTTATCTGATGAAGTAATCTATCATGCAAAAATCTCAACATTTACCAGCCATATCCTCTAAAATGTGAAAATTTGAACACTGAATTGAAGATATGTTGGTTCCAGTGTGAAGATTTTAACACTGAATTGAAGATATGTTGGTTCCAGTGTGTTATTTGTACAGTCCGAAGAAACTTCAGCTTAACAAACTTTAAAATGACTTCTCTAAAAAAGTATTTGAGATTTTGGGCCATCTTAGGGTGTGTCAGAATAAATGGGGCCAAATGTAAAATGAGTGGCTATTTTTTTTTCTTCCCTTTTTTCTTCAAGAGCAGCTCAATCAGAACTGTGCCATTACCATCTTAGATGTATAGTACTACATTAAGGCTTGAAGGAAACGGGCAACACATTAACACAACCATAAATAATGCACACAAATGCTCGTTCACCCATGTGCACGTCACCCAATCTTGCAAGTACCTCACTTTTTGAAATATGAAGTTAGCTGTGTCAGCACCTGATGGATCATTTCCCATTGGAGTCATTGTGTGGTGCTGCTCACCGAGCAGTGGTGTTGCTTCAAGCTTTAACCACTGCCATGTTGGCTCAGGATTGGCTGTGCTGTTGTTTTAGCGTCAGTGGTATTGTTTCAGGCCCAATGTGTAGGGCTGGAGGGTATTGTGCTCTCTTCTCGGGGGTATTGACCCAGGCTGATGTATATGTCCCTGTTTATGTTACTGGCCAGTTTGTCAGCATGGTGACAGTTTAACACTACAGGATCTCCACATTCCCACAGTCATTCACCTCTGACCTCAGCTCTTATGCTCCAAAGTTTGAATGTGTGTGGTAAAACAGCAGACTGAGAGTGAGTCTCCATCAGTGATTGACAAGTAGTGTTTGCAATAGCTGCTTGAGTGGGTTTGCATCATAGTATTTACTTAGGGTGGAAAACACACTTTGTATGTTTGGCCTAAATCTAATCATGTACCTTCATGTTGGAGGATTTTTTTGGCTTTTACCCCTCAGCTGTAAAAGGCTGACGGAGTATTGTCGTCACCGTACCGGGCGAGCGGCTGGGTGTCCGGGTGGGTGTCGTGGACTCTCAACTTTGTGAACATAATAACTCAAGAGCAAGGTGGCGTAGGATTTTCAAATTAATACCTTAGGTGCATATCCTAAAAATCTAGTACGAGTTTAAATATTGGAGAGGTCAGAGGTCAAATGTTTCAGAAATCTTAAGGAAGTCAACTAGGATTTTGATGCTATAGGTGCATCTAAACATGTGCTCATATGTGTGAACACAGCAGTTTTGCCTCAGTACATCGTCACAGTGGATTTTGAATAAAGTAGTCGCAATTTCAGCTTTAATTTGAGGGGTTAATCAAAAGTTTTGCATGAGCACAGCCATTTTTGTACATATTCCCACATTTTCAGACATTCAAAGTTAATTATATAATATGAGAATTGTCTTAAATACTTGGCTAAATGTCCTTTGCAGTCAATGACTAGAGTCTAGAAACCATGAAGACAACCAAATGTTGTGTTTTCTCCTTTGAGGTGCTCTGCTAGGGGTTTACTGCAGCCACTCTCAGTGCTGCTTGTCTTTGGATCTCTCCGCATCCACCTTTTTGTGTTCTGTATTGGGAAAGCATGCTGGTGTCTGTTGAGATCAGGTGACTGACATGGCCGCTGAAGAATATCACATTTCTTTGGCGTGAGAAACTCTTGGATTGCTTTTGCAGTTTCTTTATGGTTTTTAGCCATTTGCACTGTGAAGCACAGTCTGTGTTTGAACCTGGGCAGAAAGTTTAGCTCTGTACACTTCCCAATCCGTCCGGCTACTTCAATCAACAGTCAGATCATCAGTCAACACCAGTGGCCCAATTCCTCTGTAGTCATACATGCCCACACCATAGCATTACCTGCACTATGTTTGATAGCTGATGCAGTATGCTTCAGATTGTGAGTGGTTTCTTTTCACATCATTCTGGTAGAAGTTTATTTTGGTTTCATGTGTCCAAAGAATTATTTTCTGAACTGTGCAGGCTGTCTTAGATGTTTTCTAGGCTTCCTGTTGTTGATTTTAACAAGCGGTTTGCACCTTGTTGGTAGACCCTCTATATTTCCATTCATGAAGGCGTCTCATGATTGTAGATGATGTTATGAAACCATGTTGTGGAGTTGTTTTTCTTAACCATGGAAATAAGTCTGTCATCAAGCACTTTAGTTGTCTTCTGTGGTTTTTCAGACCTTTTGGTGTTGCTGAGCTGCCCAGTGCATTCATTCTTTTGAAAAATGCATCAGATTGTTGTTTTGGCCACTGCTAAAGTTTTTGCTGTCTCTCTCTGGTAGGTTTATGTACTTATTTATTTATTTACTTTTTTCAGTCTAATGATGGCCACTTTTGCTTGCACTGATACCTTTTTGGATCTATTATTTAAAACTACAGCGAAATGCTACAAAATACAAATTCAGCGCTTTAATTGTCTGTATTTTCTAATTAATTGTCTTGCTCCATCATGCTTAAACTGTGAAGTACAATATATGGAAGTAATATGCACTACATTATTAAAACTCATGATATTTTGTTATAGGACAGGTGCCGCTACAGGGTAAAGTCTGCTAATATTTGCTTTTTTGGGCCATGTGGTGGTTGTCAAACTGCGGGGTGTGTACAAATACCTTTAAGAAATATGGAAGAAAACTAGGACTATGTTTTGTTTAGTTCTTTTCATACTATATCACTATTGGAATGAACTCTCAGGGCATAACAGCAAAGGGACACCTTCATTTTAAATGCTGGCTTTGGCAAAATAAAACTAACTGAGCCCCTGGAGATGTGAGCTTGCTTTAGCAGTACAACAGTGCTCTAAAAGTCTGGTTAGTCCAGCACATGGACTTCAAAGAGTAGCCAGCAGGTCAACACAGCTAAATACTGTCTAGTGCCTCTCAAACTCTGGGGTGTGCACAACCAGGTAAAAACATGTGAAACTAAGCTGAATACACATGATGTGCTATTGAGTTTACCTTTTTTTTTATTTAAGTAAACCTTATTCTCTTCTTTATTTGTTATTCTTGATTTAAAAATGGGGGATAGGGTGCTTAAACTTTTTTCAGCATACTAGAAAACATTTGAGAAACACTTGCACTACTCTAATAAACCATAATATACTGCATTATTCAACAATGAAGCCCAGAGAAACATGCAGTTAAAGTCTGCATTGAGCAAGCAGCAGATTTCTTCATCTAGAAGCAGGACCATCGTAAAAAACAGAGAGGAACAACAATATTTAACACCACGACCACACCAAACTGCCACAATACCTTCAAAAAATAATGGCAACATTATAACTGAGAGGCCATCTCTAGTTGCAACAGTAAAGGAGTGAATATCCTTTTTCAGTCGGTTTACTTACAGCATACCATGGCTAGACAGGTGTGAGAGGGTGGGGTAGACGGGGGTTTTAAAATGATTGCAGTGGTTAGCACTGTCGCCTCATATCTAGAAGGTCTTGGGTTTAAATCTTAACAGTCTGCTGGAGCCTTCCTGTGTGGGTTTCTTTCAGATACCTTGATTTCCTCCCACAGTCAAAAGACGTGCGTGTTTGGCCGTTCTAAATTGGCCAAAGGTGTAAATGTGAGTGTGTTTTAGCCCTGTCGTGGACTGACAACATGTCTGGGCCTCAAGCCCACCTCACAACCTTCAGCTGGATGAGCAGTTAAGAATTTTTTTTGTGCTTTTATCGAGACTCAAAGCTGTGAATGATTAGGGATGTGACCACTTTGAGGAGCACGTGGAAGCTGTGTCAGTGTTTGACTGTTTTTGAATAAAATGACTGGTTTGCTAAACACGAGACTCCAGTTAGGTTCCTGTTAGGACTTCTGTGTTTTCCATTTTGTTTTTTAATAACTTTCACTCACTGGTTTGGTTTAGGCATTGAAAGCTGCTCGGTTAGCTTTAGGAAAAAATTGTTCAAATGTACCTTATAGCAACAGTAACCGGACGCACTAACTACTTATAGTAATGCCATAACACTTTTCTTGAGCACACAACAACAAAGGTACACGTTGTACCTAAATGACTTGACAGAATGCCACTAATTAATGGTCTGGAGATAAGAAATGGCTGTCCTGATATAATAATAACATAATAACATAAAAGCCTGGTTACCTCAGAGATGAGCCAACTGGCTAACAGCTAGCTAAGTCTTGTATCCTGTATTCCATGAAACGCGGCGTAAAAGTTTATAATATGGATGCAGCAGATTCTTACATCTAACAGTTTGATATAAAAACAGAAAACATTAAACACAACATCAAGACCAAAAACTGCTATTATAACAGCAAACAATAATAACATTGGAAAAAATATAAATAAAGAAATTAAAATACACAACTCCTTTTGTCTGGAAAATGACCTACTGAAAGTACTATGCTTGTGGGTCTTAAACTGTGGGATGCAGGTGGGTAGTGAGTGGAACCAGGTGAGAGTGTTTGCTGATCTTTTTATTTATATAAAATCACACTTTATCACAAAAACTGTAAATAAGTGACAAAGCAAACTGATCAAACTTGTGGGCTTTCAGTTTCTGAAGTGTGCCATAAAAAGCTTGAAAACCTCAGCCTTAAGAGTGTTTATGGTTTCGAGTTGCAGAAAGCATCTAATTTTGAAAGTGTAATGAGGCGTTATGTCAAAATGCCAGTGATGATATCGATCCACCACACCAGCCACCCACACGCACACATTCAGCAGATTAAATGATAGTGAGAAATTTTTGTCACAGTGTTGTTGATATGTGTTTTTTTTTCCGTTTGCTTGTTTTCTTTTTGACTAGATGGCTGATAATGATACTTTTTTGTTTAATGTAAAGGGTTTTAGGGGACACTTATTTGTGCTGTGAGAATGCATTTACTCTAATGTTTGCTGACCAAATAATGTATTTCTTTTTTGTTCAACAGCTTAAGGAACAAAGCTAAGCTACTTAAAATGATGAGCTTATTGCCTTTACAATGACAAACTGTGTAAATGTACTTCTGCTTCCCCCAAGTGGCCCAAAAGTGAAGATTTAATTGTTAACTTAATCTTCACCTCTAAGTAAACAGACATTTTAGGTGCTTCATAATATAAAAATAGTCCACATCCTCTCATTATATGTATTTTAACACAATTAGAATTATTATGTATGTTTAAGGAGACTCCATTACTGGATTAAACGATTGCACCGTATTTATTCGAATGATTGCTCTGTGGTGCGTATACTAAACAGTTTCAAAACCCTCTTCACTTCACACATCTGCAGTTCTGGACCTGCAGAGCGTTTGCATTGGCGTCCTTCTCAGATAAGCTAGTCGAGAGCATACCCTACCAAGACTTCATGCAGGCTAAGCCTTCTGGTTTCCTGTTGTCTCTCTACAAGTATGAATGAGATGAAAGAAATAAATCATCTCTTCTTTGCCAAATGTTATTAGACAGTTTTTACTGAACGGGGATTTGACAGAGTTTGCTGCACTCAGTAGAATTAGTGTCTTCCAGTGATTGTGGGGTTGTTGTTGTTTTTGTTAACATCAAGACAAAAAAGTGTCAGTGCTAGAACAAAAATGGTCACAATATGTTGCCATGAAAAAAGTCTGTATATCATTAGGCTCCAGTTTAAACAGCTTTTGCAAAAGCAAAATGTTTCATTCACATGCCTAAAGAAACTCCTATGAGCACTGCTGTGTGCAAATTGTTTATGCATGAAATGGACTGGCTCGTAATCTTCCATACGGGAGGAAGGTCACCGGCCCAGGCTAAGAGCACTATAAATCGTCCAATTGGTTGGTATATCATTGCATCTGTATTTGCAACATACATTTTTTTTCCATTAGATGCTGAACAAGGAAGTTGTAGTCATATGGTTGGTTCATATCCCCAAAATCTCCTTTAACCTAGAGATGTTCCTTTGACTAAAGATAACAACTTCATTCTGAGCAATGTTGGCCCCTCTGTTTATGTCCACTTCCCTTTTTTTCTTCTTCTTAATAGATTCGATGAATCATGTAAACAATATATATGTTTAGCAAATGCAGAACATTATGTGTAACCTTACTAGTGCATACCCACGCTTCAGTGTTATTTTCACCTATTTGTGCTGTTTTCTCAGCATGATTAGATTTATCAGTTAGCAAAGTTAAAAAAAAAAAAATGGGTGTTAGCTGTTGTTCATATACTGAAAATAGGTAATTTTTGCCAGCTGCTAGGTGGCTAGCTGGGCACGTCTAAATCGACTTTTGTGGATGTGAATGAGAGATTATTGTTGTGACATAAAAATGATATGATGGTTTTATAAGGCATCACAGGTACATGAAGTCTAAAATTAGGTCATTTTAGTCCATTGTTTGGGGGTCGCTAAGTAACTTGATGACATTTATGTTTGATAGAGATGCAAAACTTTTGCTTATCCTTTACTTGTCAGCGAGTCTGTTAGTGTTCGCCGGTGGTAAGTGACATAATTTTGTCATCAGATGGTGTGTGCTGGGGGTCCATGGGGACGTCTGTGTGGCTGTCTGTTTTGTCTGTCCAGATTTTTTTGTGTTATGGAATGATTATTGATAGCTATTGATTTTGAATGCACGAAAAGCCTAGTTCTGAGCTTTATTTCGAAGCTCAGCTGTTGAGGTCTTTGCACACTTTCACACAAATGTCACTGGTGTCCGATTTTCCCTTTGCTAAAATTCATCATCACCTTCGAGCCAATTACAATCTATAATTTTCAGTAAAAATCAGTATACAAGCCCTACAGCAGAGACGTCCGAAAACTGTGTGTGAAAGATGGTTTGGACGAAGTGAAGAAATGTGACACTTTTAAGAATTGTTCATAAATTACCTAAAAATACAGCTCTGTTTTAAACACGCCGGTCTATAATTGGCCAGTGAGTGCAGATTGACGGCATGTTTTTCACACTCTGCATCTGTCTCTCACACTTGTCTGTATCTGCCCATCGCTCTGCTTTTGTGGGTTTGTGTGTTTGTGAGAGTGTGTGTGATAAGTGAAACTTGAAGCTGCATGTGTGTGTGCGTCTGTATGTGTGTGTTTGTGTGTGTGTGTGTGTGTGTCTGCTCTGTTTGGGACCAGTGTGGTTTCTGTATATATGTTGATTTGGGCATTTCAGATGCCCGTTCCTTGTGCCTTAACTAAGACTCGCATGTCAAAGAGGAAATGCTGATGTTCCTCTTTTTTTTTTGTGTGTGTGTGTGTGTGTGTGTCTCTCTAACAGTTCAACGTTTTTTTCAAGTTCATGGCTGAATATAGAACGGAAACTTCAGCACAAAGGTGCAACTCAAATGCATGTTGTTTACCCTCACTCAGATACTACATGTTCTAAGACATAAATTAAAAAGATATAATTACATCATGCTGTCATCCATCACACCTCTGGGATTCATTGGACACTTAGTTGCAGCCAGAGTGTTGTGTGATTCACAAACACACATTCATGCACACACATACATATTTAGCCTGTAGAAAGCAGTCTTGGAATTTTCTGATAGCACTTTACCTAATGCCTCTACTTTTATATCTTTGGACTGTGAAGCACACAAGTCAGAATTTTTTTGAATCTTTACTGAGTTGTTTTGCAGAAACCAGTTAGGTAATATTCTGGAAGCTGGTCATTGAACTCTCCGGTGTTTTATTTGTGGCAGTAATCAGTGTTATCCCTCTCTTTGAAATTTTCCAGATGTTGGCTTTGATGTTACAAACTCAGTCATCAGCGTGTGGATGAAATGCAGTTTCTACTGAGGGATAAGTTTAAGTAACTACCACAGAACCATTGTTTCAATGAAGCTATTTAGATGCTAGCATTGATTTAAGTTTTGAGTCACATGCAGATAAAGTCAATTTTATCACTGAGGTTAAACAGTTGATAGTTCTTTTTATGTGTGATGACAAAATTATTTCTGGATGGACTTATTTTAAGCTGGGTACAAACTGAAAGCTCTTGACAGATCACTTTGAAGCTGATGACCGGTCACTTATAGGCGTTTCAGGCTCCGGTTGCATAGGTAACCTAGGCAGTAAATACCTATTGCCAGGTCATATGACAGTCAGTGATATTCTTCACTCGTATTGGTAGTCGATTCAGTTGCTTGTATGAAAGAAGAGAAAACTTTATCTTGAGTCCCAGCAGATGCCACTATGATGTGAACTGCTAGTTTGCTAACTCCTGCTTTAAAGCTTGGGCTTAAAAGGCTTTAAAACTGGTATTTTGTTGTGAATCGGTTTGGGATGTTTATCTGTAATCTACATCATATGTAAATTATCAACATGCACAACCTCTTTGAACCTCGAAATTCTCTCCGGAAAAGCAGGAAAGCATTTTGGAATTTTTCTTTTCTAATTTTGTTTCCAGGGGGTACAGATAAGAAAAATTTGAGTTTGTATAATGGTTCCTAAATGTCTTTTTAAATTCACCCCTGCTGGTTGTCAACTGGCTATATTTCTATTTAAAAGCAAAGTTGTTAAGCACCAATCCCATTTTACAATTAAATCAATTTCTGAATTTCTGTCTCAGATCTAAAATTCTAGTTGGACTCTGAATGTAGTTAATATGAGATTATGTGTATGCACATATAACCCATTTGTAAATTTCCACCACTTTATCCCAGTTAATGTTGTGTTATGTTATTATCACAAGCAGATTGTATGTAATTGCCAACTTGACCTCTCAAACTAAATGCAGACTGATAGCAGACTGGCTCAGTTTTATTTCTGTTTGATCGCCATGTTGTAGCACCAAATTCATTGTAAACAGTTGGAATAATTTTGGTTGTGCTGCAGCTGTCAGCCACTGTGTTTTTTTTTTTTTGTTTTTTTGTTTGTTTGTTTTTTTTTATCATACAACTGTAGCATTCATCCAATTTAGTGTAATAAATATCACATAGAAACCTTTGATTTGAATATAGGTATATAAAAATGTAGCTCTGTGTTTAAGCACCCACTCTGTATAGATTCACAATTGAAGTCTCTTAATAAAAATATACATAGATATAGAGTCTGTATCTGGGTTTGCATTGTGTAATCCCACCTCTAAATCAGCAGACTCCCTGTGCTGTTCCTGATCAAAACAAGGAATGAACCCTTTGTTTAAAATGCCAAACAAAAAAAATCCAAGTGTAATCTCTGAGGTTAAAGTTCACATTACACAGAGATCCAAACAAGTACAAATATTTCAAAACAAGGCAAAGCATTGTTTATTGTCCAGGAAAGACAAAATGAGACTGGAATGGAGGTAGGAGAATAAACAGGTCCTTTGAGGTCTAGCAGAAAGTACACTTAAATGTAACAGTAAACAGGGAAAGGAATAAGGATGAGGGGAAAAGTCAACAAAAATTCAAAGAGAGTAGCAAAAGAAAAGAAATTGCTATTGTTGGTTCTAAGAAGGAAGAGTAGCGATACGAAGAACTATTAACTTAAGATCTTTATAACGTCTTGCAACAGTGTAGAATGTAAGTATATACAACACTCTCTATGTACTGCTACTCATGATTTATTGTGTTGCATTACCCGTTATTAGTGTATGCTAAGGTTCCTAAATATTATAAAGTGTTTCTCTTGTAAGAAAGAGAAAGTGTTTTGGTGTTTGTGCAAGTAATCAAGAGTGTTTCTTTTTTTAAGCAATTCCAGATGTTGGCTTTAGCCACACTGATAATATTTCAGACCGAGCCATCAGTGTGTGGATGACACATAGTTTCTAGTAGGTAAACTGAGATGAGAATGAATTTTTTCTTTTTTTTTGGCAGCTGACATGAAAAAGGTAGTAAAAGAAGGTTCAAATGCATTTTGAGTAATAGTTAATGGTAAGTGAAGAAGTATGGCTTTTGGGGAAGTTTTACACCAAATTCTGACCCTACCATCTGAATGTGGCAGCAGAAAACGAGATGCATCATACCAGAGAATGTTATTCTTATATGGTCTTATTTTGGTGAATTCTGTAGCACCTGGCGTGGTCTTCTGCTGCACATCTGCTTCAAGGTTCAACGTGTTGGGGAGTCAGAGATGCACTCCTGCATACCTTGTTTGTAACAAGTGTTCTCCACTGACCTCTGACATCAACAATTTTCAATTCAGTTTCATTTATATACCACCAAATCAAAACAACAGTTGCCTCAAAGCGCTTTATATTGTAAGCTAAAGACCGTACACTAATAGAGAGACCGCCAGCAATAAAACGACCCATTCTGAGCAAGCACTTGGTGACAGTGGGAATGAAAAACTCCCTTTTAACAGGAAGAGAGCTCTGGCAGAACGAAGCTCAGGGAGGGGGATGCAAAGATTCTTGTTTGAAAATCCCAGCATATCAGCATTTTCTGAAACACTCAGACCATCTCACACCAACAATGATACCACATTTAAAGTCACTTAAATCATCTTTCTTACCCTGTTCTGATGCTCCGTTTGAACTTAAGCATGGCTACATGCCTAAATATGTTTACTGATTATTCTGGTCGCATAAATATGCAACTAGAATAATTTCTGCAACCAGAGGAGCTGCCCCCTGGTGGCCATTAGAAGGAAAGCAGGTTTAAGGCACTTTTTGTATTGAGGCAGAAGCCTGTTTCCATCTTTTTGTATATAATCTGTTGCACTATTCTTAGATTTTCCCTGAAAGCTGCTTGGCGTTGGTCGCCCAGTTAACTGAATTTTCACATATTTGAGTTTAATAAAATTGTCTACTTCACATGCATGAAAGGTCTCACTGGGAGAACACAGAAACAAATATAAAAGGCAGATGTTCCCAGCTGTAACATTGGCACTGCTACACTTTAAAAAACAAGGGTGTAGAAGGGAGATAAAGCCCAGCATTGGATTTTATTTTTTAAATGATTTTGTCTGACTTTTATTGATCCTAGTAGTACAAGAATAGTAGGGGCCAAGCTTGGCTAAACTCTTGAGAGATCAGAAGTATCTAGGCCAGAGGGAAATCGATGGTTGGAGAAATGACAACAACAACTTCTTCTCCATCTGGTTCCCCAGTAGTCTAAGCTGGCAGGTTGCCACACCTTTTCTGGTTCTCTATAGGTTTCTAAGCATCCAAACATGCTGCAAGGCACACCCTGAAGAACCTGAAACCAGACATGCTGTGGATGGCAGCCATCCAGTTCAAAATATTCAGAAATGCTTGTGTTACTCAGTCAGCTATTTCTTTTTCTTCTCTTTTCTTGTTATTCACTGCTGGTTAAGACATTTAGATATTTGCCCATGACTATTTTTACAGTATGATCCGAAGAATCTGTAAACCTCTAAATATGAGAAGCTTTTCTCAACACTGAACATTTTCTCAACATGTTAGAAGAGTTAATATCTGGAGTAAGAATAGAGACCCTCATGATCTCCATGAGTCTGTTTGGATAAGAGCTCCCCTCGGGAAATCAATCAGTCACAGTCATTCATTGGCTTGTTTTTAAGGGAGTGTCAGCAGGCAACTGACTTGCTTCTCTTCACTTGACGTCAAGAAATCAGGAGGGAAAGGAAGTAACTGTATAAGAACCCTTTATCGTGATGTGTTGTGAAAATATAATACAAACAAGTGATGTTTGGTAACTTATACAACGTGGTTTTACAGTGCCGATGTTCATCCAGCGAGCAATCAGTTCGCAAGTCTGTGCATTGTTTTCTTAGTCTGAAACAGCAGGTTTTTATCTTAAAATCAGCTGTGAGTAAAACTTGTAGCTTACATAAACTGGCCTTTAAAGATTGATTATACTGAGCAGGCAGATTGGTTGGTGTATAGATTTTCCACATTCTTCACATATCATTCGGTGTACTTTGGACATCAGTCGTGTCATTACAGAAAACAATGTTCCCCTCTCAGTGGCTGTATTGCCCATCTGTCATTTTCGTTGCCAGTTCTGTGTGTTTGCTTATCTTCGTCTGGACGCTTTGCTTGTTTTTCTTTTGCAGCGTTGCCTTGCAGCGATATCCAACGCAGCTCTATTTGTTTGCCCATTATATCTTGTGTGCTTAACTAGATATACTAAGCCAATTTTGGCCGGCTGGTCAGTTGATTTGTCACATGCTCCTGTATTTTGAATGTTTGCTTTTAATTTGACGGAGCAGGCTGTGATGCAAACAAGTGGTCTTTAGCCATCTTATGTAACAGTAATGTTTTAACAGGCAGCGTTTCAAATAAACTGCTCACAGCTCAAAGACAAAAAAAAGTTGATGGGGAAAAAGAGTTTGAGTCATCGGTAATAATGTACAGCCATTTAGATGAAAGATGGCAAAAGCCAGCATCGATTTTGGAATCTTCTTTAATTTTGTGTAGGTTTGTGTACAAAAACAAGGAAGCAAGAGTCCCTTTGCTTTCTGCATACAAAAAGGTTTTTAAATATGGACTATATAAATAGACACAGACACAAGAAGAACATAAATATAAGGAGTAGATAAAAGTAAGAACAATACAAGTTACAGAAGTCTTAAAATATTATAATATTAGCACACTGATAACTTGAGAGTACCTTCTTATACTTTGTCTGCCAGTAAACTCATGTAGGAAGAAATGCTCCAAAGGTACGAGCAGTATTATATTAACAAAATACATGGCTACAGGCATTTGAAATTTTGGTGACTTTTTCTCTAATTAATCCTAAAGCTTTGCTTTTTGTAGAATCTGCAAGAGCATGCAGAGACACATGCCCGACTTACCTGTCACATATCAGTTTTGTTATATAAGCCTCAAAACTCAAGCATCAATGGAGTTTTAGTCAAAATTCTGAGAAAACATTCAGTATAATGATTAATTAGTGTGGAGCTAAAATGTGGGATTTGAAGGTGGAAAACTACTTTTATAAATTATAAATCATAGATATGGATCAACAGGGATCAGTTATTTACGTGGTTGAAGAAAAGGAAAAAAAGATCAGATTGTTGTTGAACCAAGAAATTCATCTGTGAAATTCCACATGTGTTAATTCATTTTTGAATGCGGGTGTGCAAAGTTGACCATGTATCCGAGAGGCTCGTCCAAACGTGACATCATTCCTCCTTTGTCTCAGTAGATTTCCATCATCATCATCATCATACATGAGTAAAGGACGATAATAAAGAGTGTGTGCCAGATTTTAAAACCCTGCGAGCTTGTTTTCACATATGAACCAGACACTCACTTTATTCCCAGCAGATCGTAGAAGGTCTGAGAGGTTACACTCCTCTTAACAGGGCTGTGTTTTCTCTGCAGTTTTCTTTGGAGATGTGACAGGTTAGCAGTTACAAACAACACTCTGTATTGTGCAATACAGGCTCGTTGCATCAATGTGGCTATAAGAAGGAAGGGGGAAGAGTGAGAAAAACAAGTCATGAATGTTCCCCTTGTACAAGACATTATAGAATTTATGTGCTAAGCCTGTGAGAACTTTTTTTAATCTCTTGTGCTTTTTGAAACTGTGAAAATATCCTAGGTTTAAACTATGTCAGTGTTTGCAAAGATTTCCATTAAAAAACACAAAAACTGGAGAAGTGCTTGTCACTCATACATGGAGCTGTTGTTGACTGGTTTGACAGGTGTTCTTCTTGACTGTCTTTCCCCCATTGCCAGCTTTCCACACCTTCCTGACCAGATACAACCAGCAACTGTGAGGTGTGTGTGTGTGTGTGTGTGTGTGTGGGAGGGGGGGGGGGGGGGGGGGGTGGTAGGGTAGCAAGAAAGGGAGTGGGGATGTTTATGTGCAAGAAACAAAGTGTGGACTGTATAGGTTTGAGGGAGGGACAGGGAGGGAGTGTGATTGTCAAAGATAAATGAATGGTGTGTGTGTGTGTGTGTGTGCGTGTGTGCACTTTACTCACACAAGCACACATGCGTGAATTTCAGATTAGCCCCCACCTAATTGTGGGGAAGCACTCAGAGTCTATTAATGCCTGACCTGACCTCCTCTTCATTCACTCCATCCATTGCTCTGAAGACTCGAGGAAAACACGGAGAGGAGGAAAACAACAACTGCCGTTAACAGAAGGCAAGACGGCTGCTGCTGCCGGCTGCTCTGATTGGTTCAGTGGCAAAGGCTTGAGAGGCTGCCTATTGGCTGAGAGCAGACACACCTCTAGATTCTGTTTATTTGCAGCCAGAAAGTAAAGAGGAGGGGGGGAGTTGGAGGAACGGGATGTCGGGGAGGGGTGGGTTACAGTTTGTGCAAAAACAGAAGACATTTGGGAGGAGGGGAACTGCATGTACACTCTGGACGACTTCAGCTGGAGCTTGTTCAAAAACTTCTAGGAAGCTAGGATGAATGTTTGTGTTCTGTGTGTGTGGTTGTGGGCTTGTGCTGGGCCCCATTAAAATCACAACCAGGCTAGCCTAATTTAGTCAGGATCTCTTCCCAGAAAGTTTACCAAGAACTACTTGTGAGCGTTGTTGAGATAGAGGAAAGTCAACATCTTTATCTCTTGTATTATATCAGTGTGTTTCTGTGGTCAAGCCTGCACTTGCTTGAAACAAAGGTACCAGTTCATCGTCAACACCAGCTTAGTCACTTGTGTTTTTCACATTTGCCCTAAGGGTGGAACATACATGTCAGTAATAATCACATGTTGTATACGGTGTTGGAGGGGAGGCACGGAGGATCTTGCTTCATGGTTGAAGCAGTTAGATCCTTTGTTTTCCAATTGCAGACACCACAGCGGTAGGAGGAGCTTACAGTGTTTGTGTAGCAGTTCAGGTGCACAGATCCTTTCAGGAGGTGAAAGGTCAGTCATTGAGCCAACCATTGTTAATAGCTGCCAAGAGAACAGTTTAAAAGAAGTAAATCCTCTTATAATGCAGTTGCTGAACAACTCAGATATAATGTGTGACATGTTGCGAGACTTCAGTAACTGTCGTTTATAGCAGATATATTGAGCATATCCTTATTTTCGGTCTTATATTTTTTAACACCAGTAGCATGGTGTTTAGCACTGCTGCCTCACAGTAAGAAGGTCCTGGATTCTTTTCAAGCTTGGATGTTCTCCCCATGCAAACTGGATCTGGGTACTCCGGCTTCATCCCACAGTCCAAAGACATGCATGGGGTTAGGTTAATTGACTGGTTAATTGTTGCTTCTAAAATTGTCTGTCGGTGTGAATTTTTGTCTATCTGTATGTGGAATGGATGGCGACCTGTCCATGGTGTACCGTGCCTCTCACCCTGTGACAGCTGGGATAGGCTCCAACCCCTCCCTGACCCTGAAGCAGAAGAAGATGGATGGATAATAAAACTGATGGATGCTCATATTAAAAATAATAAAATAATATCAGAAAATGTACAAAAGATCCACTCTTGGATTTTAATGATGCCATTGAATATGGATGTCCTTAATACAGTCAGGCTTTTAGCTCTGGATGTGAATGCAGCAGCTTGCCCACTTCACATTCAGACCTTCTGTTTGAGATGGGTGGCCAATCAGATAAAAGTTGGCTTAAAGAGAAATGAGCTGAGGTGCAGTGCCACAGCATGAGATAAATGAGATCTACAAGAATAAGAGCATAGAGTTGGAAATCATCATAATATAATTTAAATATATTTATTTGAAGCTCTAATTTTATCTTGGTTTGATGGATCTCTTTTTAGGGCTATTTTTTTTTTATATCACTGGTTCAGTTTTTTGGGTTCCTCATTTATTATAAACCATAATGTGAAGTAGGTTATATTTTGCTGTTGTTAACTCTTTGTTATTAGAATATATATTATGTTTTTGTTGTTTACATTTTTATTTCTAAACAAAAATTTATGGGATGTTTCACAAATCAATAATTGAGGAACCTGGTTTCAAACCTAAATATTTAGTCTAAAAAGAAATGGGGATTGGAACAGTGGGCAAGACCAAAAAACATGAAGATGATTTACACTTCCTTTCTCCTTTTCACGTTTTTCTTTATATATTGTGTTTGACACAATACATAAAGACAAATGTTTTTCCATGTTTTATAGTTTTTGTTTTATGTTTTATTAATCGATCGAATTCTTTGTTTTAGTTGTCGCTGACCACATTAAACCAGATTTTATCCCTCTACAGTAAACAGATACCCCAATATATCCAAATCACATGACTGATTTAAGAGCCTTGCTGAGTCTCTGTTTCAACTTGTGTCCAAAAAGTCAAACTTCAAACTCTAAACCAGTTTTTATTTCAAACAGTGCAGTTATGTCGATTTTTTTTGACAATTTGATGTATATAATTTGATGTAACCATGCTTACATTACATGTCTTCCTGTAAATAACATAGAAGCTTTTTAGATATTTTATGATGAGATGATTACATTGTTAAATAAGTAAACTAATACATACAGTAGTTTGATATTGCAAAGCATCATTTGCATCACTTAGACCTTAGAAGGGTAAGTGGGGTCTCAACCCATGAGTTAGTATGGCCTAGGTGCACTATCCCCTATTATAGGTTGTCATGGAATATCACTTGATAGCTGACATTGTGTCTTCTTTGATTGTACAGTGTAGGATGGGTTACATATATAAACTAAAGTTTTACTTTTTGTTTCACTGAAATAGTCATGGATATTTGGTAGAGAAAGACCACTGCTGTCTTTGGCCTGTCATAAATTACTCTTTCTCTCTTGTTGCAGTTAATTAATATCCAGAGAATTTTAAAAAGGCTAAAGTCTTCAAATTACTGTTGTGTCAAGCACTAAAATATGGCACTTTTTAAGCACTTTTTAAGCATACACCATGCTTTGCATGCATTTTTATTTGATAGGCTACTTACTATTTTCTCTTTTCCACTGATTTAGTCAGTGGATTGTCTGTTTTGATTGCTAGTTGATTAATTAATCGATAATTTGAGCACAGTAAGTTGAACCATGCACTGCTAGTTTTGATTACTCACTGTAGCTCCTGAGGTCAACGGTACTGTACATGTTTCTATACAAGTATATCTTGATCGCTCCTTCTAGTCTGGTGTGTGTGTCTCTGTGCACAGTGTGAGAGTATGTTTATTAACAGGGCCAGCGAGTTGTGCCAGTATGAAAGCTCAGAGCACTGCAGTGACATCCACTCCTTGTTTACCATCTCCCTGTTTCTGTGTATGTATAAGGAAGAGTATCTGGGTGTGCTGTGAAGTGTTAAGAATGCCCGGGCTAGCCTCTGGAAAAAGTTAGGGTTATTAATGCGTGGGCTGCTGAACACTCCTGAACATCTTGTGACAAACTAGCAGATATGGCACATGTTATTGCGTGACGTCCTACCACACCCCAATCCTTACATCACCTCTGTGTTTTTTCGCTCTTTAGGCTGATGTATTTCTGTCACCTACTTGTTGATGTTCAAGCAGCTTGAACAGACCTCCTTCTGGTCATGTGATGTTTTTAAACTGGTGACCTAAAAGTAAGGAACAAAACGAAAAAGTGTCTATGTTAAGGTTAAGTTTTGGATAACCGCACAATGCTACATTTTTGGGTAGTAGAAGCTACTTGATGACTAAGTGTGTTTATGTGCTCGTAACATAAAACTTGCTTGGCTTTGAAGGCAACTTTAGGACACTACTGTTGCACTCTAAGGGATTTAGTAAGTTCTAATAATATGTCACCTTGTTGTTTGTAGTGGTGGCTTCCCCTTAGACCACTGTTATGTGTAAGGTGCATTATTTTCTTCCACTTTGCCAAAGTTGTGTCAGTCAGACCTGATATATTGCATATGAGATAACACTTATAGGAGTAAACAAGTGATATGGCTGTGCTGGTGTTTGAATATTCACCTGCCTGTCACCCCCTGCAGGAGGCTGCTGAGGAGTGAAAATTACATGTTCAAGCATGTTGAGACATGATCTTGTGCGGCTCGGTGTGTGTCTCCTTTCTACAGATCTTTTGTTTCTGTGTGTGTGTGCCGGTTATGGAGCACCTAGATGTGTCTATGTAAATCATCCACTGTAGATTTACCACTTTGTGTTTTTCCACATTAAATGTACACGTCTTGAGTTTTATGTCAAGTGTGTAAACATACCTGCTTTGTACACCGGGTTTTCTTCCTTCCTGTGTGCCAGTTCACTCAGAGTTTTATATACATCACAAGTGTTTGTATAGACAAGCACAGAGCTGTACTCTTGTGATGTATCAGCTATTGCAGCCAAATTGTGTGAAATGTTCAGTTCTTTTGGTCAAACTCTTCCCATATGTGTGTGTGCAGCTGACTGCAGGGGAAAAACAGTTTAAATCACTGCAGAAGCAACAGTGACAGTGGTGTAGCTGTGATATGGGGTCCATAACAGCTAGTATATTTGTGCATTGGTGTGTTTCAGGAGATTGGTGTGTTCTGTATGAAGCCTGTGGTCTTTGTACTGGCTTGCTCCCACAGTGCTCGCTGGGTTAAACTATTTTATTTGTCATTGTGGGGTATGTGGTTGTGGCAGTGCCACTTGTAAAAACAGAGAGGGGTTTGCCGTGCATTAAAGATGCTGGTGGATGTTGTGAGGTTCTGGGTTCGACTGGTTTCTACAAACCAGTTTAGTGCCCTGAGTTTTTTGTTTTTTCTTCCAGTGTTATATGATATAATAGTTCAAAGAGCACACTGAGGGTAAGAGAGAGAGACAGAAGTGTGAACAACCCATTTGACAGTTGCATAACAGTAACAGTAGCTCTAAAAGAGGCAAAAGAATGAAGATTAATTAATATGAGGAAGATGAATGCACAAACAGTTGTGAGGGAAAGTTGGTCTCTCACAGGAAGTGAGGCTCTTGGTGTGCTACCCAGCACAGGAAGCAGAAAGAGTGGGTAAAAGGTCACCTGAGCTCATGGGAGGGAGTTTCTTCAAGGTTTTACAAGCTGTGTGTGTGTGTGTGATATCTACTGTAGCGAACATTAAAATGTTAGACATTAAGCTAAAGCAAGAGCACTTACTTTACAGTTTGCCTACCATGCAGGAACGTTTCAGAATGTAGTTAAACACGTGTGATGCTTTCAAACATGTTGTTTTTTGCTCGATGTGGGATGTCTAAACAATGTCATTCAAAGTGATTTGGAGATTCCAGCTTAGTTTACTGAACCAGTAACTTTTAGGGAAGGGACTATATATGACAGTGAAATGGTATTCTGGCAACGGTGTGAATCATTCCTGTTACCAATTGGAGATGCTTTCAGCTTGCATTATGGGAAGGCACAGTATGCACTGTTTTTTGACTCATGCTGAAACAAACACCCTTTTTTTAAAAATATGTTTTCGTCCATAACTTAAGAACATTTTACACACAGCTAACTAATAAACATAGTTACAACTTTGTAAATGTTAAATACACTGCATTTTTATGCAGTGTTATTTAACTTATTTACCACTATTTACCACTCAAAGGACAATTCACATTTAGCCATTTACACACAAACATCTTCAGTGCTTTAAGCTATGGTTACACAGTTACACACAGTTTCGATATCTTGACTTCACATAATTGGAGTAATTAAACTAGTAGACTATGCTTTCTTTTAAATAAAAGTGCTCAAAACAACTCCCAAATCTTTTACCTATTAACCTAAAACATAATTACACATTGACCATGCTCACATATTAGTCACAAAAAAGGACTCTCCACCCCACAGAGGTATAGAGAATAAGGAAGAATAGGAAGAAGATTAAAATCACAGTCACCTCAAGGTACTCTATACTGTAAGATAAAAACCCTATACTCTTTAAGAGAAAACCCCAACAATGAAATGGCCCCCACCCTCCGTGAGCAAGCAGTTGTCGACAGTGGGAAGGAAAAACTCCCTTCGAACATTAGAAACCTCCAGTAGATCCATGCTAAGGAATGGGCAGCTATGTGCAGTGACTGGTTGGGGCAATGGGAGGAAGACGAGACAAAATGCTGACTAAGTAATAATAATGACAAAAATTTAATGATATACTACAGTGGTATATAAACATGTGGGGAGTCAAAAAAAAGGTGAGTGGAGAAAAACTACTGAGTGCATCACAGGAATTCAAAAGATCAGCAGTCTGATCTTTTAGCAGCATAACTAAGGGACATTTAAGAATCACAGCCTTAATTGTAAGTTTTACAACAAAGCGTAGGTTTCAGTCTAATCTTAAAAGTGGAGAGAAAACTGGGAGCCTGAGGGCCTGTAAGATCTGCCTCCCATTCTACTTGTAGAAACTCTAGGAACCACAAATAAGCTTGTGGTCTGAGAGAATAGTGCTCTGTTAGGATGATATCGTACTATAATGGGGCCTGATTATTCATGTCCTTTTATGTAAGAGGAAGGATTTTAGATTAAATTCTTCATTTACTGGGAGTCAGTGAGGAAAAGCCAGTATGGGAGAAATATGGTCTCACTTTCTAGTAGTCCCTGTCAGTACTCTCGCTGCAGCATTTTGGATCAACTGAAGGTTTTACTGGGAATTTTTTTGAACATGTTAATAATAAAGTACAATAGTCTATCCCAGAAATGAGGAATCAATGAACCAGTTTTTCAGCATTATTGTGAGACAGGATGTTTCTAATTATAGAGACAGTGTCCAGATGAAAGAAGGCAGTCCTACATATGCTGATGAAATGACTCCAAGATTCCTCACAGTGTTATTGAAGGCCAAGGTAATGCCATCCAGAAAAAGTATCTGGTTTTTAGGGCAAAATATCAACCAAATATTTTTCTGAATTTAGGAGAAGAAAGTTACAGGACATCCAGGCCTCTATATCTTTAAGACATACCTGTAGTTTGACTAATTGATTTGTGTCATCAGTATCCATAGATAAGCTTTGCATAAAAATGAAAATATATGCAGTTTTTTCTAATAATGTTACCTAAAGGAAGTATGTAAAAATAGTTTTGGTCCCAGGAGAGAATCCTGTGGAACTCAACAACCAACTTTCATGTTTGAAGACTCCTCATTTACATGTAATTACAGACTTGAACTACTGGATATGATTCAAAACACTGAGGTGGATTTCTTTAATACTGACACTGTATTCTAATCTCTGTAGTGAAATGTTATGATCATTGGTATCAAATGCTGCACTGAGGTCTAACAGGACAAGCACAGTGATGAGTCTACTATGAGAGGTCATAAAAAGGTCATTCATCACTTTCACTAGTGCTATTTCAGTGCTGAAATGAATTCTGAAACCCAATTGAAACTATTCTAATACAGTCATCACACAAACGTGTCATTAAGTACACTAACAAAATTGCTTATTATACCTTTAAGTCTTTAAGACATGCCTGCAATTTAATTGAATTGTGTCATGAACTTCATAGAAAGATATAACTGTGTATCATCTGCATAGAAATGAAAATAGGTGCAGTTTTTTTCTAATATTTGTGTTACATTTATGCAAATTCACTCACATAGACAGTGATACTTTTTCTTTTCTTTTTTTTTTCTTTTTCTTTTTTTTTTTTTTTTTTTGGGCAATATTGTGTCTATATACCACTTTTTTATACATATCCCACACTTTCAGAGGCTCAGGCATGCACTGTTGGGCTGAGATCCTGTGAGAGACTTGGCCATTGAAGAATATCCCATTTCCTTGCCTTGAGAAAGTCTTGGGTTGCTTTTTCCATTTGCTTTGGGCTATTATCCATTTGCACTGTGAAGCACTGTCTGTTCAGGTTTGCAGCATTTGGCTGAACTATACTATATACTGCTGTGTACATTTCAGTTGATTCTGCTACTCCTATCAGCGATCACATCATCAATAAACACTACTGAACCAGTTCCACAGGTGTCCATATGTGCACGTGCCATAACATCACCTCCACCATGTTTGACTTCAGGTTGTGAGCTGGTTATTTCCTTTTTCTTTTTAAATTATAAAAATTGTGTTATTGTCCAAATACTTATGGACCTAAATATGTTGCCTCCTTTCACACACCAATCTTAGGTTCCCACTGTGTTACTTTCAGTCAATCTATTTTCACAGGGAGCTCTTCCTTTTCCCCATGCTTATTCTTTTTCTTTTTCCCTTTCTTTCTCATGTACACACAGACACAGTTTTTAGAACCACACACGCTTGCTGGCTGCGAATAGTTCTGGCTTGTTATTGCAGGCAGCTGGTTGAGGGTTTTCCTGTCCAAACAGCCAAACGCTGAGGTGGCAGAGCTGTGAGGGACAGTGGGAGAGAGAATAGGCTGAGTGGGGTGACCACCAGCTAATCCTCGGGCTGGACGGGGTGGTGGGGTGGAGCAGGAAATACAGGCCATGGGAGATGGCAGAAATCCAAAGAGTTCTTCCTTGCTCGGCCCAAATGGCCAATACGGCTGGATATACACTTTCACGTGTATACATGAGTTTGGATCTTCAGAAGGGAGAGCTGCACGAGGACATATGCTTGATTTGAGCATTGAGCTAATCAAGTCTATTCAAACTCCTACAACTCTGGACAGATTTGGACAAATTTAGACTCTGTTAAAGAAAGTTGTTAAGTAATTCTGTCCTGTGATTCAAGATTGCATAAAGTATTTATAAAACTCACTAAGCTGTAGCATGACACACCATAATTAAACCACTACCACTAATGCCAAAACATTTAGTCCTGCCCCAGGTGATATTAGAGGATGAGTCATGCTCCAGTGTAAAACAAGCACAAGAAGGAAAGCATTTCTGTTGTTTTATGCCTTTTGAATACAAAGTGTAAATGAAGTAGATGCTAAACAGTGGAGCTGAAGCAAGTATTAGATTAATTGAGTTGTTGTTTGACAGAATTAATCAGTAATTATTTTCATAAGGGATTATCTCAGCTGAGAGGATTTTATACTTTTCCTACTCTGATAAAATTGTGAACAGAATATCTTGAGCTTAACCCTCTAACACCAAGTTTATCACATTTTCCTGAAGTCTGATGTCGTAAATGACACACGTTCAGTGCTGCCATGAGCAAAAACATTGTGCCAAAAAATGCCAGTTGTAAGAAAAATGGTACAGTTTAAAACTCATTTATGCAAAATTATATTTTCTGTCAGTTATTTGATGCTTCAGGCTTTGTAGGGTTAAGATTGTTCTCCTGTTGCATGTTGTATAATAGCATCACCTTGGCAGACATTTTTAAACACAGGCTTACAGTTTGTACGCCAACATATTAATCCACTAATCCAAAGCAAGTTCCAGCTTTTTTGTAGTAACTTAAATTCCTTCGAGGCATTTTATGCAGAAGAAACAAAACAGACAGGCTTTGATTATTTTAGATTTTATGGTATCATAAATTCTTTAGAAGGCACAGACTGTAGTTGGATGTAAATCATACCTCGGGGGGGAACTTGGTTTTTACAAAATGTGTCCTGTGATCGTTTCTGTTATTTGTAAAATTTTGGCATTAAGACTGCAACTGTAAAATTGATTGGCTGCCTTGTAATAGAACAAGTTTAGAGCATTTCTGTGCTTTCCATCACGTTGTCACAGAGCAGTTGTAAGCTCAAAGTCGTTCACCCAAGGCAGATAAAAATTTTCAGTGCTTTAAACATCTGAGGGTACTGACAAAGACCAAACTAGTGCTTCCTCCTTGATATTGAAATACAACCATTATACCTTTTATTTATTTAGTCTACAGTGACAAATGACTAAAACTGCTAAAGAGAAAAAAACCTTCTTGTCATGCAGGTCTCTCAATCTAATCCAAGTGTTTTCTTGGTAGCACTACAGCTGGTGCATTTGCAGAACAGTCAAACTGGAGACACAAGTTTCTGAGCAGGTTCATTATAGGTATTTCTGGAATAAATAATCATGATTCTCAGATGGCGCAGAACTTGTGGGAAATTGAACAAAAAAATACTCTTTTACATAAAAAATATGTTTAAAAAAACTGCTATTGTGTGCCTCTTAAAATGTTGGGCTTCCTCTACATTAGTTCTAATTAGTACTCCAGTGATGTGTTTTTCTCATCAGTGACACCTTTCAGCTTATTGAAGTCTTAAGAGTTACATGCTAATATAATAAATTGAAGCCACTGTTTGTGTGCACTTAACTTACTTAAAAACGTATGTTTCTGATCTTTGCTTGGATTAAAAAAAAGAACTTCACTTCACTCGTGCATTTGATTTTACTTTATTTATTTTAAAACATTCTTTCCAGGCACTAGAGAGTTAACCTATGGCACAGTGGTAACAGGCAACTTTATTTGTTTAGCACACATTACAGCGAGCGGATAGGGTGTCTTGGAAACCTAAATACTCGCAGGAGACACCATAAGCTGTATTACCAGAGTAAATGACCTAAAGTGAAACCCGCTGAGGGTCATGTGACCCCCTCCTGCCTCTCCTTAATGCCCCTCAGTATTATGTAACCTGCACTCTGACACTCCTGTGTGACATTCTGCTCTGGCCTCGACCGATACGTCCTCCAGTTTATGTTTCCTCTTGACACACACACACACACACACACACACACACACACACACACACACACACACACACACACACACATTTGGGGTAGTAAAACATACACAAGCATGGTGCAGCATCCTGAGTCATAAAAACAAACTGGATACTAATCTGATGGAGCCAAGAAACATCGAAAAAGGAAGAGAGAAGGATCAGAAACAAAACAAATAGTAGAGCTGCCCAGCAGAAGCACTGAGCAGTGTGACCTATTCCTGCTCAGCCTTTATGTAAATTTGTTTCATAGTTGCAGATTCATCCTTATGAGTGTCCATAGTCTATGTAAGGAAGGGAAAAGTTACCTTGATGACTGAGATACAAAACTAAAATACAAACAGTGCAGATTTTGAAGTGCTGAATAGGCATCGAAGTGTGGGAGTAAGAAAGGTTGGAGTGGGAGTAGTTTCTTTGGCAGATGGCCCACGCAGCTGCTTTGGACACGGCCCCTAAATGACAAAGATCAGGAAAATATTAGCCACATTGATACCAACCCTTTCTCTTTCACACACATTCATTTTACAGACCTTCACCTCTTGGTAGCATGTGCCTTTTTTGTCTTCTTTGCTGTTAAAGTGGTTTTCAAATACAAATTTAAATCAATAACAGAAACTGTAAACTAGGTCAAGAAGCACCACTGCTTATGACACATCAGTGAGGAGTTAAACAGTAAACAGGTCTTATTAATGCTCTCTTTGTTCGGAGAAAAACATTGAAAACCCAGCTAAATGAATAGGCTTTTATTTATTTTATGTCTTCTTATCAAACAGGCTAAAATCAACTCTAAAACCAATGAAAACTAAACATTTTCAAACAATGAATGAATCTTAAGTGGGCAAATCTATCCTGAAACTAACCAAAGCTAAGCTGAATTCAAAAATAAACGACTAAATAAATGAAATAGAAATGAAATCCCGTTAGAAAATACAAAAGTATAATAAGTCTGCTCCTCGGGGGACATCATGTTCTTTTGACCCTGCAGTAAGACGACAGCAGAGTATTGTGAATATTGTATGCAGCCATTGGTGGTATGTCTATTAGCATGCTTGCGAGAAACGGCACCCCCTGAGACCCCCATGCAACCTGTGTGTGTGTGTGTGTGTGTGTGTGTGTGTGCATGTGTGTGTCCTTGTGTTTTCTGTCAACATGTATTGTAAGCCTGTAGGCCATTGTTGAGAACACATTTCAGCAGTGTGCGTTGTTTGTCTCTTAAGTGTGAGTTACAAAACACAAGGGCTTGAGTAAATCCCGTTTTACTAAATGCACTCGAATACACTGATATACTATACTTGCACAGCTGTTCTCACAGTGACTAATATGTAAAAGCTGAACATATGTCATCTTGACTTAATTATACTAAACTGTCTTTGCTGTCAACCAACAAGTTGCCATTTAAACAGACATGAATAGACTGCTGTGCACATCTGCAGTTTATGTGCCTATTTTACATTTTATATAAATCAGTGGGTTATTGTTATCATTTTAGCTTTTTTAAATTTGGTAACATATGGCCCATTTGTATAAAAGAAAAACCAAAAAAAAAAAAAAAAAAAACCCATCTGTTTTCTGACATCAATTTTGAGAAAAAATACTAAAAAAACAAACGTGTTGAGACAAGTCTTTTTGGGGAAAGTTTCCATGTGATAGCATCAGCTTAGGCATTAGATGATTCTCTTCCTTTATTCCTCTAAAGGGAAAATACTTACATTAAGGCAGAACAACAGTCTCTTTGTGTAGCTGGCCTATCGGTCTCAGCACTCACAAACTTTATTTATTTATTCTACCTTTAACCAGGAAGTCCTATTGAGATCAAATCTCTTTTTACAAGGGAGACGGGGCCAAGGTAGCAGCCATGTCAGACTCTGGGAAACAGTCGGGGTGTTTTTTTTCTTCTTCTTCTTTTTCCTTTTTTTAAATTTATATCATCAGATGATCCTTATATCATCTAACAGATGATTTGGTGCTATTTAGCTTCTCCAATTTAGATGTCTTGATTTAAGTTGATTTAGTCTGTGATTCATAAGAGACAGAGGCCTTTAAAAAAACGATGTAAGCTACATAAGCAGAGAAACAAATGAAATGAAAAGTTCCGCACTTTTAGTTGTGATCAGTTTTTCCATGTCTTTATATTTATATTTTGGCAATCACTGGCAAGTAAATTTTTGACTTTTATGAGTCAATATATTGATGCAATAATTTTTTCCTTATATTGAGACAATGATTGTTATTCTCTTACTGATGAATCCAAAAACAGAGGAACTGATGGTACTGAACAGGCCAATAATAACACGAGCTGTGTCGACCTGACACAGTAGTTAAATTGTAGGTTAAGTCAGATGGTTTCAGAATTGTTTGCAATTATGATGTAGATAAAGCATAGATTTCCCACTGATGCATAAATTGTCAGTAATCACACATGCTTAGAGACCAGTTAGCAACCATTTGGCAACCACAGAGAAAAATGTATTGGTTGTGTGATTGCTGGAGGTTGTTGGCAGTTGCTGTGAAATCAATAGCCAAAGCCCCATTCAAACAGGCCTAGAGACCTCTCGGTGACCCCTGGGCAACCTCCAGATATTTTCCTGGACTAGTTGGTGACTGGTTTCTGGAGGTTTGCAGTCACTGCAGTGATTCATGACAACTTGGAGAATAAAATGGTGAGTGTTTGCAGACAAATCAGTGTCTTCAGGTGGCCGTGGCAATCTGTTTGCAACCAAAGCAATCACAATTCCTCTGCTAGTCAGGTCGCTAACTACTCTCTAGCCTTGTGTGACTGAGACCTAAATTATTCTTACACCCACAATAATCAGAGTTGAATAAACACTCTCTAAAACTGTTTGAAGCTCTGTTGCTTCACCTACTTTTCTTTGGTACAGTAGCCGTTGTCTCTCTCAGTTCTTACAGTAGATCTGCTTACAGTATTCCCAGATTTAGCAAGTTAAAAATCTTTGTTATAACAAAAACATTCTTAAATTTTGTGCCTTGGTCAGTGTTCAAGCTGGAGCCATAACTCTCTGAGTGTGTGTGTCCTGTCAGAGTCCTCTTTCCTGGCTGCTTCCTGTTCATATCCAGGGGTGTGCTCCACTTCCTTCCTGCACTGCCACAATCTTTGGTCAGGCTTCCTTCATGGCTTCCAGCTTCATGAAATCTACTGTATCTATCTGCTGCTGTGTGTGGCTGTGCACACGTGCACACGCTGGCGTAGAGGTTGCGCATGGGAAATGGCACACAGGGCTTCTTTGGTGTGTTTTGATGTGATATTTGCTCTGTGAGCACAAACACTGCCAGCACCTCTGAGGTCAGAAGTAGATAAGAGAAGACATGGAGTAATTTTCCCACACGGTGATGTCAGCGCTTGTGAAAATCCCATCAAACCCAAACTGTCTCTGCTCACTTTTAATTTTTTTTGTCTTTTCTCTTGCTTTACCATTTCATCATTTCAGCAGGGCTACCTAAGCAGAAGTTGGTCTACGTCACTGATAACTGCCTAGAGGGCACATGGTCTCCGTTGCTGGCTCAAACTCACAGAAACACAGACCATAAACAAACCAGAAAAAAAAAATCTTGGCTCCAGTTTCTGTGGTTAGCACTTCTCTATCGTTGATGAAATGTCAATTTTCTTGCAACATAGTGGAACGTCTCTGCTTCCACTCTGGGTGCTGTTGTTTTGACCCTTGAAAACCTTATTATTATCTGCTTGTTCCACCACTGCAGCTACAGCAGTCAAAGCTTATTTTTTTGTTTTCTAATCTGGATAAAGCCGTGTACGTTGGACACAACCTAGTAATGGGATAAAGCATATTATTTAAAGAGGTTGAGGCTCTAATTACAACATTGATTATATATATATATATATATATATACCACATGCCAAGAGCTGTACTGAAAATTGGAAAAATTATAGGGTTGTTGTTATTAGCTGTCCACCAGTATATTTCACATACTGGTTACAAACTTACTGTGAAATTGCCCCTTGATTCTATTTCACACTCCTCAGCTGTAATTTGTGCTCTGCTGCATGTGCTGTGCTGGAAGTGTAAACAATCGGGACGATGGCTCCGTACACAGAGGATCGTTTTCTGCATTTTTCTTTGAATGTTAGCACACAGTAACCAACCTCTACCAATGCTAATATGTCTGGAATAAGCCAATGTAAATATCAATGTTTATATTGAAAATATTAGCCAGTCCATATAATATTTGGCCTGTTTTTTTTCCCCCAGTGTTCTTTGCTTTCTCATGCAGTCTTACATTAGTGAATATTAACAGTATGACCTACACATAATGGTTGTTTAGCAGGATTTTTTTTTTAAATTGTATAGCTGTATTTGTGTTTATGCTGCTCTGTGTTACTTGTTTCCTCATGTTTGTGTCTTTATTTTGTGTGGAATGTGGTTAACAGTGTCGCTTCATGCTTAAATGTTTCTGAGTCTTACCCTCCTCCTGCTGGTTAACTGGGGCTTCTCTATGTGAAGTTTGCATGCTCTCCTTGAGAATTTGCAGGTTTTTCTCTGTCTGCTCCTGTTTCCTCCCCCTAACCAATGACATAGGTAAGGTATAGATTAAATTATTTTTTCTAAATTGGCTATATATCCTTTTTTATGTAAAGCCCATTGAATTACATGTACATGTGTACTGTTTGCTTCATTCACCGTCCACTTTGTAAGGTAAAAAATTCAAGAATAACTCGAACAGCCAAATGAGCTACAGCAGCAGAAGACCATACTGGGTGCCACTGCTGTCAGAAAACTGAGTATACAATTAGCACAGACTCATCAAAACTGGGCAACAGTTCGGAATAACGTTGCCTGGTTCGATAGGTCTTGAATATATGTTTCTTCTGCCTTTAAATTCTTGTAAAAGTTACTGACACAATGAGAAGGAAACAGAGCTTCTCCCCTGGCCTGTGTACGCCAATCTATGTGCATGCTTGAAGTTTAAGGTGGACTCTGACAGTGAGGTGTAGTCTATTGATAAACATGTTCAGACTCTGGTTAGTGTCATTGTATCTTGACTCTGAAGCTTCTCTATCTTGTGACAGTCTGGGGTCATGTGACTGTTTCCCTGCGTGTTGCTGTCATATTGGAAACCAAGAGGGCGTCTGAAAGGACAACCTGTCTCCCATCTCACTTCAGAGTCTAGCCCAGAGCTCTTGAGCCACTTTAGGAAATCAAATCACAGACAGATAGCCAGTAAATTTAGGGCACGACTGATGTCCCACATGCCAGAGCGGAGCAAGCAGTGAGTTTCTTTTAAGGCTTGCAGTTCAAGTTCATTATTTGTGTTAAAATGGAAAACCCAGTGATTTAAAAACCAGACTCGGGCAAAACAAAACAGGAAGAATTCAGGAGCATTTCTAAAAGCAGATGCCGTGAAAGCAGCCAGACAAAAACAGAAATGCAAATGTCACGTGTTGCTGTCAGATGCAGACAAACTCTCTCCTCCTTTTGGCTACTGGTGTAGATATTTTTAATACTTATGCATTTTTAAAAACACCCTTTCCATATGTCAGACTATCCACTGTCTGTCTGTGACTGGCATTGTCTAGACAGATTAAGAGATGATGGGCTCATAGGCAGACGCCCTAACTCAGTATCAAGCGCTGAAGTGCTGCTAAACACTCCTAATCAAACACCTCATTCACTCCTCACAGTCCAAACTTTGGCCTAAAATATCATACCCACTGCCTGTCCCTCTCACTTTTCCTTAAACAAAACAACCCAGCTTCATGGCAAGCCCTCTCCTACACAACCACAAAACACCAAACTATCCCACAAAGAAAGGCATCTGTTTCCTGAGAGAAAAGCACTTTTCAAGAAACCACTGTTTTGTTTTTTGTCTTTCAGAGAAAACCATGTGGAAAACATATTTTCCTCCCCCTTCCACAATTGTTTGCATACTGTATAACCATCTCAGCTGTAGGAGTGTCAGTGTGGTGAGATGCCTGGCTGTCACAGAGGGGGGTTGCATGTGTAAGTAGGACGGTTTGATAAGGAAAAGTAGCAATTTCTGGGTCCAAACCACAGATATGATGAAGAAAACAAATGGTGCAAACAGCCTTTGAACTGAACAAAAAAACAACAAAAGCAAACCCCAGAATCAAAAACAAAAACTGGGAGTGCATTGACCTCATTCAGATTCAGATGGAGAAGAAGTCACTGTTTTGGAAGTGCCTCCTCTGCAAAATCTGGGGACTTGAGGGTCAGATATGACAGAGTTGTTTTAGCAGTGCGGAGCTGTATAGAGGGGGGCCCTGTTTTCCATACGTGCCGTTTATTCTCGCAGTGTTTCTCTGCAGGCTTGTTGTCGGTATGTGGAACAGCCGTGAAGGTTCTTGGCTCTGGGCTCTCAGGTTTTCTTTTTTTTTTTTTTGGCAGAGCTGATGAATTTGCTGGGGTTTGAGTCGTAGCATCTGTTGCTTTGAGGGGGCCTGCTATTTATCAAACTGAAGCTCTGTCTGCTGGGAGCGTAAAGGGAAAAGAAACATGGCTTACTATATAGGTTAACCCCTTCCCTCCCTCTATCGCTCTCTTTTTCCTATAATCTGGAGACCTGTTTTTCAGCGATGTCTCTGATAAAGATATAGTAAGCAGGGAATTTTTAAGACCGACATTACCTACAGCACTTTCTACACCTCTTTCTTGTGGCATTGTTAAATGTATGAAAATCAACTTTTTGTGTGAGTTTTTGGCACTTGGAGTTGTTTTTCAGAACCCTGCTCACATAGCTGAGTACAGACATACAGATTAGCCCCCGGATTTCCAAAAATCCACCAGCATGTTCTTAGAAAGATCGTATTTTGGGAGGAAAAAAACTTGGAAGCTTGGTTTTATCCCAGGCACCTTAAAGTAATCAGTGTACTTGTTTTTCTTCTTCTTCTTCTTTTTTTTTTTTTTTTTTTTTTTGAGGTACATTAAAAAGACCAGCAGTACACTGTACTGTTAGACAAGTCTTGTTACACGCCTACTGTGTCAACTTTTTCACAATTTGACTGTGTTTATTTACATACTAGAAACACAGGTATGATCCAAGCTGCTTCTCAGCCAGGTGACTAATGCAACAACACCACATCCTCAATTGTGAGATGATGTTAGACAACATTCCTCGTAACTGTCCCTTTTTAACTGACAAAACACCTTTAAGTAGGCATCGCTTGGAGGCAGTGATAAAAGGAAACACTGTAACAGATTAAGAGTATGAGTGAGTGGCAGGTGGATGGGGAGACTGGCAGAAAAGATGTAAACAACTTGACTAAAAGGTGGCATGTCACTCAGGTAAACATAAATGCGCAACATTTTCTTCAAATTTAACTACCTGCTTAAATAATGACTGGTCAGTTTTCTTTGCCTCTCATCCACTTCTTCCTTTGTCCTCATTAGTACAAAAACAAAAGCGTTCTGGCTTCAGTCAAGAGATCGGTGCAAAACCAGAGTCAAAATCAGCAGTGCCCCACCTCTCTGAATTTGTAAGGTTTTCACATAAAACACTTTAAGGCACCAGGACCCCATCATAGCTACTTTACAAAACAACAAACAAATATGTTGCATTTGTGTTTTAAAAATTTCTAAAGTAATATAATAACATTACCTTTTGACTTTGATATAGTGTGCTTTTTTTTTTTTTTTTTTTTTTGCAGTTATAGTGTAGCGTTGTCAGAACGTCACCAGTTGGTAGTGTAACTTACCAAATTACAGCCAAATACAACACTGGCATCAATTAATGTGTTTATATGGTCGCTCATGTCATAGAGGGATCTGTATTATTTTGTTGATACCTAACTGATGGATAGGTGGATATGTTCAGCTAATTCATCCATGGCTAATCAGACTGACAAATTAGCTCAATTTTGGCATGAAATAGTTATGACTTATGGAACTGCCTTAGTTAAAACTAGGCTCAGTCACTAGAATCATAATAGTATAGGTATCAGTGCATTTAATTTTTTCTGCTGCCAAAAACCGATTGAAAGTAGCAGTAACAACCAGCTCTCTACCTCTGGTTGATCTCTTTCGTCCACAGTGCGATTGCATAGGTCATCTGGTGGCAACCTGTCTCCAAACAATCGCACACTGACTGAGATTACTCTCAGAGAGATTAGTGAAGGTCTGCAAATAATTGCCATCTAATTTATGACTAGAGACAGATTGTCAACACGTTGCAGGAAATCCAAGTCGTATTTGCCAACTTGACCCAATTAAATCACACGCTGATAGCAGATTGACTCCGCCTTATTGTTGTTTTATCGTCATCTTGACCCACCAAAATCGCTTTGAAGACAGCAACTGGCTGTGAGTGATTATAGGCCCAGTCTTTGCAATGAGATGGTAAATTTACAGGGTTGGATCTCAGTCTCCAACCACTGGTTTCCCTAGTGTTACATTAGCATAACCTTAGCTTTCTTACTACTTGCAAAAATACAACCTGAGAAATGCTAACTGGTTAGTTTTCTTTATCCTTTGTTATTTTCTTTTGACCTCTCTCCTGCTCTGTTGTCTGCTCTAACTCTGCCCTCTGTCATGCCTTCCTTGTGATGTAACTCTTAAAAAACATGTTTTCTTGTTTCGCATTGGTGGTTCACTCTACTGGGCACACAAAGGCTCATTCATTCCAAGTTGTTTGCTTTTTACATCTTTTTAGCCCAGGAGCACAAATTGCTCTCATGTCTATCCTGATTCAGCTATCCCGCCAGCCAATCGGTCCTTTGTTTATGCAATTCTTGTTTTGGGTTTAGCCTCCTTGAAGCGTGCCTGCTGACACGCTTCAGAAAGTAGAAAAAAATGCTGGTATATTGTTGTTGTTGTTTCTTTTCTTTCATTAACACTGGCTGAGATGAGAAAAGAATCTAAAAACTATAAGCACCTCTCTGTAATCTGTCTCTCTCCCACGCACACACACAGCTGTGCACATATCCAACACATGCTCTCCAATCAAAACGTTCACACTGAGAGGCAGCAACTGGTCAACAGGATATAAAACCTTACTTTTTTCTTTTTTTTTCCTTTTGTTCTTTATTTCAGAAGTGACCTTTCCCCTACTTTGCTTTTTCTGCACCCAAGCTCAGTCGCAGCATCTCGCTTTAGCATTTCTGCTGTGTTTGTGGTTTTACCCGAGTTTGTCTCATTAACGTTTTCAAACAGTGACATTTACTTTAACCCACTACTGTAAGCTGTACCTTCTGTCAGGTGACCCGTGTATTTCACTTTTTAGATTTAGGTAAACTGTTTCTGTCTTGTAACTCTGCACAGATTTGTGCACATCATTATCAGAGTCCAGCTCATTTGTTTTATGCTTTATGGCTGAGTCATTGCCATGTATTTGATGAAAGGTTCACACTGTGACGGAGATCACTCTGCTGAGCCTCACCCCTCACCCTTCCTCTCCCTCCTGATTGGTGTTAGTGGAAGGGAAGATGACCATCTGCTGCCCCAGTTGCCCAGTGACTGGACAACAGCCCTCCCTTATGGCACAGTTCCACTGTCCATTGTCTGCTTGAGACAAGCGAGAGATAGTGTGTGTGTGTTCCATTTTTATGTGTGTGTGGCTTAATCTGTCTGTGTATATTTGTATGTCCTCCTCGAAGAGAGCAAAGTATTGTGTGAAGCTTTCCTGTGGGAGTCCCATACAGAACGCACCCTCACCCAGCAGGACGGTCTTCGGTGTGGTGTGCGCGGACTCGACCTTACAGGCGGGTTAGTGCAGGGTCAGATTCATAGGCTGCAGGCCAAAACTTTGCTCTGGTGCATAAAGAGAATGAATTTCCTCTTGAGACATGTGTCCATGATCACACACACACACACACACACACACACACACACACACACACACACACAGAGACAAAGAGAGGATCCTGTTGCACTCGCCTAGAAGGGAAATCTGTAGCATTGTCTTAATAGATGGTGGCTTGCACCTGATGCTCGTTGCTGTAACCCTGTAAGTACGCTTATTCACTTTCTTCCTGAGAGCTAATAGTGAAGATTGGCACAACACACAACTGGATTGTTTTCCTTTACTGGCTATCTTGATCAGCTAAACAGCTCTGAACTCTTGCTCCAAAATTAAAATTGACCACCAATTATTAGTTCCTTATTTCACTCATATAAACTGTTATAATGATGCTTGCTGTTCTTAAACCAAATACTCAAACAATGAAACTAATGTATGGTCAAAGGCCACTTTGTTAGGTATACCTGTTCAACTACAGCTGAGTATGAAGGTCAAGTTCAAGTATGCTGGGATTTTTCATTTTTTATTCACGAGTAATTGGAAAGTAGAGTGCAAATTGGGACAGTGTCAGCAGTAAAGCGGGTGTTTTATACACTGTTGTGATGAAGAGAGGGGCTGAACTGCAAGCCAAAGCTGTATCTGTATTCTAACTTTCACCTGTGGTCAAGACATCTGGGCAGTGACCAAAAGAGTAAGGTCACAAATACAAGAGCTCAGATGAGTTTCCTACACAGGGTGGCTGAGGAACATGAGGAGCTCAGATATCCAGAGAGAGCTGAGAGTAGAGCTAATACGCATTTACGTTGAAAGGAGCCACTTGAGGTGGTTTGAGAATCTGATAAGCGTGCATCCTGGGTGGCTCCCTTTGGAAGCTCACGCCTAAAAGGGAATTACCGACAGTATAGACCCAGAACCTCCTAAGAAATTGTATATCTTATCTGGCCTGGGAGAAGGAATATGTGCCTTAGCCCACCACAACACAACTTTAATTAAGTGTAAGATAATGGATGGACCAATTCTGCTCCCCAATGGGATATCAGCCAATCACATGGGAGCAACTTGGAGTTCATTTAAGCATATAGACATGGCCTGCTGATAGTCTAACAGAGCATCAAAATTAGGAAGAAAGGTGATTTAAGTGACTATAAACTCAAGGTGGTTGTTGAGTTTGTAGTCATTTGGGGAGTGATGGCATTGACTTGGAATGACACACGCTGATTTACTTGGATTTTTACCCCACAACCATCTCTAGGGTTTACAGAGACTTGTCCGAAAAAGAGAAAATATCCAGCGAGCGGCGGTTCTCTGAGAGAAAATATTTTGTTGATGCCAGAGGTCAGAGGAGAACGACCGGAATTCTTGTAAGGCCAGGAAGGCAACAGTAACACAATCACCAGTTAACAACACAGGTATGCAGAAGAGCATTTCTGATTACACAACACTTTGATGACGGCTGAGGTTATCAAAGTTTCTTTGTTTTTAAATTTTAGTTGTCTCTAAGTAGTCTGTGCTGCAGTGCATTTCTCAGGAATAAATATAAAAAAACAGAAAAAAAAATGCACAGCTGACACACTTTTGAGGGAATAGTTCATGTTAGTACACTTATTTTGTTAATTTTTTTCACTAAATGTCTCCTGGTTGTAGTGAAAAAGAGGAACAGATATGAGTAGAGTAGGATCAATCTTCCCAGGTACCCTTTGGCATGAAAACAAATAAGCACACAAAACACTGAATAATGCCTTTAAAGCATAACTTGCGTATTTAAGTGCACCTATGCTTGATTAAACACAGAGCAATAAAAGCTTTTTTGTCACTATGACAGTGATTTAAAACAGACTTATCTTTGTTTACAGTAGAAGCCACAGAATATGAATCTAATCTATGCCTGCTTATTGACCGTCTTTGCTCATGAGCCCGTCTCGGTCCATGCTGATGTAACGCAGCATTTGGAGCCTCGGCAGGACGCAGACAGACGGCGCCCCAGGTGAGCCCACGCCGCAAAGATGAGAGTAGCTCATCAGGTTAACATGCTGCTTGTGTTTTCTTACAACAACTCCAAACCAAAATTGAAAGATGTGCAGTGGCTAACCACACATTTCATTCCCAAGATGACAGAAATGTAGTTGTGTCTTTGATAATGAAACCCAATCTGTTGTGTAAAGGGAGGAAAAAATACACATCTTTCTCTTAGTCACCTCGGGCAGTTAACATAGTGTGTTTTTCTTTTGTTTGAGTTTGAAATCGAGACCGAGAGTCTGTTTTTAACTTTTCGGATCACACATTTTTCTCAGGCTGTATTTAGTCAGTGTGATTTGACAGCATTAGTGTTGTTATTCTTCTCACCCTGTTTCCATTTTTGTCACATCTCTTTTTTTCTCTCCTTCCTGTTGCACAAGCTGCATCTCTCGTCTATGCACAAACAGGTAATGGAGTGACTGAACTGAGCTCAGTTACTCATTATCCCTCCCATTCACTCCTGTCAGTAATCTGCCTGCTCTTCCGCTGCTCTCCTTGGAAATCCGAGAGCCCTCATGATACTGAACTTTTCCTCCCAGACATTTATTGAGAAAAACAAGCCTGGAGAGATGACTTTTTTTTCTACTTAGCTGAACACATTCAGCTACAGTTCAGTCAGTGGGTCTTAAAGCTCCAACCACATACCAGACATTAGTTTGTGAGTGACAAAATTTATGAGCGACCGTTGAGCAATGCCAAATGCCTGTGTGGCTCAAAATGCTGTTAGGCTCCACTTATTCATTTTTATTTCATTTTAACCCTGAATTTAGCCTTTATTGCATAATGAGACACTGTATATTAGATCACAAAAAAAAAAGAAGGAGCAGGGAGCAAGAATAGAAGCTGACAAATACTCCTGAGCATAGCAAGGAGATCTTGCGGATTGGGAATGAGCCATGCTACTCCAGGTTTTTTAGGAGTGTGTGTGTGCTGTGTGATTGTGTGGGGAAACCTGATAGAAATCTGATTTGGCAGAGCTATTATCCCCTTTAGACTTCCAACAGTAGGCTTACACCGTGCTGTGGCTGCCACTAATCCCGTAATGGGCTGACTTTGCACTGAAGCCGCACAAAGACCGTTCCCTTTGGTGAAAACTATGACAGTGGTTTCTGTTAATGGTGCCTATGTATGTGAGCTGCATCACTGTGTGTGTTCAGTTTGTGTGTGTGTGTGTGTGTCTCCTCAGGTGAGTGGGCGAAGATAGGTAATCTAGTGTACAGAGTCATCGATTTTCCCCGCTGCACAGGAAGTGGCTGGTTATTGATTCTCTGGGACAATGATGTCACTCCAGACGGTGCAGGGTGTTTACTTACCCACGATAATGTACGAGGCGCTTTGTCGCCAAACGCTGGTCAAATAACCCACTCCCTCGCTCCTCTCTCTTCGCTCTTTCCACCTCCTGTCTTTTCTTTAATTGCGAATGCCCCCGTTAACCCCACATCCAATCATCACAGATGAGCGATGCCGTTTATAAAGGCTAAATATTTTTGCAGCCCTTTATGCTATTATGCATAAATATTTGCATTTTAACTTTAGTAGCTTTTCCATACACATAGGGTTTTCCCTACACACTGCATTTGTTTAGTCAAAAATGCACTGATGTGATATTTGACTGTGAAGCAGGAAAACGGTTTGAAAGCTCGAGACTCTTCTAAGAAAACATTTGCCTTCTTTGTGTTTTATCTTCTCTCATTATCCCATCATTGTTTACTGAGTTCCGCTAAAGCAGGACTTTAGCTGCGCAGGATAAATAAACCACTGTACTGTTCTATTATGTTAGTTAGTCCTGGTCTAATGAGTGGGAGTAGTGCCCAACCTCACTTTTGGCCTAACGGCATCTACCTGTTTGGCTTATGTAAGACCGGTAACTGCACAATAACAGCCAGCAGGTTAACCGTGTGCTTGTTTGTGGCACTAAAACAAAAAGTACTCACTTTTTTTTTTTAAATGAGTTGTTAATTTGCTCACAGAGTGACTCATCAGCACAGTAACGCAATCGGTGCATGCTACACTGGAGAGAAGCCACCTTATCTTAATTAATGTAACTCTTTAAAGTTGGAGAGATATTTGAATCAGTCTTGAGACCACAAGGGGAATAATATGATAGATTTTCTGCCATTGCTTTGTCCTTTTCCTCGGCTCCAAGGGCCTGTAATTGATTAACCACAGAGCAAATACGTCCAATGCTACCTGTGGCATGAGACAGAGGACCGCACACACGCACACACACAATGCAGGCACACTTCTGTGAGGGTTCATGAGGTCCACAGAGAGTTTGTAAATGCCAAGAGCAAACTCATGTAAACCCTGCACATTAACCCAGTTTATTTTTAAGGAAAGCTAAAGAGCAGGTATAGAGGATTTGGGATAAAAGTGTCTTTAGAAATGTAGCTTAAGTAAAGTTTTGATAGTGCTTTTCACAGACTTAACAACCGCAAAGTGCCGAACAACAGTTAAAATGCAATATCAACAGAGAGTCTTGTTAAAGCAGAATTTGAAAAAACAAACAAACAAACGAACAAAAAAAAAAAACAATGTCCGCAGGAGGCCTGATTAAACAGAAAAGACTTTTAACTGTTTTTAGCCAGCCAAAAGGAGCTGGAGTGGTAAACTGGTCCAGAGTCTTGGTGCTACAGACTGAAAAGCTCTGTCCCTTCGAGTCAAGCAAAACTACAAAAGCTGCAAGCAATTTCTAAATGTCTGCTGAAAGGCATGGAAGTAAAAAAATTTAATTTGCAGGGTGCAAAAGCTGCTGTACTCTACTTTATTTGAAATACATGTTAGGATTTAATTCAACTTTGACTAAGACACTTGCATGCCTAAGTAGGCAGTGTTTATGCAAGCAGTGGGGTGTATGAAGATATTTCAGCCCAGAAAATAAATGTGCTTCTGTAAGCATTTCCTGCTATTTTTTTCACATTGTTTCAGAAGCTACAGACTCATGATCTCACATCATGTGCTTAAGTTTTCATGTTTGAGGAACTCTCCGGTTTAAGTCCTTGGAAATGAACACGTATGATGGAGAGAACACGTCCTATGATTGCTTATTTATACTATCACTTTTCTCTCCTGTGTTTGTACACATGATGTCTGCTGGCTTCACTGTGTGTGTATTTTGTGCGCTTCCTCTCAGACCCCCTGTTTGGAGTCAAACCTGTTGTGCAAAAAATAAGGGACAACTGAGAGGATCAAAGGTGAAGGGAAGTGAAAACAAAGGGATGTGTTGGCAAACTCTACTCATCCAGGCTCCTTCTGTTGACCTTTGACTGCCTCAGTTAGTTCTTGGAAAAGAAAATGATGCAAATATTTTGCATCATTTTCAATCAATTTCCAGTTTTTATTTGAAACTAGATAATTGTGATAAAACATCTATGGTGATGCATCCCACTTAACAAAAAAAAGGTTTTGTTTTGTCTTTAATCACATTCCTTTCATTTGCCTTTTGCATCTAAAAAAGTCCAGATTCACTCCCTGCCAGACTTTTAATACTCAACCTTACTGGGTTTATTCTGCACAACAAAACACAAGAACTCAGTTTTTTTGTTCTACTTGGATCATGTGATGTGGATGCTGGTGTGTTTGCTTGAAACATTCAGTTTCAGCCTCGGTCTTTTAAGTAGAGTCATGTGAAAAAGAGAGGTTTCACAAGACTCGTGTGCAGTGCTGTGAAAACTTAAGTACACCCCATGATTCAGTATCTTGTAGGACCACCTTATGTAGCAATAACTCGAAGTGATCATTTTCTGTATGACTTTATCTGTCTGAAACATCACTGTGAAAAACCTCCAGCCCACTCCTTATAGCGTTGCTTTGGCTCATTGAGCTTTGTGAGTATTGTTTATGTGCAGATGGCCTCACATTTGACTCTAGCGTAATTTGGTATACAGAAGAGTTCATGGTCAACTCATAACTACCCAGCCCAGGTCCTGTAACAGCAAAACAACCACTATGCTCGACAGCTGGCACAAGGTGTTTGTGCTGATATCCTGTGTTTTGTTTTGTTTTTTATTCCCCCCCCCCCACGTGCAACTGCGTTATGGGCAGACATCTCCACTTTGGTGTAGTCTGTCTAAAGGACGCTATTCCAGAAATCTTCTGGCTTGTTTAGGTTAAACTTTGAAACCTGCCATGTTCTTTTTAGAGAGAAGCAGCTTTCTCCTGGTGACCCTTTTAAACAAGCCATATTCGTTCAGTCTTTTTCTGATTGGACTGTTATGACTGAGGCCTGTAAAGACTGAGATGTAGCTCTTGAGGTTTTTTGGAGTGTCTTTGATCATTGCATGGTCTGACCTTGGAATGAATCTGCTGGGATGTTCACTTCTCGGAAGACTTCAGCATTTTGCTAACGCCCGCCTAAATTCTCCAGACCAGCAAACTGCCAAAGTGCCTGCTTTTTATAGACACTTCTTGATGATCAGTTAGTAAAGTGGATTTGATTAGCATCACCTGGTTGCTATGTACCCTCGAGAAGGTTAAAAATAATGTCAAATGGAAACATTTAAAAGCCTGTTGATCAAGTCAATTTCAACCACGAGCAAGATGATGCTTGTGGTTGTCACTGAGAGCAGTGTGTCGTTTGTGTGTGAAGTAAAGGCTCGACAGGTGTAGAAACAATAACTAATTAACACTTTATTATAACTTAATACACAAAACGTCAGCTGCTCTGTGTTAAACTTTATGTAAAAGTGAATTCAGTATGGAGTAAATCAGCCTCAAAAACAAATCTACATTATGAAATAAATACTATTTTAATCTGAATTCACAAGCCCAACCATCAGCTGCACGAAATAATCTCTACAATGAATGGAAATGCTGAGTCAGTGATGACAGCAGAAAAGGACAGGCGCCAAGGTGATTGAGTTTCCAACCAATCTAACTGACATTTCATAAACAATTAAACATTGATATGGCAATCGCCGTGACGTCACACTCAATGTCCTGCTGGCTGTTTTGTTCTGCGATTCAGTACCAGAGCTCATTCCCTATTTATGAAGTAATAAGACACGGCCAAAACAGTTCGAGGGTAACGATTAGGCCATATCACTTCCTCCACCCTTAAAGAGCAGCAGTATCACATCCCTCTCTTCAACGCTGCAATCAAAATACATCCGGGTGAAGGCAACAGATTGAGAGGTGGAAAAAGAAAGGGGCAGAAGTGAAAGCAGTGAAAGGAAGAGGCAGATTAATGCAGAGTGCAATAATTTCTAATCTTTGCTGTAGCCACTGTGATCCATTACATCAGACTTTTATTAGTGTCTGAACCGGTGTACTTAACCGTGGTCGCCCCTCTCATAACCAACAGTACTTCTTAATCTAAGTAAGAGTTCACCAGGTTTTATATGAGCAAGGTGGTGATAACAGTTTTTTCTTTTTTACCAGCTTGTCAGGTTTTGTTGTCTTTGATTCAGTGGCTCACATTATAACAGGAGTAGCTTCAAGGAAGATATTGCTTTCTTTTTATTTTTTTTGGGGAGTGACTATCCCACAGAAACAGGTGAAGGGTCGGGACTTTTGTTCGCCGTTTACAATGCCTGTGAGGGATTACAGGGTGACGATCAACACCTTTTTGGCTGCCTTCCCAGTAAGATGAGTCATTTCTTGCTCAGTCAGCAAAACCAAGGTCTTGTCAGACAGAGAGAGAGAGAGGAAAAAACAGCTGTGCATGCAAGCAGGCACATAGCACTATTAAAACCAGAGGTGCTGTCTTCTGATGGGTTGTTGGAGTCCTGATGTAAATATAAGATTAGCCATGTTAGCCTCATCTGTTAGTCTTCAGGTAACATAAGTACTAGAAGTAAGTTTGCCTTTAATTTTGCAGACACACTCACTACCACACTTTATAAAGCCCTTTGGACTTGCAGTGTTATCTCTTGACTCCCCATCAACAAGCCTATTGATGTGAAAGGGCATTTGAGATTTTTATTATAGAAATGGAGAGAGAGGCAAAAATATGAAGTTTCTACTGATTTGTGGCGGGTTTGTCATTATCGTGCTAAAGATAGCAGGGGAGGGTTTGGTATTCTGTGTTTTTCTGTGGGATCTTTTTCTCTTGGAGCCTGTTGTATTATGACAGCTGCCCTCTCCCTGTTAAAATAACATCCCCGGGAACTCACCCTTCCTCACGTGCACACGGGTTGCAGGCCAACACCTCTTCCCCTGGATTGTCGACCACTGTACATAGGGATTTGTGCATGTGCATGTTTATGCCTGGCATTACAAAGCCATAAAAGAAAGGTTACTTTTACTCCCAGATACCTCTTTCCCCTTCGTTTTTCTATTTTCCGTGCGCTCCCTAAGGCCTCTGCAGTTCCTCTGCGTTTCATGGAATCCAGGGAACGTTGCTTCCTCCCAGTGTTGCTGTGTGCTGGACCAGGAGCTGCTGGTCTTGGAGTGGGGGGGGCACGCCTCTCCTCTCAGGAAAGAAGGCGCTTGGCGAGACCACTCCACTCTGATAGCCTGCCAGAACATACACAGATCAGGGGGGAAAAAGGAGAATGAAAAGGGACCGGGAGTGGCTGAAAGAACCAAAAGACTACTCTGGTCCGGTTAATTCCCGCAAAGATTCAACTTTTACTCACAAGTCTTTACACAAAGAGAGAATTATGGTTAAACTACATAACATCAGCTCTCACGTCTGACTCTGAAGCTTATTATCAAGACTTTCTGATAACTTGGCATGAGCTCTGCAAGCCTGCAGGACAGGTAACCCTTTGCTCATCAAGATGAACAGGCGTAACCCTAGAGCTGTGTTTGAAGAGTGGGGACGAGGAATATCCTCTTTATCTGTGTACAACGTTAACACAAAGTCTGCATGTGCTCAAACTTGGTATATAAAGGTATCGATTTTTCTCCGTTACTGTTAAAAACAGGTTTCACGGCTTTTCAAAGGGACATGTTTACATGGAAAAACTTCTGTAGTTGTTTTTCAGAGAGGAGGGCTGCTGTTGTGAGCCTCAGGGCTAATTTGAAACATGTGGTTTTTGTGTGAGGCTTTTTAGACATTTTGTTTTGCCACTTTTTATCAGAGAAACTCAAACAGACAGAAATTACAACTTTGCAAATACACGAGAAAACCAAATAGTTTTCTGTGAAGCAGACCAGATTAGGTCGTTCAGCGAACTTCATACCTCGGCAGAACTTTTCTCTCTCTCTCTCTCTCTCTCTCTCTCTCTCTCTCTCTCTCTCTCTCTCTCTCTCTCTCTCTCTCTCTCTCTCTCTCTCTCTCCTTTTTTTTCAGAGAAACAAGAGAAGCAGAGAGAGAGAGTGTAGAGAAGATTGGTTCCTGAAACTGTTGTTCTGCCCTGTGATTGGTGAAAGCCTGTTGCTAGGCTTATGTCAGTGTTTGAGAGTTTTCCGCTTTCTCTCCTCTGTGCACTGATAGGTCAGGTTAGAACTGGTCTGGTGGACTTCTGCCACTTGTTGAACATCCCCACAGTTTCTGCGGTTCCCTCGCTTCTCACAGCATCAGAAAACACGGCAGCCGCAACGCTGAAAGACACACGTGCAGAATTTACACCCGGCGTCGCTTCCTCTCTGTTTTTAATTCTTATGAACTTTTTATCAACCTCTTTATTGGTTTAAGTTTGCTGTTAATTCTTCTGGGTGCTCGTAAAAGGGAAAAACAGCTGCTCTTTCTAAGCATTTGAGAAAGCAGCTGCCATTCTTTTAAACTAATAAATGTGAACTCTATTCTACAGCCATCACAGTTTAAAACCTTGAACTCTTCCGTGTCATTGAACTTTACACCTTTTTCTGTGCTCTTTTATGCTTCAGTGCACTTTGTATGGTTGAATAGTAGCTGTAAAACATTTGTATTTGGTTTTGTTTTTGAGGCATAATAGACTCAAAAAGCATTTAAATAACTTTGTGGAACATAATCCCCTTTTTTTTCACAGGCTCGATACATTCCACCAAAATGCACGCCTTCGACACTGTTAGCTTTTTGCTTCCTTCTCTTAAATGTGTAAGCTGATGCTCCCATGCACAAAGCACACAAGCTTTGATGGCCCCCGTTTCATGCATTAAAGAAAGCTTATGTAACCCGCTGATCAACAGCCTCTGGCCACAAAAAAGGGGTGTCATGAAAATGTTAGTAAAAGCAAAATTACTAAAGTTTGCTTATATACTTAATTAAGTACACCTCTACAACACAATGCAAATATCTAATCCGCCGATCACATGGCAACAACTCAGTGCATTTAGACATGGTCAAGACGATATGCTGAAGTTCAAAATGAGCATTAGACTGGGGAAGAAAGGTGATTTAAGGCTGGTCTAAATATTTCATGAACTGATCTACTGGGATTTTTCTGCACATCCATCTCTAAGGTTTAAAGAGAATGGACTGAAAAAGAGAACATAGTCAGTCAGTGAAAGTTCTCTGTGCATAACTGTGTTGTTGATGTCACGAGAATAACTAGAATGCTTTGGAGGCTGGGAAGGCAGTAGTAATTGAAATAACCATGTGTTACTAACAAGGTATGCAGAAGAGCATTTCTAACTGCGCATTGAACCTTGAAGCAGAGGGGCTACAGCAGCAGAAGACCACACTGAGTGTGTCAGCTAAGAACAGGAAACCGAAGCTACAATTGACATGGAGTCACCAAAATTGGAGAATAGAAGATTGGACAATAGCTGCCTGATCTGATGGGTCTTGATTTTTGCAGAAACATTCAGATAGTACGGTTAGAATTTAGCATAAGCGAGACAGGATAGATCCATTCTGACTTGTATTAACAGTTCAGGCTGCTGCTGGTGGTGTATTGGTGTGGGGGACACTTTTGGCACACTTTGACAACTTTATGGGGAAAAAGTGGTGGGGATTTCAAGGGGTGAAAGTTAGATGCTGCAACCTAACTGGGTATTGTTGTTGACCATATTCGACTGGTCCAAAAGTAAGAAAACATTCCAAAAACAGTGAAATCGAGAATGTAAAGGACAAATTCCACCAAAGCATGTGAGACACATTGCATGTTTACAATGCCACAGGGGTTTGCCGAGCGTGGCTAAGACTAGCGGTCCTGGCATCAAGCTGCCTTTTTTTCCTCAAAGGTTAACTTTCACATGGCTGTACTGCATGTGGTTGCGTATTGGCCAAGTGTGGTTCTAAGCCTGTAACTCAGCCCACATAGAAATATTGTATTGGGTAAAACCATGCTGGTTTAACTCTGTGCCATCTGCTAGTGGCGAGTGACTGCATGACATTTTAGACCCAGCGGCTAACCAGGGTTTTATTTGGTGTTCGGATTTCTAATCGCTCACGCTGACCTGAATTTGTTTACATTTCGTTTTTTTCTTTTTTCTTTTTTACTCACCTCTTTTCTTGCTACCTTTAGGTGTCATTGTGTGGTCCAAAGTGGCTTTACAAATTTTTACCTGCCTACAGTCTTATGCCATTTAAAATATGTAAACAGGCATTTATGAACAAAAAAAAATTTCCCCTCCCTTGACTATGAAAGTTCATAGAAATATTTTTTATTACCATTAGTGTAACTAGTGGAAGTCTGTCCATTGTTCAGGCCCTTCCTCAAGCAGATAAGTATCTGAAACAAATATGAGATGATTCCTGTTGTTTGCAGAAGTCTATCCCTTCATTATAACTAATCTTTCCAGTGTTCTCTTAACCCTGATCCAATCACACACACACAGTGACATCTTCAGGGTGGGTCAGCGGCCATCCCAAATCTCAAAGGTCGCTTGCTAATCGCCCAGTAACAGCTAGTAATCCTTTCAGTTTAATTTAAAGCGTTCATTGGATCTGTGGCCTTATTTCTCTTGCAGCAGTGAGCCATTCAAGAACAAAGCGTGCAAATCAACGTCACTGTCGCTGACATCAAACCAATAACTGAGACGCTTAAAGATGTAGGTCCTCACACTCCCCCGAGACACCTGCAGTGTGGTTTTTTTAGTTGTCACACTGTGTTCTGAATCAGCTTCAGAAGATACACGGGAATGTACAAAGTCTTAGAGGCGCCACATATTGAGGTGAGCAGTTCAGTTAGGTTTTGTTAAATTGTGTCAACACCCAAGACAAATGAGGAAACACACAAGGTTTAGCGGTTCGGAAGAGTCTGCTCAGTGTTAAAAAGCATGTGTGTTGTTTATGTAATTCAGGACTGTGTACTGACTAAAAAACCCAACATAAAGCTTGTTATCACCCAAGGAAATCATAGCCTTAATCAAGGTAGGGGCATGTACAGTATTCCCTGAATCACAGAGACTCGCCCTCCCCCCTAAATGTGAGTACAGTAAAGCCTACTGCGTAGTCGGTGCGTGGACTCTGACAATAGTGTTTGGCCTTGTCTGCGAGGCCGGACCCCCGCGCCTAAGCGCTTTTATGTGAAAAGGTTTGGTGTGTCGTCAGCCCGAACGCTGACAAGCCTCTTCTGCAGCTTTGCTGAGCCATGGGGCTCCCGGCAGCCCTGGGAGTGCTGACTCCAGCCCTGGGAACATGTTTACTGCTGCCCTGCACCCCACCCTGTGGCATCAGGAGAGGGACTGGCAGAGGTGGTGTTAGTGGTGGCAGTGGGTAGTGTTGGTGATGAAGGTGGAGGAAGGAGAAGGGGGTGTGGGGTACACACAATGAACCTGCTGAACATCGTACTATCACGTTATCGACACTGGGGACTTGTAGTGGGTTGACAAACTGGCAGGGCAGGCTCTTGATTGGCGAGTGCAGGGTCAGACTTGCCTTTTCTTGACTTCCTCTTTTTACTCATCGTTTTCTATATTTAGCTTGTTTTTTTTATTGGCTCTTCCTCCGGAGTCGGTCCAAATGCTGATTTAATCATGACTGTTGCTGTAAAGATTACCCAATTTCAGGACAAAGTTTGTCAAACTCTATGGATTCTTAAAACTTAAAGCACACTGTTGAACTTTTCTCCCCATGAAAAGAGTTTGTGTGAAATCTCTTAAAAGAAAAGCTCCATTTGCTTTGGGAAACATGTTATCTTGAAATATCGTGTGTCTGTCTGTGTGTCTTTGCAGCCACTTTGTGGATGCGTTAGTGCTTTTGTAATGTGGTTGCTGGCAGTCCAGAAGAAACAACATTTGACTCACATGTGCTGCTGAACCATCTACCTCCTGTTTATAAAGATTTTCACATATAAATGCCCTGCATCTTGCACCTAAAACAAAATAAAAATAACCTGTGTGAATGAAATCAGATGTATAAATATGAAGTTTGCACCGCGCACAGTTGTTTTCCTGATCGTCTCATGTGATATCCCTCTGAGTAATCATTGACTTTGTGAACCACTGCGATGTGATAAACCAGTTATATGCCGTTCTACTGAATGTGTTATTGTCGGCTGGGATAAACAAAGCCATAAGAGAGCTGCCTTTCTTATCTTTGCTTCCTCCTGGCTTTTAAAAAAAGAACTCCTTCGGTCAGCCTGATTGGTGGAGAAGTGGCAGCATCTGTGGTGTGATAGGCTGCGGTGGAAAACCACCAACTGAAGGGCTGTTGTTGCAGCAGGTCCTGCACCGATCCATCTCGATGATCTTTGCACAGTGGACCTCTACTTTTTTTTTTTCTGTTTCCACTACTCAAGGCGAGCTGGGGGCTCAGCTTACACCCCCCCTGCCCTCCAGTACAGCAACAAGCCAATGGGGAAGGTGGTGGTGCATGCTGGAGCTGGCTTTGAGTGGTTGTTGTTTTCCCTGAATGCACAGATAGACTCCCAGATTAACCCACGCAGACTCCATGTTCAAGCTCCATTTTTGTCAGCAAGAACTATTTTAAGCATTCCTGCAATGTGATAAGCGCGACAGGGTGGTATTGATTTCAGCCTCAAGCCTCTATCATCCTGTACTGATTGCATGTATCAGTCGGCACACAGAGCTTAATACATGACAGTAAATGCAATCATAATTATTGGCAGCAGGGAACAAAAGAAAAAGAGAGAAGTGATGATATTTTCTTAGAGGGGGGTGTCTCTCAGCTCACCCGCACCCCTCCTCCTCCTCTTCGCGCTTTACCCCCGCCCTCCAGATTTACCATTGGCTGGCCGGAAGCTGTTTTCCTCATGCGATTGGTTGCCGAGCGCGTCGATCACGCGAGCCCCGACTTATTTACCGAATGTATGAGCGAGAGAGGAGCGCATTCTGCTGCAACAGCTGACTGCCGAGCGCTGTGCCCAGTGCCCGGAGGAACAAAGAGAGGAGGCGACAGGCATCAAGATTACATGTTTTCGCCTTTTTTACGCCGCTGAAACGACACAGGTGCAGCGAGAACGCGAGATGAGGCACGCGGTCGCACCGGCAGAAAACGTGGAAAATCATTCGTTTGCGGTGACAGACTTGTTCAAGATATGCACCCATTGTGAGCGGCTGGGCAAGAAGGTAAGAGAAAGACGAGAGGGGGGTACAAACAGAAAAAAAAAAAGAAAAGGCAGCTGTCGGTGAGCCTGCTCCGGTGATCTAAGCCGGGATTTCTCTAGCTTATGTGGCGTTTAATTTTTTGTTTAAAAGCGACGTTTTCCTCTTTAAAGAACGAGTTGCAGTGCAGCCTTTTGTCCGGGCTTGTTTACGACTCGGGAGTTATAGATCATCTGAACTAAGAAACACTCCGTGGAGTTTGGTTTCTTTGCTCATTTTGAGTTTCTGGAAGTCGACCTGTGAGTTTGACGTGTTTTAAAATGAGTGTCACTGCCGATTAATGTACAATTAGTGGTCATTCATTCATCGGCTTCATTGTGCGCTGCGGGACGGTGTCCGCTGCTAGACATGTCTCGGCAAGCAGCGGAAAGTTACAGGGCATAAAGGAGGCAGTGCAAGGGTTTCTATTGTGTTTTTAACTTTGAATCCGAGCAGACCGACGCGCTTTGTGTGTTGGGTATCCCATCAAAGGTGAATTGGGGTCAATTTATTTTTTGCTTTTAAGCGTAAATTCTGTTCCTGACACTGACAATAGTTGCGAGAAGCATCCACAGTCTGAACTCGGATATTAAAGTATTTCTCTGCAGGTTTACTGGTGTCAAACATTTAAAGAAAGTCACTCTGGGTTCTCACACTGCTGGGGTTAAAAATTGGTGACTGCAAAAATGAGAAGTGGTGCTCGGTACTGGAAGTTTATCTGCTCTGTTTTGCGTTGAGATTTAAAAGCCTTGTGTGTTTCTCTCTCCCTCTCTTGTTTTGCAGGACTTGGGAATACGGATCCCAAGACCTCTGGGTAACGGACCAAGCAGATTTATCCCTGAAAAAGAGGTACCAGACGGACTGTAACCTCACTTCAGACCTCAAATATGAAATTAAGAGAAGAATCAGCTGATTTATTTATGTCCTCTTTGACTAGATCCTCCAAATCAGTAAAGTGGACTCCAGGACTCAATCGATATTTGAGGATGCGTTTGCAGCCCTCGGCCGCCTGGATAACATTTCCCTCGTGATGGGTTTCCATCCACAGTACCTGGAGAGTTTTCTCCGGACGCAGCACTACCTGCTACAGATGGACGGACCCCTGCCTTTGCACTACCGACACTACATCGGCATCATGGTATGGCCAGGTGGCCTCTGACGTTCTCAGAATAAAACCAGGTCGACTTCCTCTCTGTGCGAAGTCGTAAATCTCGCTTTTTCGCATGTCTTGCAGGCAGCAGCCAGACACCAGTGTTCCTACTTAGTCAACCTGCACGTCAACGACTTCCTTCAGGTCGGGGGAGATCCCAAGTGGTTGAACGGCCTCTTTGAAGCCCCGCAGAAGCTGCAGCATCTCGGAGAGCTCAACAAAATCCTGGCCCACCGACCGTGGCTTCTCACCAAGGAACACATTGAGGTGAGAAGACAGGCAGGGTCTGCAGGGGTGGATGTGGATGTGAAAAGTCTGATGTAACCAGCTGAGATCATGGGTGGAGGCTAGAGTATAGTTGCAGCTGTAGGATTTGGACAGATTGGAGGGTTTTAGCAGTAGAGGTGTAGTGACTGAGAGAGGAGAGCAGATCGAGCGTGATGGGAGAGAGGCTTTAATTTGAAACTGAAGGATGAAAACATATTTTCCACTTCTTGCTTGAAAGGTCAGCGATATTGAAGTCATTATTTGGCTTTCATCACTCACAGATTTTTTCCCTTCCCCCCCCCCTTCTCAGGGTCTTCTGAAGGCCGAGGAGCACAGCTGGTCTCTGGCAGAGCTAATCCACGCCGTGGTCCTGCTCACACACTACCATTCCCTCGCCTCGTTCACTTTCGGCTGTGGCATCACACCCGAGATCCACTGTGACGGTGGGCACACGTTCAGACCCCCTTCCCTTAGCCAGTACTGCGTGTGCGATATAGCCAATGGCAACGGTCACGCTAATCACCATGACGATTTGCTCGGCAATCAGGTAGGCGACTGCAGTTTTTGTGCAGAGGGATAAATGGTGATAAGACTTCAGAGGTTAACCCCGACTATGCATTCTTAAAGGACATGTGCGGTGAGGTGGAGGTGCTGATGGAGAGGATGAAGCAGCTGCAGGAGTGCCGCGACGATGAGGAAGCCAGCCAGGAGGAGATGGCAACCCGCTTCGAGAGGGAGAAGACGGAGAGCATGCTGGTGGTCACATCAGAGGACGAGGAGTCAGCCCCCCCGAGAGACATCTCGCGCCACTTTGAGGACCCCAGTTATGGCTACAAGGACTTCTCCAGGAGAGGGGAGCAAGTGCCCACGTTCAGAGCACAGGTGCACATCAGACGTAACACTCATGATTTGTGGGGTGAAAACACGGTGTGGTCTGTGCTACTGTTACTGACTTATTTTCTTTATTGTTTTTGCAGGACTACAGCTGGGAGGACCATGGGTTCTCTCTGGTCAACCGGCTCTATCCCGACGTCGGACAAATGCTGGACGAGAAGTTTCACATGGTCTACAACCTGACCTACAACACCATGGCTACACACAAGGACGTGGACACCAGCATGCTGCGCAGGGCCATCTGGAACTACATACACTGCATGTTTGGCATCAGGTCAGACACTTGAGCTTTTTCTTACGCAATGGTCAGGCAGCTCTGTGGCCTCATTACTAACACCACTGCTATGTCTTATTCAGGTATGATGACTATGATTATGGAGAGATCAACCAGCTCCTGGACCGTAGCTTTAAGATCTATATTAAGACCATCGTGTGTAGTCCTGAGAAGACCACCAAACGAATGTATGAGAGTTTCTGGAGGCAGTTTCAGCACTCCGAGAAGGTGAGATTTAAAGGGTGGATTGACTGATTTGATCTTGTAGTTGCTCAGTGAAGTGCAGCCTTCTAATAACTTTTTTTTCTTCTTCCCCTGTAGGTTCACGTTAATCTGCTTCTTATGGAAGCGCGAATGCAAGCAGAACTGTTATACGCTCTGAGAGCGATCACTCGCTACATGACATGAAATGCTCTGGGCCTTGTTCTCATTGTCCCATTTTTTTTATTTTATTTTTTTCTTTCTTTTTAAATTTTACAGTCATCATTGCTGGGACATTTAAAGAAAATAAATCAAAAATGGGGAGGGTGGGGGGATGTTCGATTAAAATTGTGGAAGAGATGCATTGAAGAGAGCCCGGTGTTGTGACGAGGCTTTGCTGGCTGGATGTTGAGAAGAAGATCAGAACAAATGGAGAGCAAGAAAATGACTGTTGGGAGAAAAGACATCTCAAACTACAGAAGTGGATCCACAAACTGTTTGTTGCCTGCAGTGCCAAAACTGACCAAGAGAGGGCAACCTTGAGCCAACTCCTGCCCTGCAACACCGGAGGCATCGGGGGACTAGTTTAAGTATTGCAGCGTACGGCAACCGAGGTTGCCAATCTCACCTGTTTCCTGGTGGAGTGAATACCCAGAAAGAAAAGCTGTGCAGCCAGAAACAGTCTGCACTTTGATTCTGTCGTTACTGTTATGTGTTTTAGTTTCTTGAATACCTTTTTTTTTTTTTTTTTTTTTTTTTTTTTTGTATTACGAGAAGTTGTTGTCCTTGTGGTTGCTGTTGGCGGTAACTGGAGATGGACGCATAAACGTTTTTTTTTTTGTTTGTTTTTTTTTAAACGTGTGCCTGAACTATCCAGCACAGTGTGCATACGTGCTGACGCTGCTGCTCCCATGTTGTATTCAGTGGGGTCATATTGATCCCCAAAATCACCTCCTCACCCCCTTTCCACCCCCCACCCCCCACTATATGAGCCCCTGTCCATTACAGATCCACTGCATTACACCCCTTCCCTCCTCTACCTTGTAGCTAAATTTCAAATGTCAATGTAAGCTAATCCGAAAGTATGTGTGGAAAATAAGAACACTGTCTGAGCCCTTTGTGAGTGGAGATGCATGGATGAGTTGTTTTGTGAGGACTGAGGTGTGTGTGTGTGTGTGTGTGTGTGTGTCTGTCTGTCTTTCACAGAGATGATGGAGAGAAAGAGGGGGAGGAAAAAAAGTACGTCTTGAAATTTCACGTCTCAAAAAAAAAATAAGCGAGGCACTTTGAAGGAAGACTTCTTGCTTCTGCTGTAGCTCTGGTTTTGTGACAACTTTTTATTGTTTTGTTGATGATGCCTTTTTTTTCTTATTTTTTTTCCAGTGAGGGGGAGATGGGAAGGAAAAAAAAGCTAATCAAAAAGAAAGTTAAGACACCAGGTTTTCAGGAGGGATTTGCTTCCAGTTCCTCTAACCACACCTTTTTAACTGTCTTCCGCTTATCCCAGCTGCCTGGTTGCCCTAACACTTTTCAAAAGCTTTGGATTGTGAATTTTACCAGTAAATGAATACCTCTTCTGTTCTTCTCTATGAAACATACAAGAAGTGCTCTTTGGTGAGCAGAGACTTTGTTGTTGTTGTTGTTGTTCGGCTGCCGCGCTCCCCGCTGCTCGGGGACCTGCCGGGCCTACACCTGGCGGACTGCGCTCGATAACGTTCGAACGCAAGAGGTTGTAGCTGTGCTTATTTCCCCACTGGGGAAGTCTAACCAGTGCAAAAGCAGCTTTTTTCCCTCTTTATTTTGAACAGAGGTGTGAAACCTCTACTGTTTGTTTTCTTTGTTAATCATTTCAGTACTGCATTCTTCTGAGGGTGGATTTGAGACAGGTGACGGATGAATGAGTGACTATGATGATGAGGACTCTGATGAAAAAGGAATGGTACATTTGGAAGTGTTTTGAGAGGAGGTTTTCTGACTGTCAGTTACTGACACTTTTTATATGGAAATATATGAAAAAAAAGATTAAAAAAAATAATAAACTAATATTAAATTGTTGTGTATCATTTTGTAGCTTTTTCCCAAAACAATGTATCGTGTGTTTCTCCATCAGTAAGATTGTATAAAATGTGGAGAAATGCAGTTCAGGAATCAAACATTCAAAGCACAATCGGTGTCACCATCAGTTCACAGCTTGCTCAGATGCACAAGAACAGGAAATTAAATTGCCCATGGTCATTAGTAAGCATATCTGAGCGCTGTTATGCAAAAGATGACTTGTGAATTGACACGGGAGAATTACTTGCTCTCTGATAATGAAGCTGACTTCACCAACAGCAGGCTGGACCCAGGGGTATAGTTCAGTCTGCCGTCAGTACTGTCTAGGGACTTTGATGTGAATTTCATTTTACTGTATCAGAAGTGTGTAGTCCCCCTTCCTGTGGTGCGGTTGAGGCTTAAAGTTTCTCTTTGCTCCCGACCAGCTTTTGTCTCGATTCAAAGGAGGGGATTTCCTTGTAGGTCAAGTTACCTCACTTTCCTGTTTGCCCCCGTGTCACACCTTTCTGGGAAAAAGTGTTTCGCTTTCCAGAAGAGGCTGGAAGTCTGTCGGAAGTTCAGGGTGATTCCCGTCGGTCGAGGCCACAGAAGTCTGTCAATGTAAAATCACCAGCAGAAACTCAGCGTTCCTCCCCGCTAGCCTTTACATTTTTCCCCACAATAATACAAAACAGGAAAGGTTTTTTTTGGGTTTTTTTTAAAATCAGACAGCCACCTGTCGCTCATATCATGCTGAGAAATCCTATGTATAGAACAATGTTTGCTGTCATTTCTGGCTATCGGATTGTTTTACCAGGTTTTGAAGCATTAGCTTGTTTTGTGGTTGTTCAAGGTCACCATTGTGGGAAAACTAGGGTGGGAGTTCTACATTAAGTGCCGTTTCTGATTTGTTTCAATGTAATAACAGTGTGATTTTTGAAATGCTGTATGTTTAGGCTACTTGGTGTAACTCTGTAAGCACTGCCTGGCCCCATATCTGTGTCATAATAAAGCAAATGTGTTTTCTGCTCTTCATCTGCTGTGCTTTTTATTAAGTACAAGTTCAAATGCCACACAATCCACAAACGATAAAAGATTTACACATGAGGTAAATTCCAGGTCGGTCATCTGTTGTTTTTTAAAACAACATAAAACATTATGTACTGTACAATACAGTGCAAAGCCAGTCATATGAGCGTGCAAAGAGGTGTTTTGAAATTATTCTTGTGCGTGATAAACCCTAAAAGGTTTGTGGAACTGAAAGTGGATGATATGCAAATATGTGTCCATACATGTTCCAAAGTATAAAGGGCTCAACAAATATCACATCCACACACCACTTTTTTTTTTTTTTTTTTTCTTTACAGTTTAGATTAAGCCTGCTTGCTATATCCTGGATTATTACCTGTATGATTAGATAAAATTAAAACCTGAGACATTTTATGCATTTACAGTATAAGTGTTTCATATTTGCCTGTCTGATCTGCAGCCTTTAAACTTTACTGGCTGTAACTTCACCCTTGGTGGAAAACATGACGGCTATGTGGAGCATATTCAGCATATTTAGAGGATTACAGTGCAGGAGTCGGCTGAGCTCATTTCAGCTCTGGTCACGCTTGTTTTCTGCACATGAAGGAAACTACAAAACTTTACAGCCAGCTATACAAAGCTGCAAGTGGTGGCGTGTTTGATTGTAAAAGTATAAATTCAGTTTTTGCTGACACAAAACTCCACGCCCGACTCTCTCAGGCTGTCAGATCTGCAGACTGGAGCATCTTCATCAGTTTTTGAGCGACAGGTAGGAACTCTAACTCCCAGCATGCTCTGTGGAAGTCTTTCAAGTCCTCGTTGTCTGTCCACTTCAGAGCCTCCTCCTCATCTAAGGAATTTGCAAAGACAAGAGTGTGAGAGGGGAAGGTGGGGATACGTGTAGCCCTCCCTTCCCCATGAGGGCCTCTGGTGTGAATCGGACATGTTTCCAGTGTGTCCCTCCCTTCTTATGCAAAAGGAGGGACACACATTCTCTCCTTATGTGTGAATCTTTACTAACACCAACCTAAGTATGCAGTGAGGATCTCCAGCAGAGATTCTCTCTCCTTGGTGTATAATACTTTCTCTGAGCTGCCACCAGTCAGGTTCCACACGGCCTGGCAAATCTGGCCCGCCAGCTGCCAATCACCCAGTCCAAAGTCTCTCAGACAGTCCACCAGCCTGATCACACGCACACACACAGAGACACACATCATATGACTTTTACTAAGCGGATTCACATGACCTAGAGGTTTGTGAACTCCACTTCACTGGCCCTTTATCTAAAAAGAGGATAAAGGGTGGGTATAAAGGGGAAATAAAAAGTTGGAGCGGTGCTCGCTTAGGAAAGCGTGAAGAACTGCACCACAGCCTCATAAATCCAAATTTACACATCTGTATGTTTGGATGAATCTGACAAGGATAAACATGAAAGCTAGATAATCAGGAACATCTTATTTGTAGCTGTGGAGTTGTTCGTCAGTTAAAGACCAGAAACCCCCACATCCCACCCCCTCCCCCAAAAAAACAAAATCCCAAGGAGGATGCCTTCTGTGTACATAAAGTTAGTAATATTTTTCATAAATAAACCTTAAATAAATAACGTCTTTCTTCTTTTATGCTTGCTTTTTTAAGCCCTTTGGAATTAACAGGTAATCTGACCACCTAGTCTGACATGTTGAATTCAATAATTAGCAGTATAATAGTGACTCTAGTGATGCACAGTGATGATGATCACAGCATGCTTTCATCCTTACTTGGCAGAAGCCCCCTCCACCGTGAGACAGACCCTGCTGGGAGGATCCAGAGCCAGGTTGGTGAGGACCCCGCAGGCTGCAAAGCACATCTCGTTGCTCTTTGAGTCGAGCAGTGTTACCACAAACTGGTGCACTTAGGAGGGAGGAAGATGGCAGCGTGAGTGAGGGAGTGCACCAAGACAAGGAGAGGCAAAGATAAGAGAGCCGCTATCACCAGAGTTCAGTGGGCATGCTGACTGTTTCTGGCCTTGCAGATAAGTGTAGCCTAAACATGACATAATCATATGCAGAGCTGGGTCCTGCATCTAGGATGTGTGCCTGAGTGTTAAAGAGGGTTTCCTGCAGTAAACTTAGGCTCACTGTCTCTGCTCTACCTGCGAGAGTATGAAAACTGCATTTTCATGCACCTTTGTTTCGCATGATGAAGTTCCGAACGTCCTCGTAATGCGACAGGTTTCCATAGACGCGAACGGCCTCGAGCATGGCTCCTGTACTAGAGCTGAGCAGCAACTTCAACATCACTGTGGAGCAAAGAAAAAGAAAGAGTTGGAACTTAAAAAAAAAATCTATCTATTTTGTCCTCTCTTGGCTTGCCGGCCTTACGCTTTGCAATATGGAGCTGATTGTGTTTGATGGCAGAAGTCTCTTTATGGTAGAAGGACAGGTTGTTGATGGCAGCGGCCACATTGACTAGCAGCTCCTCGCTCTCCTCCACTGTCCTCAGCTCTGTGGCACCAACCCCCCGACACACACACACACACACACACACACACACACACACACACACACACACACACACACACACACACACACACACACACACACAAAGACACAAAAATGTGTAACATTAAATTATTTTGTGCATCTGCCATCAGGAACACAACTTTAAAATCTACTTCCACAGTTTAAATATGAAAAAATATCTGCAGAACTAAAGTGACCAGCCTGTGAGTTTTGCCTTTAGCTCTGCTGAACTAATGTGACAGTGACATTATGATTAAAAATAGCTGCTATCTGTAGTTAATTTTGGCCTCCTACAGTTGGTTTGATCGTGAGCTGGCACACATAGGTCAAAGTGACCGGGTGCAACCAGCCATGACACCACGAGCAGCCTGAAAACAAGGCCTGCTCCCGATATAGCAGCAGATGTCTTGTGCTCGGTCATAAATCGTGAATATTGCGGTTGCGCTGTCAACCGTCTCCTGCGTCACTCGGAAGATGGTTTCTGGTTCTGACTGGAAGCGCCGCTTTGTACCCTCAAAAACTCTTTAATGTCGAGCGCCTCGACCCGTCGCGATCTTTATCAAAACAGGACATCAATCAGCCCAATCTGCTCTTTCATTCTCAGCTCAGATTTTGTCTTCCCCTCTCAGTAATTTTTTGTTTCTGCCTTCAGTTGCTTCTCTCCACAGTCTCCCTTACCTGATGTGCCCCTCGATCTAATAATGTTCCCACCTATTTTTCACTAGTTTGACCTCTGTGTTGTTTGTGAAAATTTGACTGTGTAGGAGGCAGGCAGCAGAGAATACAGAGCTTAACGCCCACCCATGTATCAGTTCAACCTGTCCTGAAACCATCTAACCACATGGGAGATATTCACACACGCAAACCGAGTCGGCTGTGAGATGTCACAGAACATCCTGCTCATGCAGTGAAGCGCTTCTTCTGTCAGCCTTAAAAAAAGAAAAAAGAAAAAGAAGAAGAAAAAAAAACAGGTAAACCGAAAGAGGATGTGCTGCACAGCAAACAGAAAGTACTGAGAGGAAACTGAATGATGGAATGAACAGACAGATATGGAGTGTGTTTTTGTGTTTTTGACAAAAGTCATGTCTTGTTCCCAGCACAAGGGAAGTGGTTGTGTACCTCGTAGGTACTTAAGGTGCACTAAACCGCTATATTTAAACCTATCAGACTTCAGATGTTTACATGCTGCTTTCGTTGCGTACCATGAAAAAACAGGCCACTGTTAAGCCTGCTGACTGTTTCATCTTCTTTAACCTAATAAAGGATCTGACTTAAAGAAGATGAAGCTGCTCCTTCCTTGTGCTCACCAAGCGTCTCCATCAGAAGCCGAATGCAGGCTGTGTCTGCGGCCATAGGTGGACCCACGGTGGGGTGGATGCACATATTCGCCAGCACTCTGACCAGCTTCACCAGCACGTCGTCAGCCACCTGTGGTCTGACGGGAGGAGAGGCACCTTTCTGCACGACTGTGTGAGGTGGCCCATCTTTTCGCTGGTAGATGTCATACAGCAGGAGAAGCGTGCGCATGCAGCCGTCGCACTGAAAGAGCTCCAGTCGGGGCTCGTCGCTTTTGGCCGTGAGATTCCCGAGGGTGAAGAGGAGGCGCATGACAAGATCCTGCGAACAAGTGGTGGAGATCGGTGGCGAAACATCAGTTTATGGATTTAAATTTATTAGATGTTTGCTTAGGTAAAAAAGAAAGTGACAAGGAAATGTTTAACTGTCTAAACTGACACTGTAAAGGTTTGGCTTTTTTAATAAAGGCCACTAATCTTTATTCTAACCACCTGATTCTCTATCAGCAATGTTTGATTAGTACATTTATATTCGACTATCCAGAGCAGAAGGAGGCTGATTGTGTGTGACACCACCTACAGGAAAGCAAGCCTCTCCTGTCATGCAGCACGAGCACCTGTGTCACTCAGAGTTTAGAGTTGTGTAGATTGGTTTGACTGCGATTACACAATATTTTGTCAATGAGTTACCATGCTTATGGAAAACAACTACGTCACACCCTACAGAGCAGGTGAGAGCGCACTCGTGTCTCCCATTAACGTGTACCGACCCTGATATGAGGACGGGACGTGGTGTCCCAGGATGTTTATTACATGTTTTGCTATCCAGTGTGTTTATGTTTATGCGTGTGTGTTTGTATCTGTGGGTGTCAGTTTATTCCAAATGAAATGAGAAGCACTTGTGAGTCGAGTCTAGTTGCCAAAGTCCCACATTCATCCTCTCCTCTTCCCTCCATATTCTCTTCCTTCCTTCCCTAGTCTAGCTTCCCTTCCACTTCTGAATCACTTCTTCTTCTGTGCCTATTCAATCTTTCCTTCTCTCCTCCATTTTCATGTCTTTTTGCATACTCATCTGGTTGATTAAATATCTAATCAAACACACAGCAGAGGAGAAATTTTTATAGTAATAAACAATTCATATAAAACAAGTAAACAGTCCAGTAAAGGTGCATAAGTAACTTAGTGTAAAAAACCCCCCACATAGACATGCTTACAAACAAGAAGAACACCTCTCTTTAATTCTGAAAAGTCTCGAGCACACACAAGAACACAGAGGAGGCTTGTGGACTCACCTGTTTTTGGTGATGTTTGCTCAACAGCTCTAAAAATAGCTGGTAGCAGTCGGGGGTCTGAGCCAGAGCGAGGCGGCACTCAGAATATGAAGAAAGTTTACTGAGGGTGAGAGGGGACAAAAAATACCATAGACCACTCCACTCAACTCACTGCCCTGCTAGGGTGACTAAATATGGTGACATTAAATCAACATGGAAAATGCATTGATAAATCTGAGCTGAATATTTTCATTATCACGAGAAAACACATTTTTAAAAAGCTAATTTTCTTTATTTTAGACTTCATGAATTATTCTTATCACATATTGATAAACTGATGAGGCTGGGGTTACAGAAAGAGAAAGATGGGGATGCAAATTGTGCTTGATTGCTTCAGTTTGGTGTTGGTATGAAGATCAGAGAGTATTTAGTCTGTATTATCCTCTACGACCTTTCAAAAGGTTGTCAAAATATCACAGAGCACTTATTCCAAAGTAGATTTGCAGTTACCATTATATACAGTGTATATCCACTCACTGGACACTTTATTAGGTACACTTTGCTTGTTCAAGAAACCATTTTGATGCTTTCAGCTTTGTGACATTGTGCACTTAAGGAGGTATATATGATTAAGACACACTGAGTTGCTGTCATGTGATTGATTCGATATTTATGTTAACAAGCAGCTGGACAGATGCACTTAATGAAGTGACCAATGAGTTTAACTCCACCCATGAGCATGTTTTTTTATCATATGTCCTAAAAATCTATGTACTTTCCTGAGGTTCCACCTCTGTGTATGTAGTAAGAATGATTTAGGTGAGCAAGTTCACATAGATTATGATTCTGTATTTTTAATCTTGTAGTTATTCACAGTACTGGACAGTTAAAACTCTGATAAGTGAACGCAAGTCAAACAGGACATCAAACATAAGAGAGGGTGATGTGTCATATTTTTCCATAGGTGTAGTTAGAAAACCATACGTCGAACCACCTCTACATGCTACATAATGCCGAAAAATCTTGTGTTACTGATCTAACATCATGCGAAATTATGGAATAGAAAAAAGAGTAAAGGGGAAACTAACAGGGACCTTAAAGTGTGATTTAATTAAAAAAACAGAAATGGATCTGTGGATTTTCGATACCTGTAAATTCTGGAAATGTTCATGCAGACATCCTGATCTTCACAGTGTTGCTGCAGCACTTGGCAAAGCGCTGGTAGTATGGAGAATGAAACAAACAGTGGACGGGAATCAGAGAGGTCGGCAAGATTCCTCAGGATCGTTGTCAGCTACAGAGGTGAAAAGACAGAAAAGAGTCCAGTGTAGCTTAGCAAAGAAAAATACACCTAGTACATTAATGGTTTGTAATAAGGCCAGAGTTTGTGACGCTGGCCTGTTCATCATGGTGTACAACATAGCAACTGGAAACTGCCCACTGCTGATCAGGATATCCTTCACTGCACACACTGAACAATATATGGGACTGTTTTCTTTCATCTGTGCAATATCTCTAAAATTAGAAACATCCTGCTTCAGAGTGAGTGAAGCTGAAACACTAACTAACACTACTTTTAGATTGGACTATTGTAATTCATAATGATCAGGTTGTGCTGAAAGTTCAGTGAAAAGCCTTCAATTGATCCAAAACGCTGCAACAAGAGTAAGATCACAGGACTTCAGGACAGGACAGGACTTCCTGCAGTGCACTGAGCACTTCCTCTCCACTCACTTCTTTTCACTCCATCCCCCCAACCGGCCACAACAGATGGCTGTCCCTCCTCGAGCCTTGCTCTGCAGGAGGTTTCTTCCTGTTAAAAGGGAGTTTTTCATTCCCACCGTCACTAAGTACTCGCTCAAAGAGGGTCGTTTGTTTGTTGGGGTTTTCCAAAGAACATCGTACGGTCTTTACTTAAGAGTTGAACTGAAGTGCGAAAATAAATCATTCTATGATAAGAGGGAAACAGTCAAGTAAACAGCAGTACCGAAACTACCCTGAAAGTCATTGTGTGCTTATTTCGCCTTCATCAATGAGTCATGTTAGATATGAAATGAAGAACGGGTTGACAGTTTGTTTACTTGGGCCAGTTTCTGTGGTTGGCAGCAATAATTTTCAGTGCAGTCAAGCAGGCTGCTACTTGTGCAGCACAGAATACTATTCTCATGGGGCAGCTTAAATACCAGACATTAACCAAAACATTTGATAGTGGAAAAATCTGCATCAGTCAAAAAACTGGTAAATTTTTTACTGATATGGTTTAACATCTTGGTTTTAAGGAGAAATATATATGAAACAAAAATTTGATGCTTTTTAATTGGTACCTGTACAAGGATGTGGCCTGCTATGGGGAGGTTGGTTTCTTCAACTATGCAGAGTTTCTGGATGAGTTTCTGTGCCACACATATGAAGTTTTTATCCAGCAATATTCTGAGGATTTCAGCGTTTCCAGAGAGAAATTTCAAAGTTCCAACACAATATAGGATTGCTTCTCCAGATGCAGACACATGTTCATTGCTTAGCATCCTCAGCAATGAATCTAGACACAGAAAACATTTGATGTTATCTTCCCTATATGGAGATTCATGCATCTATAAGACATGCAGTCGTATTTGTTCACAAAATTTCAGACCAGAGTTACAGAATAGATAACCACTATGCTGTCTACTGTTCCATCCTGACCAATGACTGAGTTGTTCTGGAAGAGGATGTCGTTGCTTTCAGTGCGGCTGATCTGGAAGATGAGTTTACAGATGTTGAGCAGGTTGTTTCCACTGACGCACAGCTGGGGAGAAAAATACAAAATTTTTTGTATAAAATAGCGGGGGTGCTTTGTGACAGAGATAAGTAGCAGACATGCTGACATGCACACACCCCCGCAGACAACCTTGCAAACTCACAGATGACTCACAGCAAGGCACAGCTGGGCAATGTGCATGTTGAGCTGGGCATAGTTGAGGTCAATGAGTCGGAACAGTGTTCGAAGTATCCCTGACCTCTTCTTACAGCGCCGACCGAGCATGTCCGCCTCTGCCAACGTGCCGTGGAGACGGTCACACAAATCACACAGGCAGTCAACCGAGCCCTCGGAACCACCTTGCATTGCAGGCAGCGCACACACATTTCAAAAAAACAAAGTCAAGTTTAGGACAGCATGTGCAAAACTCACAATAAGGGCAAACATGTATTTGTACAAATACAGATCAGAGATGTTTTTTGTGTCTTTCATATTGTACATTACAAAGGCTCTCCTGTTCGTGTGTGGTTGCGAATCAATAATCCTTTGGTCAGCAGAAAATGAACATTTTCCTTCCTCTTGCAAGAAGCAGCTTTGGATTTCATTGGTAATATGCAGGGGAACAATTCAGCGACAGGCAGCTGTGCTCTTTAGTGGAGGAAGAGAAAGGGTGGAGTTTTTCCTTGTTTTCGAGGTAAAATAAATGTTTTCCCAGCATAAATAGCAGGGCCTGGCCATGTCTAAAAAAGGTTGAACCCAGTCTAACACTCAGCACTTCACTGGAATATCTCTTTCTGAATCTGAAAGGTGTTTTATGCATGCACCAGAAGGCCCTTGGTACAATAAATATTTAATATTTATCTTCCAAATGAATTTTCCATTAAATTTGTAAAATGTTAAAATATTTACAGCCATAGATTTCATTTTATGGCTGTCAGACTCCAGTTGCAGGCAAGACAATTCTGTATGGATGCCAAGCATAATATTACTCTTTCTTTCTTTGGCAGCTAAAATGACAGTACTTTTTCATTTTGTGAGACTTTGTGCATGACTATCTGCCAGTGTTGAAAAATCTAGTTTTCAGCCTGCTGGCTGTAAATAAAAAGTGCTCTTGAAACACAGGAAATAGGTATGAATATGAGAAGGTTAGCACAAATAAAAAGATAAAAATAAGTGCCTTAACCACAATCCACTTTAGATTGGCTCTGGAAACATTCAGGCCCAAAGGGTTATATATAATATTTTGATGATTTGAATGCATTTGAATGTTCTATATTTGGACCGTGTTTCGGGGGTTTCTTTATTACACTGGCCACAATACCTGCAGCCACACTCTCTAGTTTCTGAAGGAGAGGAACGATCACATTATTCCACATCAGTGACTCTGCATCCTCCTCTGTGTTGCCCTTGTTGTCTCCACGCTCTGGCTCTGAAATGTGCAGAAAGAATTGCAGTTAGCCAATTACCACCTCAGAAAACAAAAGCGACAACCACAGTTCACAAGTTCACAGTCTTAAAATATAACAGCAGGAAGTTTGATGCCACAGTGAAAAGGTCACCATCCACAGCTAGACTTCCTCTGATTTGTCGGCATGTGGGCATGTGAGCTTGCGCACGTTAACTTGTGCAATCTCTTGCACACAGTGTGCCTGTTTTTTTTTTTTCTTGCTGAATATTTGCATAACCCTTGCTTGGTGTGATGCAGGAAGCTGCGGCTGCACGAACCAAAACTTCTCTAACCTATTGGCTGACTGCCTGTCATGGTAAAACTTGCGCCCTTAGCAACAACACCCAAATCAAAGTTTATTTCTGTTGCACGTGAAACCTTTCTGGGCTCAAGAGTAAACAGAGAGATTTCTTATTTAGATCTGTTTGTACTAATTTTGCTCTACGTTGTGCCTGAGTGAAACCAAGTACATTTCTACTTTTACACGCTGTACAAAATGTACCATTTGTGTTTATTATGCACAACACCATACAAAAAAAGACAGTGAGCTTCATTTAGTGGATGTGAACAAACCTGTTGTGCTATCTCCTTTGCAGTCTTTGGGTCTTACTCCTGAGTCCACATCACTCTGCACTATTCTGAAAAACACACAAAGAGCCTGACTATATAGGGTTTAGATAAAATACACAAATAAGAGTTAAAATGAAGAGGCTCTAGGGGCTCTGGCTCTTAAAAAATAAAATATATTTATTATTATTATTTATTTATGTTTTGCTGATTTTACACCCTGTGAACAAAACGTAAGGTCTATTTTCATCAACAAGCACTAGGTGTCACTGTTGCAACAGTGATTGAAACGTGTATAGGCTCCGCTGCTTCACTGTATCTGTGTGTCTGTGCATGTACATTTGCACCCATGCAGATATGTGTGTACCCGAACGTTGCTGTGTGACCACTTTTTAATTTTAATTTTTTTTTGTTTGTCTAGAGGTGTGCTGCTTTGCAGGATGCACAACTGCAATCCCCAACAGACAGGAACTAAGATCTCAGCTTTGTGGGCAGTCTGGTTAAAGGTGTTCATGCTTTGTCACTGCGAGCCGTCTCCAAAACCTTACAATTTGTTCTGCAATAACCGTAATGTGCTCCCAAAAACACGCCCAAGTGTCATGCTGTGTTATGTGTTGTGGCTCGCCCTTGCATGTCACTCTTAGATCTGAGTGTCTGCATTTAAACTCTGCACTGTTCCACCCACACTCAAAGATAATGACTCAGTGCTCCAGTATATTCTATATTACATGACAGGTGCCGTTTCTTATGACCAATTAATACCTAATGACTTTCTGTAACTGTAAGATTTACTGCAAAAAGCACACAAATATGTAAAGAGGGAATCAGCTTTAAAAACATTGAAAGGTGTAACCACTCCTGTAGAAGACAAAAACAAGGACTGAAGCTTCTGTAATATCACAGGTTAACTCTCAGGATTTGTTATTTCTTTGAACTTTTACATACAAGTGACAGATGTGAGATTTGGCAGCTATTATCTTTTCATTTCAATGAAGAATCCTCAGAAGAAGCTTGTTTGATGCTCTTTGATTAATATACAGTTTTGGGGCATTATAATATAGCACACTCACCTTGGTGATTTGATGAATGTTAAAATCTGGCACACGGGGCATATGGAGTAGGGAGTGCTGGCTAGGGTATGCTACAGTGAATGTCAGGGGGCTTTAGCTCTGTATGATAGGATTAAGAGCCCGATAATAAGGCCTCTTTGTGTGATTCGGCATTCTCGGAGACATGACCTCATCCCTGTCTTAGGCCTGGCCAGTGCACTGCAGTCACAATACACGCTGCTGCCAGTCTTGCCCAGATGGGCACCCAAATCTAATAGAGAGCCATTTGGAGCTATAGAGCTCTGGCTTATTGGAGAAAAAGAACCTAGTGGATGTCTAATCTCCCCTATCTTTATATCTCATCCAACTCATCATATTAATCTGTCCAGCTGCGTCCATTTCCACTTGCAGTGTGCTTCTGCCTTGGCTCTATGTGATTTTTCATTGTTCTCCTCTGTCTAATGTCTCTTTTATACAGTTCCTTGCAACACTAAAGAACTGTGCTTTAAAAACTCTGACCTAGAAAGAATCAAAAAGGGGAAGTCTTCAAGCCCATTTTGTGTAATAATAACGTGACCCCAGTTTTCTCACTTGGGACTTCTCTTTGTCAGCAACAAGTTATACAAACATAGCATGTTAACTTGGTATTAGGTAGGAGGTTGAGCTTGAGGCCATGGCCCAGATTTCCTGTAAAAGTGTTTTATGGTCTGCTCACCCCCCTTCAGCAGCCCCAACTGCCCCACCCAATCGATGGGCAAATGGATTGTAACGACAGCCCCCGACCTCACGGTCAGAGTTATGCCCCTCGTGCTGACACACAGCTGATGAGGTCGGCAAAAAAAAGCAGAGCTTTTAGCCTCTGTGCACTATGGAAATGTAAAAGCTGACATTTGCTAGTAATGACAGATAGAGACAGTTTCGATGGGAAGAAGAAGCTCGACTTGACCAAGATATGGTGTACAGTGATGTATATGAGGGTTTAAAAGGGGTCGCTTGCCTGAAGTTAAAGAATTCATTCTATCTATTTGTTAGTGACCCCACTGCTGGTCTAACTGACTTCAGCTATTCGGCTACAGTTGAACATATGAACAATGGTTGGCCGTGGGTCAAGCAGACGATAGTTTTAAAATCCTTTTACTTCGGAATAAGTTCACGACAAGTTTAAAAGTAATAGTCCCTACTTTTGACTTATTGCCTCATTTACATTTTTCTGCAAACAGAAGAAGTATTCTCCAAGAGATCACAATTTTTAAAAAAGTAAAATACAAAATATCCTACAGCAACATAAAAATACTGATAAAGTTAGTCCTTGTAGAATTTAAAAAAAAATGTACTGACAGTTACAGGGATGGGCATTTAGGTACAAAATAAACAACTATACTCATATCAGCTTTACTGACGCATTTGCTGCTTTGATCCTCTGCCCAGTAGTCTGGTTTACTTATGAACCACAACCCAAAGACAATATAAGAAAGAGAGGAAACAAAGCAAGGAGAGGGAGAAGGATTTGACAAAAAGCAAAAAAAGGGAGGCCCAATCAGCTCAGTGTAGTAATGGCTACCCCTGCACCCTTGCGTGTCAATAAATCTTAAACTCATTGTCGAACTGTCATTACTGTTAAAGATCGGGAGGGTGGAAGGGTGGAGACCGAAGGACATACTGTTTCTTCCAAGTGAAACAGAAGAACAGAAAGCGTACCTTTCACTTGCTGCTGTGTGAGGGCCGGGTTTGACAGGACCACTGTAACCTGCGGTGTGGTCTGTACTGGAAAGTTGCTTAGCTGACAGCTGCTTTTGTCCTGGGCCTGCATTCAGTGGCTCTTTCACTGAACACGTGGAAAAGATGTGGCAAGAAGTTATTTATAGCAACGTTTCTATTTCCTTCATTAGGTAAAAGTACAAGTCTCTATTCATACACATTAACACAGTGCACATATACAGTAAATGTATACAGATAAAGGGCTTAGTCAGTCTCCATTATCTGTTTTACTGCTCTAAATAGCTGAGCAGTTTTGTAGGGAAAGGTTTGAGAGTGAGTAGTCATTTTCCACTCAAAACAGCAGGCGTATATTATGCTTTTTACCAAGCCCCACCACAGAGAATGTAAATCAGGTAAAATGTCAGCATGTGAATGGCTCCATTCATTCCCCTTTCAGAAAACTGCTTCAGCACTCGTGTCTATGCAGGACACGGAGGAAAATGAATGATGTGTTGTTGTTGTTTTTTTATTTATCTCGTACATATTAAACAGTTCCTAATAAACTGGGTTACTAGCATTTCATAGTAAGCACAGTAAGGGTGCTTTTTTTTTTTACTGCGATCTCTTGTACCGTAAGTTGAGCTTCATTAACATCTTTTCCCCCCTTCTTTACCATTTCGGTGTCCTTCTAAAGGCGGTAACCTGGTGAGAGATCCAGGTCTGAGGAGGCGTGCTCGTACTCCTGCCCCTGCCAGCCCCCTACGCGGTTTCACTGGGCTAGTAGGAGGTTTGGGTAAGGCTTTGAATGGATCGTCAACATCACAGGGGACTGAAAACTTTGGCTTCTGGCAAAGCACAAACATCAAGCGCTGAGTATTAGCCAGAGGAAAAATTTACTTGAGACATCAGCACTTTTATAAGCAGAGAAATTTCATTGCATTTATTGCTTCCTTTGCATTTGTTTTTTAAAACTTAAATGCTATTTAATTAGCATATTTAGCATATTTAGGTGGTGCACAGAGGTGTACTGGCCTATTATCCAATTTACTGCTTTGCTCCAAGATTACAAGTTTATTTATCCACTGAAGATTAGAAGTGTACATACTGAAAATTGACCCTTATTCTGGGATAACCTTCCTGCTTAGACTACAATGCATATTGTGTGTTTATGTGTGATAAGAACATACATGATCCAAAGGAGAGAGACGAGTCCCTGAACCTGGCCTGGAGTCTGAAGCATCAAAACTTTGAGCATGAAGGCTACAGAGTAAAAAAAGACCCCAACAAAAACAAACGATTACTTTCATCGGAACCACAGTTTATTTTAGATCTTCACAGAAGTGCCATTTCTGACTAACCTAAAAACAGAAGGTGGTCTGTTGTCACGAATAGAGGCGCTCCCAAAAAGTTGTCTATGTCCATCTCTGGGAGTAAATGGCCGGTGAGTGGACTGAACTCGTAGGGACTGTCTGACCTCATTTACTATCTCTGCACACGTTTTCCTCAAAGCGTTGCGCCGGGGCATCAAGGGGCTGCAGATCTCATGTTTCGTCTCTGTAGAGGCCATATAGGCCTAACTGACATGTGTCAAGAAAGTTCACTGATGATTAAATAATGTCATTATATGTATAGATACAGGGTGTATCACTAATGGATACCCAGAGGTACATGTTACCTTAAAATGAACAGTAGGTGTAAAAGAAGCAATGCAAAATCACCCTAAAGCCCTGTATTCAGTCTCACTTCAGTAAAAGTATGGAGACAAAATGTAAAGCATCAACAGCAAAAGCAGTAATTACCACAGCACAAGGATCCTCCTTACTGGATTATTGTTATTATAAATTAAGCTCCCTGTTATTTTATAAATGAATCGGTTAATTGGTGAATTAATAAAAACATCAGAATAAAATAAATGATTCCCATGAAAACTGGCCCGTGCTGATAAACTGAAACACTTTCACTTATACATAAAAAAACTAAATGGAGAAAAGAAAAACTTAAGAGCTTAAGAGGAACTAATTTTAAGCCACCTAATTAGCTAAACTATAATTGTTGTTAAATTACAAAATTCACACTAATTGTTTCTGCTCAGCTAAATGATCAGCTTTAACTAGATTATCATTAACACTTCATCATATTTTATTAGACTATTTATTTTGTGTGTCCAATCTTTAACTGTACACACCTAGTAGCTAGAACTATCAGATGAATCGCAAACAACAGAACAAAAACCTGCAATCTAAAGTGAAATTTGATGAAGTAATTGTAAACCGCAGGATTAAAGGTAAGTAATCTGTAAGACATACCTTAAGAGTATACTGAAGTAGCCTAATAGCAGACAAAACCGCTATCAGAAGTGCAGATGGAACCAGGAAAGTACTAAAGTAGAGTTTTTGGTTTTGTTTAGTTTTCTGTGGTAGACTATATATATATATTAATATATTTACAAATAAATTATAAGTAATTAACTTTAAGATAACCTTTCCCTGAACCTAAAGACAAGCCCTGAGCTAGAAGTTCCTCTGCGCGTTCACGCTCCGTCTCCATGGCGACAAAGTGCCGCTATGGTAGCTTGAACAACAAACCCTGTAAAGAAAATAACCTAAGCATTCACCAAAGAATACTAAACTGTTTATTTGTCCCTGTGAGAGCAAGAAAACCGAGTTATTTATTATGAATGAAAGCCTGAACATTACTTAAACGTTTATTGAAGAAAGCTGGAGCACTTACCGTTAGCCCCCTTTAAGGTCCTCTAGGGGTAACAGTGGGGAAAAGCATCAGTCGAGCCCTTAAAGTGGGATTTCACGGCCAAAAGAAAAAGCCAGCGATACCTGAAACTTGCTAAAACTGTTCTCGTTTTTGACAACAAGCTAGCCTGACGGTATCACGTGCACGAGCTCCAGTGAGTCTCTCTCTCTCTCTCTCTCTCTCTCCCTCGCGACACGGTGACGCGCCTGCGCATGTTAGGAAGGAAACTGAAGCAAACACGAGTTTCACTCAGAAATGTGAGGACATATATACATCAGTTGTTACAAGTTTTCCTAACTTAACACGTGCCAATAATTGGACTGATAACTACAGTGAATTAACTAATGACAGAGGAAACTTGAAAACAATCAAAAGTATTTTATTTATGCAGGTGTTGCAGCTGGGAAAGCTGTGTGGATGCAAGCTCTGGCCCTGGATAGAAGACCTGTACATTCTTGTATGTATTTTCACTTTATTTTAGTTGCTACAATGAGGACATTAATATGCAGAGGCACACAAATGGGAACTGACTAATATAGCAAGATACTGATGGACATAAACCACACTATTTAACTACAATAGAAAGCTTACACTTTTAAAAAATGGTTTGGCCATTTGAATGAAAAGAGTGTCAGTATTGCTTAGTATTCTTAATAGCATTTGCTGTTAGTGTTATTTTTAACCTATTCTGCTATCAAGAGCATTTTCAGTCCTTTTTAATTCCCAGATAAAAGGCCTCTAAGATGACACTTCGTGTTGAAAAATGTATAACCATTGTTCTTTTTTTCCCATTTAACTACATTAAAAAATATTGATTTATGCATTTATAACTTATCCGATATTCCAATCTATATAAACACTGATTAGGAAAACAGATTTTTAAAACCATATCACACACCCATCACATATCCAAAGCCCACAGATTGCAATATCTACACTTTCACAGTGCGCAGTGCAAGCATTTCTTCATATGGCAGCATATGACTGCATATTACTATACAAATGTTTTACAGGTAGCTGAATCTCAGCTGCTTCTACAATTCTGCTACATTTGTTTTTTGTGTATCCATAATTTCATAAAGCTGGCAATTGTTACAAATCAGCACAGAATAGAAGTCATCGGTGCTGCACTCTAAAGAAGATTTCACAAAGTGAAGCATAGCAGTTCCAACCAACAGTGTAACAGTGTCAAAAACAGCTAAACTGTTATGCTATTTTCCGCTAATAATAGTTTATTTGGTTCTCTGATCACTATTTGGGTACCTCCGATGTCTGTAGTTCTTCTGTTTTTGTGGCTGAGCTGTAGTAGAGGCCAGTGGTTATAGTTTTAGTTCCCCCTCTCACTCATGTAAAAGCCACACAGGTCATCTATAATCCTGTAAGCCAGATGTCTTGTTCTCTCAGCCTATTGCTCTCAGCGACACAGATTGACAGCAGTATACACTAAATAGGAACAGTTTATGGTGTAAAGAAAACTTCATTTCAGTTTTATTGAACATTACAAAGTTTGATCCCAGAAAAAATGCTTAAAAACACACAGAAACAAAAAACATTGGCTCATTATAGAATAAATAACAATCATATATTAGCAATATCCACAAATTATTTTCTTCTGCAGTGTAAAAAAGTTAAAATATTCACTTCTGGCTAAGTTTGATTCGTTTTTACTGTCAACGAGATTGTCAGAGTCCTCCGCCATTTTGTAGTTACACAAAGCGTGACGTTTCAGAAAATAAATAAATAAAAAATGGGAGGACCTAAAATGGCCGCATACTTACGCGGTGTTCATCAGCAAGAGTTTCACTCACACTTGTGGTCCACTGCAAGTTGGTCTTTAATGTTGAGTCCCTGAACACACCATAAAAGACCAATAACTGGCTGTCCTCCTGACACATACTGGAGTTGTACATGGGAAAGCGACCTCCAGCCTTTACTCCCTCAGTCCATTCGAGTTAGCCAAGCTATCCCCGCACTCTCTCCAAGCTTCATTTACTGCAAATGAAGCAGAGTGGAAGAAGGATTTGATCAATATTCATAGGAAAATTCAGAGTTCAGGAGGAGTACATGGTGCCGAAGTTCATTCATTCAACTCGCGCTTCGCTCTGGGTCTCTTTAACCTGTCTAAGATGGGCTGACCACTTTAAACACCAATCAGGACTGTCTGGATTTTCACATTCATCCACTCGTAAACCTTTTCCCCCTGGCTTTTTATTTTTTACACAGTGAAATATACATCTGAACAATCTTGTGAGTCCCTGGTTGGATTTAAATAGCCTTACATGCTTCAGTCTCTTGGATACAGTGAAAACGATTGGCCAGGAGTGCATGCTGTGCATGCCCAATCACAGGGCATCACCAAGGAGCCTGCCAGCCAATGGGAGGAAGAAGATGGTCTCTGTGATTTCATTGTCACTAAGGGAGGGGGGTGAACATGCTGCCAGGACAGTTGGTGCAAACATGCTAAGCAGTGGACTCTATAATATTCAGAGTGTATATGTCTGAGATAACCTGTGGAGCCAGATCAAGAGTGTTGCCAGGAGAGAAGAACGCAGGGCGGGACTAAGGATGAAGCTCCCCTCAGCAGGATCAACACAGTCCCTACACAGTACAAACGAGCTCATAGTACACCCACGTCACTGTTATCGGTGCCGCTCACGTCAGGAATGAATGGGCTGATTTGTGAGAGCTGTCGTCCTGCTTGAAAGTGGCGTGTCTCCTTGGCAACCAGCTCCGTCTCTGTCCAGGAGCTTAGACTGACAGAAAGCACTTAGCTCTTAGGACAGGAGCTTCTTTACCCTTTACCAGCTGCCATTCATTCAGCTCTCTTCATACTTTCTTTTCACATATTTAATCCTAATAGTTTTTTTTTTCTTCTTCATAATTTTTTTCTAAACTATCTGATATCTTGTTTGGGCATTGACTTATTTTGTGGTCTTTCCTCTGTACACCACCACAGTGGTTTTTAAATTAAACTGTCAGGATGTGATTAAAGTGCAGACTTGGGGATAACAAAAGTATTGCGTTAACTATGCAGAAATTACCCCCATTTTTATACATAGTTTCCCTTTTTTCAGAGGCTCAAGCAATTTTATAGCCAGGTGAGGCCTGTTCAGTTGTTATTCAATGTGAAGTGTTGAACTTGCATGTAGTAGCTGTTCACTGGAACTTTTAGTATGAATTCCAATGAGATGTCAGTTTAAGGAAGGCGATCAAAAATCTGATACCTTCTTTAAAGGAGTAAATGCACTAACCAGATTAGCAACATTAACAGGCCATAAGACAACTAGAGTGGATGATGACAGAATTATTTCCGTGGTTAAGACAACTTAAAACAAAAACAACATCTAAGCAAGTCAAGAACACTTTGGAGAGTTTAGGCATATTACTGTCAAAGTCAAGAACCACCTTCATGAATGGAAACACAGAGTGCTTACAACAAGGTGCAAACCTCTGGTTACACTCAAGAACAAGTAGGCCTGATTAAGCTTCTTCTAATATCTAAAACTTTTGTTAAACACCTTGAATCAAAGATTTTAAATTTAGTGATTGTAAAATCCCTTTCACATTATGACCTCACCCACACTACCTTTTTAAAACCTACTTGAAAACCCATTTTCATTCTTTGACATTTAAATCAGACTGTATTGTATTATTAATTTTCTTCTAGCTGTAGTTTGGTCAGTGCCAGTTCTTTTTAAACATGCTTATAAATAAAAAAATAAATTGTATATTGTATATTCTGGGTATAAAAACATTTTTATAAACCAAAAAAAGGTAAGGTTCCAATGGGCTAGGTTTGTTCTCCACCCTAAATGTTTCAGAGTAAAATAAGCACTCTGTGACTGTGACTGTGGTATTCTTGCTTCCCAACAGCAGTAGTCCTCAGTTGCATTGCTTCTATGTTGAACTGGAGACATTGCATTGGATATTTTGGCCTCTCATGGATACAATTGACAGGTCGTCTGGTGCCGGAAATGCTTTTCAGTTAAGCTCACTCATATTTAAATAATTGAATGACATATAACCACTTGAGTGTACCAGTTCGTTACCACATTTTCCACAACCATGTAGACGTTAACCTGCAGGGGAAAAAGGGCTGCTCTTGCTTACACCGGAGGCGTTAGCCACACCCAGAAAACTAATTGCAAACACCCACACACATACACATTGAACAAGATGGCTATGTCCTATGTGTGTTCAGTTATGCATCATAAAGTACCACGTATTTCAGCTGCATTCAAAATATTTGGTTACTTTTAAATAGGATAAATTATTTTAATTGGCTCTTAAATCCACCATGTTTAACCTGTTAAATTTTGTTATGCCTTGATTATTTTCTTTATGTTTTCTTACTTTTGGCTAGTTTTTTAGTCTGTTTATTCCCAGTTTAATTGCTTATGTTACCATGGATACATAGGCCTAGTTCACGAAATGGATGGAGCATTCAGATCCAAAAAGTAAAGCCAACGAACAAGTGCTTTAAACCTGAATCCTTTTTAATGGCCAGTAGGAGGCGATACTTGCCGTTGACTTGTGATTGTGTGGTAGCCTTTTGGCTCCCTTGCGCAATGACCTCAGTAAACACTTTCATGGCAACTTTATGGGGTTAACTGCAGTTTCAGGTCACATTAAATGAAACATTAAGTTCATTTTATAAATTGTGGCCAGTATTTGAGTAAAAAAGGGACTATTATCTAGGTTATGCATATGACAAACTGATGAATAGCCAATGAGCACACAGCCAGAGCCACGCCTTGCACCTCATATCACTGTGATGGCCACTGTGAAAACGCTTAGCTCAACCGTTCAAAACCGGACTTTATCAACCACTAAGTGGCGTCATGGTGGCTACGTCCAGCTTTTATACTGTCTATTGTCCCAAGCTCAAGCAGCCAGAATTGCTCACTATCTAACTTACACCATTCTTTCTTTTTTAATATCTGCCCTTCTTATAACTTTTGAGTCAGCTTTTCAAGTATCAAGTATCCATCTGAGTAATGCTTTTATGAGGTTGCCATTAATATCATGACAGAAATCAGCAGTGACTTATTCTTAGGTTTTGTTCGTAGTCAGCAGCTTCTTTGTTGCTGACAGACGTAATAATTGTGCTCTGACATTCTTGACTTTTGAGCACCATTGCCAGTAAAAGATTAAAGGTTCATCATTTTGTCCAGTCATAAGATCTGTGATAAAGCAGGTTATTTCAAGAAGGTGTATTTTTTGCAAATTTTAAAGAAATATAAAGAAAGGAATATTTTATTTTATATTACTTGATCAGTCTTTTAAAAAATTTTTATAGTAAAGCATACTCTAAATAAATATGTAGCCATTTAATTGTGTCTAGATGCATATACAGTAGGCAGTATTTGTTTATTTTATTTTTAAATGGAGCAGCACTTTTGTGCATGAGGCTGAGGTGACTTTCTGCACTTTACATCTGAAGCTGAAGTGGGCAGAGAGCCAAACATCCCTGCTGCCTGTTAGGACACTGTACACAGACATTCAAATAAAGCAGACATGCTGGGCAGACAGCCGCTGTCTTATCACTCATCTCTTTTTGTGTGCATGGAAAATAAAATATCCCACACGCATGCTCTTGTATTCTGCATAGACAAGCCTCACCCGGTTTTGAATGCTCAAGATATTTTTGGAGGACAGCTGGTCTTATGGTGAACACACCTACTAGCTTTCACACCACTAGCATCAGATGATAGGCTATTTATCACTCTAAAATCTGTCAGGTTAATATGAGGCTAATAGCAAACTAGCATGGCAACGGTTCATCCAGACTTCACTCATTTTCTTTTATTTGTTTAATAAGTATCAAAGCCATGATAAGAGCTGCATGCACATGAATGTAGATCCATATTTATCATACACATAAGCCAGTGGTTTTGATTTTCTCATCCAACTCTTGATATGAGCAGGTTTACCTTTGAAGAGTAGAGTTATCTAAAGGCGAGAGGAACTAGTTTTTGTTTCGCCTCAGATTACCATCATCCTGACAAATCCCAGTGAGGCGTATCCACCTCATTTAGTATGCTAATCAAAATGCGGGCTGCTCTGCCCTACCTTGATGAAGCTTATATCTTGTTCTATGAATAGATATGCGGCTGAGTGCTGACCTGCCGCCGCGGTTCACCGTGTTCCTTCATTGCACCGGTCCTCGCAGCGCTTTTCAACAAGGCCATCTGACCACACATGAAGATTTTCAAATGCACACACAGTGACTGACTCATTCTAGCACGGCAGACTTCTTTTTTTCTTTTTAGCTGCGTCTCTTGTGATTAGGGTTTTAAAAAGAAAAATTAAAAAAAAAAAATTTCTGTTTAAAAAGTGAGCATCAGGATGTCTGTTTGGCACTTACAATAGGCTTTTCACAACAAGCACCGCTGAGGCTGGTGAAGGCCATCCATGCCTGCTCCGGTCTTTACCAGATTCTGTCCTTTTTCAGTCTTTGGTGTGCTTACCAGGGTCACATCTTTGAATTTATGTTTGTGTGTCTTTTTGTGCGTGTACTACAATAACTAACCTTGTCCTTTTCACTTGAAAGGCTTTTACTAATTTGTGTTACACAACGGATGGTGCAATTATGCCCTTTCATAAGGAGTAAAGGAAAGAAGAAATGGTGTGTCAGCTTTTAAATTTCCATTGCCACTCGTATCCACTGCAGAATGTTTCTGATCTGCAGTTTTTGTGCTTGTCTTTTGTGACTTATAAGTTGCTTGAGTACCTTAAACTGAAACAAAGTGTTAGTTATCCTCTTTTTTTTGTCCACTTATATTCCTAGTCCTAGAGACTCAGGACCTTATTAATAGCTAAAATAAACTTATTGAATGTCATTTTACTACTGTGACACATAATAAGTTTTTAAAACCTTTAACTTCAGTATATAGCCCACTGTATTGTGTTAAATTAATAATTTTTGGAAAATGAAAAAATATACCTCTGACATACTCTACGAAAAATGTCTGAACCTTTTTGTGTTGACTATTACGTCCTATAGAGACCGACACATTTACATTACAGCTCTTCAAAAAACACAGATTCAAAATACATGAAAAACTGAACGATGTGTTTTGCTGTGTTAACTAATAAAAGTAAAAATTACACAGATAAAAAAATAAAATGTGTTCAGAATTTTGAAGTTGGTGATGATTCAGCTCATGACTCATGACACACTGCTCTCCCTTACATAAGCTGACTTTCTCGGTATCGGTATTAGCAATACAGGTCCCCAAATTGATATTGAAATTTGCCCTTATCTTCTCTTGTGTACTGTTCCCTCAGTTTGGCTCAGTTCTTCACCCTGTTACCGTTTCCCCTTTGCTCGCTGTTTGTTTTCTTGTGTGTTTTCCGCTGTGTTCGGATCTATGGACTGTCATACAAATATGCATTTTGAGTTCAGATTCCACACAAATCATGACATTAAAAGCCTATTAAGCACCATCAGTATGTTGCATAATGTAAAATTGTTGGCCCACCACTTGATCGTGTGCAGCCTATTATATCTAAAGTGTGTTATTAACATATGCTTTTGGTCACTTCTGTATTTTGTTACTTTCATTAAATATTCTCCTTATATGCTGTCATAAAAAGGTTTCACACCTTTTCAAGTACAGAAATGTGAAAAACTGTTTTCATGGAAGTGAACGTCCAATCATTTTTCTCCCAAGGTCAGACTGTGTAATGCTCAGAGGATTTAACCCCCACCTCCCCAAAAAAGCCCAAGAGCCACATTTCAGTCTCTAACTACCTTCATTTAGGTCAGATTATTAATTTAAAGAAAAGCAATGGAAGATCTTGTAATTATGGGACTTGAACCACTGCAGAAATAAAACAAGCTTTAGAACATTTCATTCTTTGCTTATCTACTGGGTATAGCTTAAAGCTAATGTTTGTTTCTTACAATCACGGATTTTAATTCCTGGCCATTTGCCTTTGATTCATCTGGATTTTTAAGAATCTTCCCAAATGTGCCACATTTTTATACTTAAGCCATCTCTGTTCCTCTTTCATTTAGAACGAAAATAAGAACCCTATTTGGAAAGGACAGTACATACAGTACTTACAAAATAAGAAAGGGAACTGTTCCAGGATGTAACAGTTTGTTTGTTCTTTACAACTGGATTTGTGAAAAGCTTTGGGAAAATTTTAGACCTAAGAGGTACATTAGTGTTTTGTGGGCAATGATGAGTCAAAACTCAAAAAAGAAGAATGTTTGAAAGTGTATTGCTGCATACAGACAGGGGTGACTGACATTGTTTGTCTTTTTTTTTTTTCTTGGTTATAGTGTGGAAAAACGTCCCCTTTGACTGCTGCTTCACTTGTAGATAGACACAAAAAGGCTGACCAATGTGGAAAATAAAACTGGAAAAAATATAGTTGCTCATACTGAGCATTCCCTCCTAAACCACACGTTGACCCCAAACCCCATTTTTAAACTAAAAGTAAACATCTACTAAACACAGTAAACAAAATCTAAAATAGTAAGAAAAAGAAACCCACCAGTAAGACATGCTTTGCCAATTGCATGTCATTTTTCAGGACATTTTATGGAGGTCTAAAGTAACATTCACCATATTAACTGCCACACAATATATCAAGAAGAGCTCCTCGTATGTCAACCCCCCCCCGCAGATTCTTTACTCCATTATAAGGATCATCCGTCCCTCCTGGGGGTGATACATCTGCTAGTGAGTAACCACACCATCGTAGCTGGCTTTCTTCTAGTATTACAGTAAAACCCTCCTGCCTTCTGCCTCCATGATTCCCCTGCTGCCTAAAAATGAGAAAAATGAGTTGCAAGCATATCTTAATTAAAGTCAATGTTTAACAGCATTCATTTAATACACACATAAACAAAGCACAGATGTGCATGTGCAGGCTCTCATGCAATGGTGGTTATGCAAGTTAGAGTCCAAAGCCATGAGTTTTACTGTACATGAAGCCCCCCCCCCCCCCCCACACACACACAAACAATCCTATAAATGTCCACAAGTACACATGTGAAAGCCTGCACGCAAACTTATAAACACACATGTTACGCAGGTGAGAAGAGTCTGGGAACTGTACAGTCACACAAGTTTAAACAGAGGGACGTGGGCACGCAAACACATGTGCATGCTGCCATACATATGATGAGGACAAAAATACAAATGGACATAAGATGGACATTTTTTGAGATGTAAGATAAATTTAGAATGAAGGCAATTAAGGTTCAGTTTTCAAAGCATCCCCTCTTTTTCCACACGCTGATGAAAACCAGGCAGCATCTGTTTTATATGTGTTTGTGTAGATTTGTATTAAAGTCTAATTTCTCTTAATGACTAACAGGAACCTTCGGGGTGAGAAGTATGTTACAGTGGATGCTGACTTCACCTCTCAATAAGCTCATTCTTTACGGTAGATTAGCTTCTCTTTGTCTCACTGGCCAGCACACCATCAAAACCATTACTTAACGTACTAAGGAAACTGGGTGCACAAAGGCAGGGAAAAATGGAGACGGGGAGTAATGAAGCAATATACGCTTTCCCTGGTGGTTTTAATGTTGAGTGCTGGCCATAATTCACACCAGCACACACATGCACACACACTAACGCAAGACCAAATTTATGCACACTCATACACGCCTGTGCACATGCACAGAAAACAATACTTTTATCTCGCTGGCTGTGTCTCTGTGTTTCCTACCCTCCCTTTAGGTCAAAGAAGATATACAGACGTGTGAAACAGACTGCACTTGACATTGTGGGTTGACATTTCTGTGCTGGATGGGGGTGGGTGAGGATCTACACTGACCTGATTCACCCCCATATTAATCATTGTTATGGTACAGCATGACATTGATTTTTCAGAACGAGTGCACAAAACTGCTGTGAAATAATCTTGTTTGGTTACAGACGAGTTTTGTGAGATTTTTTCTTTTTATTTCAGTGTAACTTTTATGGTGAGTCTTGTACTCTACAATTGATAGAAGCTTGATTTCAAGCTCGGTTTAGACTATGTGACGGCTTGATCTGTTTCTAAGGGAAAACCTTGCTGTTGCTGTCGAGGTACCATCGAATACATTGCAGGCTCATAATATTTTGACGAAGAAAAACCAGGTTTTTTTCTCTATTTTAATACTAAACACAAATGTAAATATACTAATATCAATTTAAGGTTTTAGAGCTAGACATTAGGTGATAATGGTGATGATATCAGAGTACTAAACCAAAAAACAATAACCAAAAAAGTGTATAATAGGAGCGATACAGTCACGATAAGAAGAAAGTACAACCTTGTTTATTTCTAAAGTTTTACATATCAGGATAAGTGTAAAATTTCTCTGGTCCACAGCAGCATCTAAAATGATCTAAAACATCACACAGAATCCAGTATTTGATTATTTAACAAAAACAAAGCCAAAATGCAGAAGTAGTATGTCAAACCTGACTATACCCCATGGTTCGGTAGTTTGTAGAACCACCTTCAGCAGCAATTGAAGTCATGGTTTTCTGTATGATACTTTATCAGTCATTGTGGATGAATTTTGGCCCACTCTTCTTGCCTATGTTGTTTCACTACATTGAGATATTGAGATTTGTGAGCATTTGTTTATGCACAGTATACACTTTAACTGTTGTTAACTTACAACAACTATTTTGGTGAAAAGCCAATCATGCTAAACATGCTAACTAACTGAGGCCTGAAGCACCCGAGCTGTAGCTCTTGGGCGTTGCACGGTCTGACCTTCGAGTGAATTTGCTGGATGTCCACTCTAGGGAAGACTAGGAATTGATAGACTTCAGGTTGTTTGGAAATGACCATATAACCTTTTCCAGATTGATGGGCAGCTGCAGATGCTTATCTAAGATCACTGCTGATGTCTTTCTTCCTTGTTAACAATCACCTGAATGCTCTAGACCAGCAAACTATTAAAAGCCCTGCTCTTATAGAGGGTCTTACATGTGCTGATGACCAGTTAATTAACTGCACATGGCTTTTACCTACCTGTGTAAGTAACGTTGTGTACTGATGTGATGATTAGCAGCAAGAAACTCCTGGTTCTGTTCTGTTCTGTTCTCCTCCAGGTACTCCACAGCTCAATGACATGTGTTTTGGGTTAAATAGCTGTTCCTGCTATAGACAGGTAACTTGTCCAGGTACCCTATAATAGCTGGGGTAGGCTCCAAGAATTGCAGTTTTTTTTAAACTTAATTTTTCAACACTGGAGGTTGCTGCTCGGTTAGAAGTGACAAACTGTCTCATTCAAACCTCACACATTCAGATGCCGTGACATTAACTGAGTGTACTGTTCAGCTCAAGGACTGGATTTAAAGCTACAGGCACTGAAACAGCTCATTTTGAACAGCTATTAAAAGCACTGAAGACAGGTCAACCTATTTGGTTTTTGAGCTAGGGACATTTGTATGGTTTACAGCGACTTTGACATATTATTCAACAAAGGTTTGCCAATAAAGGACGCGACTAATAACATCCACACGCAGGCACACACTAAACTATCATAGTCTAGTTATTAATCTGGTGTAATGAACACACAATCTGTGAGGTAACATGTTTTCGTGTGGGTCAGTGGAGGATGATGCAAGACACGGCCACATATAGAGTATGATGCATAAACCCTTAGCATGATTAAATGTAGTTATTTCACAAAGTGACCTTTAATGAAGAATTGTTGACCACTATGCTAGTATGTTGTATCATATGACCCACTGCACACACATATAAAGCAGTCACATGCAGCCTCATGTTATAATGGGAGGTAATACTCTCAAACCAAAGGCAGGCGGGGGATGGGAAATAGAGTTAGTGGGCTTATGCAACAGGAATGAGCACAAGATGAGCATGATGGCCCCTCATATGAGGAAAACAGGCTAGACGTATGTGCTTGTGTGTGTCTGTGCGTGAGGAAGAGATGAACTCTATATCTTCTGGGCTGACAGGAGGAGATGAGGGCCGGACAGGCAGCTTTTCTGTTTCCTGATTATTCCACCTCATCTCCCTCCCTGCATCCAACCCAGCATCAGCCTTGCTCTTTCTCTGTGTGGAAGCAAAGCGGTCCTGACAGCAGAAAAAGAAAAAGAGAAAAAATACTGAAATGATATAAGAAAGAAGTCAGAGAATGAATGACGTGAAGAGAAATCTCTGTTAGTGAAATAAAGACACACCTGGGGAGTTTATTGTGTAATATGCAAAAGGCTTTCTCTGATTCTGAATTTGTCGGTGTTCATGAATAAATTAGACAGACACTCTAATAAAACTGAAGGTTCGTCATGTATCACCCAGATTACATCACTTGCTCAAGTCCAAAACAGATCAATGTGACAAAATGAAAAGCATCAATCAACACAATGATTTTCTTTCTTCTAACAGTCCACTCCAATCCTCCCGGTGAGTGAGGTTATCCAGTTTAGTCCCATCAATGACGGAGATAGAAAGAACAAAATCATTCAGGATCCATGGCAATGCTTCACTGAGGTAGATAACAAGAACGAGTGGAAACATCCATCACCCTTTGCTGCAATTTTTTTTGAAGCTTTTAGTTAATTTTCTTCATCCTCCAAGCTTCACATGATGATTTATTTTCAGCTATTTTCTTTTCTCATTTGTACTAAAAAAAAGAAAAAACTATTCTGTGGAGTGAAATAACTGGAGAGGCTCATGCTCACCATTCATTCTCAGGTGTCAGGTTCTTTCTCGTAGCAGAGAGGTGGAAAACATGAAGTGGTGATTTGTATTATAAAAAATGAAAATGTAACTTTGATGCATATTTGATGCCAAATTGAAAATGAAGTGAAAAACCTACGTGGTTGCTTCATTTATTAAAGTAAAGCTTTTAAAGGTGAAAGTTCTCTATAGATGTAACAGAGGCTGATATGTTTGGTGTCTCTTACAGTACCTTATTTTCCCCACACAACTGTGGTAGATTTAACCTGAGAAAACGTCCAGATATGTGTTGCTTGCTGCTTAAATGATCTTTAATTCCTTTTGGAGTCTATTTGTTTCTGAAATTATACACTGAAGCATCTTTTTAGTGAAGTATATGTTCCCCCCCCCAACATTATATAACGGCTCTGACTCGTCACATAGGTCAAACAGATTTATAGGTTAAGTATTTGAATGAAAAAAAAAAGTTTAATTTATCCTTTTAAGCTTATGTTTGCTGGAGGCAGTAAAAGGAGAGAGGAAGGAGGGACACGCTCCGAGGTCTGTGGCCGGATTTGGATAAGGACAGGCGAATCAATAGAGCCGATCTATACTTCGATAGTCACAGGCTAGTCATTTGGTACAATTTCCTTATTGGACATATTTTTACACTTCCTGTAATAAACATGTTTATTTATTCATACTCAACTATTCTAAGAAGCCCAACATCATCTGCTTTATGCATCTTAACTTAAAGTCCTTCAGCTGATTTTATAGCCTTCAGAGAAATTTTCACACCTGATGTAAAGATCAGTACACAGCAGTGCTGCAAACAAACATAAGAAAACAATCATTATTCTTATTAAAGTACAATTATGTAAATTTCAGGTTTTATGTATCAGGACAAAATAAAAAATTATCTGGTGCTTACCAGGTTCTAAAATTAGGTGAACAGAACATCAGATTCACAACAACACATGATATATGACGCCATGCCATTATTTATTTAACAAGAATTAGGCTAAAGTGCTGAAGCATGAGAAAGACTAATGCACTTGATTAACTGATCATCAGTATGTGTGAGCACCTCTATAAAAGAAGTTTGGGAGTTTGCATTTGGGTATGTGTTAGCACAAAGTCGAGGTGGAAAGATATCGTCAGTGATCAATCAGAGGGTTATGAGGCCATTTCCAAATTCACCCCAAGTTCAGATTGTGCAAGAGCTGCATCTCAGACTCTACAGGCCTCAGTTAGCATGTTAAATGTTAAAGTTCATGACAGTACATTTAGAAGACTGAGAAAGCATAGCTTGTTCTGAAGGGTTGCCAGGAGAAACCTTTTCCTTATTAAAATGAACATGGCAACATGGCTTAGGTTTGCAAAGTTGCATGTGAACACACAAGATATAACACAAAATATTGGTTGGACAGGTGAACGCAAAGTGGAGATTTGTGGTTACAATGCACAGCACCATGTTTGGAGAAAACTAAATATAGTATATCATCACAAACATTTCATTCCAATTCTCAAACACGGTGGGGGAAGGGTTATGATTTGGACTTGTTTTGCAACCACAGGACGTTGGCACCTTGCAGTCATTGAGTTGACCATGAACTCCTCTGTATAACAAAGTATTCAAATGTGAGGCTATTTGTCTGACAGCTAAAGCTTTGCCAAAACTGGGTCATGCAACAGAGTAAAGATCACAAGAACTGCAGTAAATCTACAACAGAATGGCTGAAAAAGAAAAGGTTTAATACTGGCCCAGTCAAAGTCCAGAATTCAACATAAGTGAAATTCTGTGATGGGACCTTAAAAGAGCTGTTCATGAACAAACACCTGTAAACCTAAGTGAACTGAAGTGATGCAAAGAAGTCAGAGTGTTAAAGTCATGCTGTATGTGATTATTTTAAGTTATTGCTGCTGATGATTGATGATTCTTTTTTCCTGATACATTAAACCACAGAAATGAAATAGTGTCTATATTTTTTTACATGACTGTACAATCACATCTCCAAAAAACAAATTTGGCTTGTTATATAAAATGTAATTAATTGGAAAATAATTCAAACCCAATATTTAATTAAAAACAGTAAAAACAAAACAGATCCGATGTTGAAAAAGAGACATTTCTTGCACGTAATTTGTGCTGCAGGTTTTATTTTGCTCTTCAGAGTAGTTGCAGAGTGGCTGTGGCTGGGATGATGTGAGGGCAGACAGAGGAGACTCATGTGCCCCTTTATGACACTATGAATTTTATCGCTTCTCATCCGCTGGTATGACTTTGTCATTTCATTGCACCTCATCTCTTACGTGCATCACATCCTCTGATGATTGCACTTTTGATTTTCCCATATGGATGCACGTGGTGTAAATCCTAGAGCAAAAGAAAGAGACTCAAAAAGCTGTGATTGCTTTTGTTAAACTGATTTGTCGGGCACTATTTGTCAGACTGTGATAATGATTGTTTTTTTTTCTTTTGTCTGCTGGTACACGCTCATTGTGTTTGTGTGTGTGAATCTGTAATTACAAAAGGGCTGTTCAGTGTGAAGAGATCTGTCGTCCCACCACAGGCTGTGAGTGTGAGCTATAATCTGCCTTGATGACGCTGATCACAGTCTGTGAATGGAGGTGCTGCGGGACAAAGCTCAACCGCTCTGTGCCAGTGTGCCATTACAGAGATGACATCATTCCTCTGCAGCACTTAGCCCGCGCATGGACACTGACATGCACGCACACACACACACACACACATAAGTATCATTTACGACTGCTCACTTCTCAGGTCTCCCCCCCACCCACCCACGGTGTCATGGATCTATCCTCGTGTGGCCAGCAGCAATTAGCATGTGTACTCGCACGTGTTTGTGTTGGTGTGTGTGAAGCACCAGTTCAGATAACGCATAGAGATCAGCCGAGGAGCGAGCTATCAAGATTAAGACAAAGCCACCACATCCATCACTGGGGCAATGTCAGTGCTGGGGGGTGAGAGGCCCACTAATGGCCATATCTCCGCAGATCCATCACATCTTCATCTTGTTTACACTTTGAACCCCACACCACATGATGACTCACTCCTCATTAGCCAGTCAGTGTGTGTGCATGATATCATGTGTCTCTACTTGTGTGCAGAATAGATAAATAAATAGATAGATGTGGGTGAGTACACGGATACTCTATGTCATCTATAACTCTGTATTCTGTTTGTTTTATCCTTTTGTCAGGCCTAACCTGTCATTATGAATAACCGCACTGGAAGCCAGAAGCCACGGTGACTCCTTGTCTCCGCGTTGCTTTTTTTTTTAAATTACAAAGTTATTAATGCTTAAGCCATTTGTTATGATTCAAACATTTGCTGTATTATGTGCTGCCCGACCACATGTGACAGTGTGGTTGGTCATACTCATTATGAATGACTAAACCCAAAGGCGGGGTGAAAAACTGTCTATCCAGTGATCAAAGAACAGATTGGATTGGAGAACAGAGTTTAGACTAATGTAGAGGCAAAATCAATGGGGGGAGGGGGGGGGGATTTTTTTTTTTTTTTTCTAAGGTGATGTATTTGTGTTTTAATGAACTAGAAGAGCAATTCTGCTCTGCGGCTGTTGCTTATCACCTTTCAAAAAGGCAGATGCCTTATCTACCATAAGCTATCAGTGAATTCTGTTTTCTTTGTAAAACTGCATGCATGCTTGAAAGGAATGAGTAGCATCAGCATTTCAAAGGCAAGCTTCCAGTTACTTGACTGGCACCTACCCACTGTGGTACCTTGATTTCTTCTTTTGTCAGGTGATAGCAGGTCGCCTTATGTGGTGTAGGAGCTGTCACAATAGACGAAACTATGATTCACCCTTGGGGCTTTCTAAACACTGACATCAACAGCTTTGTTTAACAGCCTGGCGTGGTAAGCTATATTCCAGACCTCTGAATCACTGCCCGTTTACCCTTAAAAATGTTCAGTGTTTAAAGACGCCTGGCATTGTTAAATTGTTCTATTGAATTAATAAGGATGACAATTTATCCAATGTAGTACTTGCTATCAAGCTATATTAATGGATATTAGCTATTAAAATGGCATTAAAAATGAAATCAATGAAAAACTGAATACAATAAAATATTTTGAAATCATCTGTAATTAATGCTGGATGAACAGATATATACATTTCCTGCTAATGATACTGTTAACACAATAAACTGATAACACAATCATGGCTTTCGTATTCTTGGACCATACTATTATTAATGTAATTGTAATCTTTTAATTGTTAGTATTTTTTAGCCCATAGTGTTTTATATAATGTTTGTATGTTCCCCTATCTCCTCTCAGAGCAGTGGACCAATCTTAATGAAACTTTGCATAAACATAACCTGGGGCACTGTGAGAGCCAACATCTATATGGTGTATGCAAATATTTTATATCCTTAATTCCCACAATCATACATATTTGTACATCTGTCAGTTTAAGTGAGCACCTAATGGATGTCATAGCATAACATGGAATCTCAGATTAGAATTTAATTTTAAAGAATTGCTTTTGTTTAATTTAAACATTTAGTCCAGATAATGATGATACTTTAATAAATCAATCTGGAACAAAGAAATGACAATTTAGTTAGAAGGGTGTCACAGTCAAGCAGGACAAGTTTATTTTACTTTTACCTTGAGCTTTTTGGGACATACAGAGTTGGCCTGGTGATGGTTGCCTTTAGCTGGCCCTGTACAAATATGATTACCCTAGCAAATACAATGTTGGCATGGAAGAGAAACCAGGGTTTAAATGTAGCAGTGCTTGATTGTGGATGGGTTTCAGCTGTGCAGACTGATTGCAAAGCAGTGAAGATTCAGTGCTAGGTCGAGCCCACAAGATAAAATGGGGACTACAGTAAAAAAAAGGCCACACGACAGGACAGGATAGGAAAATGCTTCTTGAGGAGGGCGTTAAACACAGCAAAGACCAGATGGTTTCTTTTTATGCTATGACTAATGCCTTAAAGCATCATCTGTGTGTTTTTGACTTTCAGAAGGATTATAAGGAACAAACCACCTCCATCACAGGTGACACTGAGAGCAATTTAACCACACATTTGTTTAAAAGCCTCACCTGTGAGACACAATGCCACTTAATCTGGATGCAAACAAGCAAATGCAAACCCATATGAAAAGACCTGCACACACAGCATGCTATCACCCTCATCGGTTTACATTCTGGAGATAAGAGGACATTGGTGATACAAAATGTAAAACACGAACACTTGCACACCCACAATCATGGCCCGCTCTTATGACTAACATTTCTCCGATGAATCATCATGTGCTGATTACTGTTAGTGTACAGCGTGTTCAGGTTAATTTCTTACATTAAAACAAAGATGACATTTACCGAATGTGCGCCCATTGACATGGAACAAGGCAGAGACAAATAAACAGCCTGTGGGTGGAGATCAAGATGTTGGACAAACAATGAGATAAAGTTTTTTACCTCTGACTTAAAAATGAAACCAGCCAGCGAAACAACCGGCAGAAGCTACGTAGAAAATGACGTGTGCATAGAGCTGAGGAATGCACTAATTTCACCTCACCCAACAAAATCCAAAGTGAAAATTGCTGTGTAATATTTAGTATGCCCTCATACCCGCATGTAAAAACTAAAACTAAAGCTATTCTTAATAACAGGTCGGTTCAAAAGCACAAAATCATGTATATGAATACTATGGGTTTTTTTGCCTTAAAATAGACAGAAAAAGCAAACAGAAAGGTTCAGAGCCGTTTTCAATAATTCAGTAACCTCACTGACCTCACACAGACTGGTGTGACTGCAGCCACGCCAGACAAGTAGTCAGTCAGGTGGCTGCTGAAATGTGACTTTGGTATTTGTAGTTGTGGCGAGCCTGCTCCCTCAGTCATAACATATCTTTGACTATTTTGTAATTAACAGTGAGCCTTAGAAGTTTTCTTTTTCAGTTCTTTTATTTGTTATGAAACGCCTCTTCTTTATGAAAGAGCATTTGAAGTATCTCAGGCTGAAAGGACTTTGTTTGAGGTTCTTTTGTGTATTTGAGAACAAATGACACGACCACACTGGCAGAGATAAAGTACCTGATGCATGTAGGTAGGGTAGGTTAGGTAACAATGACAAACAGTGCGGTTATGAATGGACCATACTGTATACGGCAGCACAACGTAGGATTTATAAAATATTTTTGTTTTGTTTTTTTTATAACTGACAAAGAGCAGAAGACAATATAGAAGAAGACTCTTTGTTCTTTGTAACATCTGAAGTTTGTCTGTTGTAGTATTATATATAGTCTGATCTGAATATTGGCTCAAATGTATGGTGGCCCTGAGAGGCCAAACGGACTGCAACTTAAGAAAACACCAGCAATAAGAAAAACGCTGCAAAAGCACACAAAACACAACGGAAATAGGAAAAAACAAAACAGAAATAGGAAAAACGAAAACAGAAATAGGAAAAAACACAAGGGAAGCGTTTCTGGGGAGACAATAACCCGACGGACCAGTTCCAGGAACCCAAAAAATGGTAGGCCTGTTTTATCATGATTCATATAATACTGACAGTGTTGGGGAGTAACGGAATACATGTACCGCCGTTACGTATTTAAAATACAAAATATGAGTAACTGTATTCCGTTACAGTTACCGTTTAAAAAGGTGGTATTCAGAATACAGTTACTTTGTTGAAATAAATGGATTACACGGCGGTACTTTCCTGTTTCATATTGTCGCGGGTCAGGACTGTTTGGGTTTTGTTTGACAGCTACGCTCTGTTGTTCCAGGCGGCAGCGTTACGGTTGCCATGGTTACATGGTGACGCTCTCTCTCTCTGCGTGTTTCCTGGGTGAGAGAGCGCTTTGTTGTTGTTGTTGTTGTGCTAAGCTAAAAGGCAGAATGCTAAAGGCATGGCCCTAAAGAATGTAGCCTCATGGGCAGTGTAGTCCGTGCTGCAGCGAGAATGGACTACCATACACGTTATGTGTCTGTGAGCGAGGGAGGGAGAGAAAGGAAAAGTCCGAGCTGTCACGGAGCAAAAACGGGAGCTGGAAGCATGTAAATATAATAATAACCACTGCAGCCAAGAAGAGTGCCTGACGAGCCCATTTGTAAGTAAGCTATTAAGACTCAACTGTACACTGTGTTCGTGTTTTCCTCCGGAAAAAATAAGTTCCGTTGGAGCAGCCTTTCAACGCCTCTCTCTGTCTCTCGCTAGCAAAGTTGACCCAGACAACAAAGTAAAGCTAGTTTTCAGCTAGCCAGATGTCCCTTTACTACGGTTCGGACCTTCAGTAATAGTAATAAATCACAGCAATAGTACATTCACGTAGTTGTAAACAGCATGATAATATATTAAGTAATCCAAAGTATTCAGAATACGTTACCCTCATTGAGTAACGTAACGGAATACGTTACAGAATACATTTTGGGGCATGTATTCGGTATTCTGTAATGGAATACATTTTAAAAGTAACCTTCCCAACACTGAATACTGATGACGGATTTTTAGGCTGATAGTTAGGCTAACACACTTACCTCTCATCTTTTCTTTCCTCACAAAACCGATAGATCCTCCACTTCTTTTAAGTGTCTCCCAGCGCAATTCTTAGCATATTTTGGTTCCTGCAACTGGTCCGTCGGGTTATTGTCTCCCCAGAAACACTTCCCTTGTGCTTTTGGAAATCTGTTTTTTCCTATTTCTGTTTTCTTTTTTCCTATTTCCGTTGTCGTTTTTCCTATTTGTGTTTTCTTTTTTTCCTATTTCCGTTGTGTTTTGTGTGCTTTTGCAGTGTTTTTCTTATTGCTGGTGTTTTCTTAAGTTGCATTTCATCTGGTTGTAGCGTAACCAGTATATTTGCATTATGATGATTGTTCAGTGGTTATATATGCATATTAATGATCATGAAACTGACCTAACAGCCCATTGTTAGTCTCTAGTACAAGTTTCGATCATTATGCAGATGTACTGTTTATCAGGCTGGGAAAACCTGCAGTCACATGCATGAGTGTAAAAATCCAGATGAGTCCAGATGAACAAAATCAGCTTTCTGGAATTTCCTTACCTACACAAGCATTCATCAGGAGATATGTAGTGGGTGTTTTCTTGGCACACATTGGGCCCCTGAGTACCAAAGTTGTTTAAACACCACAGACTACCTGAGTATTGTTGCTGACTATGTCCATCCCTTCCAGCATAATAACAAACAATGGCACAAATCATCTCAAGCTGGTTTCTTGATCATCACAATGAGTTCACTGTACTCAAATGACCTCCACAGTCACCAGATCTCGATCCCATAAGGCGTCTTCGGGATGTGGTGGGATGGGAGATTCAAATCATGGATGTGCAGCTGACACATCTGTAGCAGCTGTGTGTTGCTATCATTTCAACATGGACAGAAATCTCAGAGGAATCTTTTCGGCACCTTGTTGAATCTATGCCACGTAATACAGTGTCCGGTGAGTGTACAATGGGATCATTTTTAATGTCGCTCTGACAAATAGCACAGTAGATTCTTGTTGTGAAACTCCACGATGACTTTAAACTCCACGATGAAACTTTAGATTCTGAATACCCTAAACTTTCCACTTTTCTGCATATGTCTTAAAAAGAAATTCCTAAACGACGATCTTAATACTAAATGTCAAAGAATTACGGAAACACATTGATGGAAAATTACTAAGCTACATTTAAAGACACTGAAAAATCATCTTCAACAGTCTAATGTGTGAATTTTTAACTATAATCGTAGAAAATTAACTTAATCTTAGATTGCGAAATTCTCCAGATCGCCTATATGACAAGTGGAAAGTTATAATATTAATGTTTAACTGAATTGGTGTGACGCATTTGTGTTAAAGTGTTTACACATTTAGCAATTTCAGTTAACAGTGGTGTGCTTTACTGATGGGGAGTTTTTTTCAGCTTTCCAGTGACGTGCAGATCGCCTCATTACAGTAGCAGTTGTGGGATGAATGCAAAGGTTGAAGTTACAAATAAGTGTCTTTAATGACTTGGAAATGTTAAATCTATTATGCATCGTATTGCTGCACAAGTCACTGCATTCCTCTCTGGAAAAATGAAGCAACAGGACATTTAGATGTCCTGCCTATGGTAATGCTATCATGATAATTGGATCTTATTTCCTAAGTGCATTCAAGTCTTCTTGTAAGAGATCATCACTTTAACTGATTGGAATTAATCAACTTAGAAGCCCAAGCCTCCCTTAAAAGGTTCCCCAATAACCCCATAGTTTCATGGATGAGATTACTGTCAGCTTTGAAGCCACAAAAACAGCGTTTGTTTAACCATTGTCTTTATGATCTTTTGTTCTGACGCACTTTGTGATCTTTATCTTGAAAGGAAATTTTAGTCACTTACTTACTTTACACTTGTGCACACCTGATCTTATCAGTTAACCTGCAGATGATATGATTGTGCACATGTCCCATGATTTCTGGGAGTCAGGGCTTTTGGCCCATCTGAGAGAAAACAAGAAGGGGTCAGATCTGTCACTGGAGATTGATATCTGTGTTAGTGTTGCGTGAAGGCATGCTACACTCTGTTTCTGACTGTTCCTCTTCTCCCACTCTGTATGTTACGCAACAACAGAGGAAAAGTACCCGTCCCAGTGTCAGGTATCAGTGAGCTGCTGTACGTCTGCTCTCATTTTATTCGGCCTCACACAAAACATTGTGCAAGATTACTTCCAAGAACTGGAGTACAACATGGAGCTGTTTTGATCCACCCAGACTGACATGAGGAAGAGATTTATGTTCTGGAGGGAGTGCACGGTTAAATTTGTTCATGCACTCGTGCTCCAGCACACAAACACACACTTGTGAATATACAGCGCATGCAAGGCGAGCAAAGCAAGAGCTATAACACTTTCGTTCCTATGCTGAATATTCCTACTGGGCAATATGAACTGTCAATAGAAAATCTTCTTCTGCACATCACTTGTGAAATATATGAACTTCTAATCTTCTCTTCTGAAAATTAAGTGAAGACAAGGACACAGAGAGTGTGTGGAGCCTCACCAAGCTTTATTTACATGCGCACTATTTCTTATACAAACTTCAAAATTCAAAATGTAATACACAGGAAAATACCCACTAACATTAAGTTGAGAATAAGCAAGATTAATAAAGAGCAAAAATTCAAAGGGAAAGGTTCAGAGTGTGTATGAAAGGGAGCTGGCCTGGGCTTCTTAACAAGGATGGAAGGACTCATAACAAGATAATATAAAGAAAATGTCCAAGAGGTGATTAAGGTTTCTAGTGGTATGTGTCTATTTTTGCTTTTCTCAGCTTTAAACCAGCATATTTTGTTCTGCGCGTGTGTGTCGAGCATGAGAGGAGGTCATCTGTGCCTGAATGAAGCAGTGGTTTTGTGAAAGGCCTGCTCAGCTATGACTACCCGCCCAAAGAGTCGATGCATTTTTACACCGAGCCGAGTGCACATAATGTTAGGAACGCCTTTTAGATTTGATATTTCCCGAATTGTTAAGAGCTCTTTTCAAAGATGACTGCGTTCCCCGGATTTCACTTTGCCTGTCGTCTTCACAGGAGTAAGTAATTTTAAGTACAGACAGTGTAGATGAATTCAAATGCTTAACAGTTCAGGTGATGGCTCAGGAGTCCCCCTGACAACAGAAAAGACAGATAGTGTTCTGGAAATTTTAGATGTAGCAAGGTGTTGGTAATTCCAGCTTGCTGACATTTTCACTACGTCAGTGTAATGGGTTTGTAATGATAATAATAATATCGGAGGATGATGCAAGTGCTCCTCTTTAAGCCCTGATTATTACTTTTTTATTTTTTAATTTTTTAAAAAGGAACAGAGTGTTTCAGCACTAAAAACACAGTGTTCCTCTCAGGTTGAGAAAGGTCCAGCTAGCTCATGCGCTAAACCTCAGTTAGTACAACAGACCATTCTAGCCAACCATGCACACCCACTCCTACTTCCTTCCTTAGCTTCAAAGAGATATACACGAATCTGTACACTGATATACATGACAGGGAATACACTTCATGTCACTGCCCCCAAATGGAGAAGGGGTCTCCAGACGCTACAACAATGGTGCCTTCCACCATTTCCAAAATCTGGTTCAACAATTAAAATTGCTGGTAACAGTGTTCCCTCCTTACCCGGCGCATGATGTATTTGCTATTTCTTCAAATTCAGAGGTATCACAAACCCCAAGGGTCAAGTACTACATGAGCATATAAGGACATACAGCGAGTAAATATGCATTTCACACGGTTCATAATGCATAAATACATACATGCATACAGTCGGCTGTTCTGTATGCACCGCGAGGAGCTACAAACCCTCGTGAGATTAATTCAGTTGAAATAAAACTCCATCGATAAACACGTACACACGTTAACATGTATTTAGGAGATACAGGAAGTCACCTGCAGGAGCACCAGGCGTGTCCACGAGGGGATCTGTGTGTGTGTGTGTGTGTGTGTGTGTCAAGAGTCAAACAAGAGGAGAAAAAAGCTATGACAACAAAACCAAAAAACAACAGACTGTGTGAAGTAATAATCCTGACATTTATCGTCCTTCTAATTCTTCATCCTGGTGGCCAAAAGTTCACAGGTTACAAGTTCAGAAACACAAAGAAAATATGTTTTTTCCCCCCAAGAAACGTTAAAATACTACTCGACTGTGACTTGACGTTTCTTAAATGGAAAGCCTTCCTTCCTCACCCCCTGAGTGATTCTGTATATGCATAACAAGCCCCACAATCTCACGACAAGAAACCAGCAGAGCTTAACATGGATCCCTGCTATTTTTTCTTTTTTTTTTTTCTTTTTTTTTCCTGTGTGTGTGTGTGTATTTTAAGTGTGTGCATAAATGTGTGTGCTGTCATTTGGCTGCCAGCATATCCTACTGTTTATTTCAAGTAATTTGGCAATATACAGAGATAGCTTATTGTTTTAATCAAGAAACAAATGGCTTCTAGAGGAATGAGCCTATAAAAGAAAAAAAAAAAAAGACAACCTTCTCCCTTTGCTCAAACTTATCATGCTACAAGTGGCCGCAGCTCTAGGCTTCTGTGGGTTTTGGGTAAAAACAGAAAAAAAAAGAACAGAAAATATGCACAGCTTCCTCTCAGGACAGGATTCAACACTGTTTATATAGCACCTGTTGTGGTGTGGAAATGTTCACAACCCTAGGACACAGGTTTTTGTTTTGGCTACATCGAATGCTGTGATAAATGACCTCAACAGAACTCACCAGAAGTTAGGAAAGCAATGAGAAGACATACAAGATCTTTTCCCTCTTGAATTTTTACCTGCCCTGCACTTTTCTGTGCCAGAAGTTTTCTTCCTCTAGTCTTTTGATATATACAAGGATAAAACAAAAGCTGTAGCAATCGTATAATCATAATATAACCCTCGGTATGCTGCTGTTATTTCAATGTCATGCATCATATAATATAGAAAACAGCAAGTGCATTGTGTTAAATTGAGGAATTTAAACTTCTGGGGTTTTGGAGATTTCGCAATCTGGGGCAACGCTTCAGTTTGTCTACACATGGGTTTGCATGGACTGAATAAGTGGCCACTCAGTGAGTACGACACTCCCATTTCCACCTTTTCATTTCACCAGTACACTGACTCTTTCTCTACAGACATTTTTGATTAAGAAACAAATATGATAAAACAGGAACTCAAAAAACAACAACAACAACAACATATGACATTTAAAATTACTTAGAACAGTGGGAATTTCTTTTTCAGTATAACACGTCTCAGGAAACCACTGGATCTGATTTACACCACAACATGTCTTGTTTTTTTTTTCTCTTTACACTTCAGTGGGAACAACTGCACCATGCAATCCTTCGATTCTTTGCTTGCCATTTAGTCCTCAATTTCCACCTGAAGACCCCTTTTTGATAAGCAGTGTCTCTTTGATATCAGCAGACTGGGCGTCAAAGGAAAATTGCATAATTCTAAGATTTGTGAGTTTCTTGTGATTGTTAGATGTAGCTTTCGTTTTTGTTGTTGTTGTTTCACAAGAAGCTTTGAGGGCTCATGCGCAGCATCTCTCGAGTCTGCAGGATCGTTCATGGTTCACCAGTGTGGGAGCGAAGGTAAAGCTCTCAAGAGGAAGTCTTCTTCTGTAAACACAGGGTTGGTTATTTTACATTGTGCTGATGGCAGGTTTGGCAAAAAGGATGTTGTGTGTCTGATCTTCTCTTGCACCACACAGGTCAGACCTGGAGAGAAAAAGATATGATTATCTTTTTGTGTTCGTAAGAATGAAAATCTTTTCCCTTCTCAAGGTTTTAAGTCACATATTTGAATAAGTAGATTGGCAAATGTCACTTGCTCATATTAACAACAAATTTCTGTTCACTACTGGTTATTTGCAGCTGCAAGCTAAGTGCTTAAAGCTACCACTTCTGCATATGTTTCATAATAAATGCATCTGAATATGATGACAATAAAACAACTTCGGTGTGAAACTGGAAGCACTGACAGTGACTTTCACACTTAGCTTTTGTTCCCAAAGATTAACTTTATTTTTGTGCACTTACTGCAAAAGGCGGTGAAGCGCCCGTTATTTATGTGCGGCTTAATAGGTGGGTACATTCCAGGAAACAAGGAATGACTTATTCAGAGACTATGCCTGGCTGTGACTCCCCTGGTTAAAAAAAAAGAGGTTTCGAGGTTTCACAGAAACGTGACTACTGATCATGTGACGATAACTTGTCTACCACATTGGATGTATGACAATTATGGCGACAATGTAGGATCAAGTGAATAAGGCAACTATCTGGCAACCACCAATCACGAGGTAAAAATCAGTAGTGACTGATTGCTAGAGGTTTATGGCAGTTGTTGGGAAAATTATTCCTAAAGTCCTGATCAAGTCCTCATCACATACTTCCTAGAAACCCAAGAAACCAGTGGTTGACTGACATTTCTTCAGCAATGTGCACATGACATCACTGGAGAAACCTCAATTGAAGTTTATGGGAAAATTACTTCTTCTCACTCTAATTAAGACCTCAGTAAACGTTTTGCTGGTGAATTTATGGTCTCAGTCATATTTAATTAAGCATGATGTTCATTTCATAAATGGTAACAATAAATTGAAGCAAATGAAGGGAATGTATCTGGGCAAGTCTTCCTTGTGGTAGACAAGTTGCTACTGTTTGAGTATGCAGCTTTACTGGGTTCTTGGTCATATTCAACCCTCGCTCATGACTACAGGATTTTAAAAAATTGATGATAATGGCCAAAATGCTCAATTCAAAGCTTCGAAACAATATCTTCAATCCGACAACATCATGGCAGCTATTTTACAGACCAAATACTTATTTCACTCATGACAAGTAGATCAATTTATAACTTTTATGGTTGATATTCTTTCTCTGTCCATCAAATGAAACAACCATTAAAAATAGAGACTGCTTATTTCTTTATAAGTGAGCAAACTTACAAATTTAGCAAGGGGTCAAATAATTATTTCCCCAAAATGTATATGCAGTCCACATCCTTATTAAAAACATATAACATGTAAGGAAAAAAACTGCTGGAGAAGTTTTTTTTATTGTGTCAATGTGATTTAGGAAGAACAATTAAGGTTGAAGTGGTTCAATAAAGAAACCCCCCCCCCAGTAATTTTGTTCTGTGAAGTCCTTTCTTGACTCCTGTTATTATCACATCATCTTAGTGCTTTTGTCTAAGTCTGTCTATTCATGACACAAATAACTCTACAACCCTATTGTGAGCATGACGTGTACTACACCAAATTTTACAGAGTTTTTTTCAGGAAAAAAAAAAACTAATTAGCTCATACATCTAATTCCCCATTAGATACTTCAAAACAAACAACACTTCAATTTACATACCTGCTCTGCTCCCACCCTCTCAGCCGGGTACCCAGCTCTGAGAGGTCTGCTTGGTGTTTGTGAAGTTGCTGACTCCATTCATGTTGGCAAGAGAGTCAAAGTTAAAATCCAGGCCATCTGCATCCATAAGATCGTTCCTGATGATGGAGTCCATGTCGCATTCCAGGCTGCCATTGAATATGTCCAGGTCCAGATCTGTGGGGAAACGATCCTGATAGTTCCCTCCATTGCTGCTAACTGTCCCATTCAGGAAGATTGAGGTGTCAATCTGCATGGAGGAAGACCCATTTCCTCCCAGGGGTGAGAGCAGGAGCTGCTGTTTGGCATTAGCCAGAGTGTTAGCCTCATTCACTAGGTTCAAGCCTCCATTTATAGACCTCAGAGAGCTGTGATTGTGGTTGTTACTTCGCAGCATCTCTTGTTGGTTGCTTTGAAGTCCTCCAGTTGTCCCAAAAGTCATGACAGGATCATTGCGGAGCATGAGGCCACGGCGGGAGTTCTGGGAAACGAGGGCAGCTGCACTGGCCTGTGACATCAATGGATCTGACTGGGTCATCATGACATCACTATGGTTGTGACTGTCAGAGTTGAGCAAGTCTTGTAGTGTCTGGGTGCCAAAGCGGGTCGTGCTGATGCTGGAGAAGGACGTTTGTTTGTTCTCCTGGATGGTCTGCATGGGGGACGAACGCAGAGAGGAGCCCGCCGTGTGGGGGCCGAAGATGGAGTTACTGTAGCTAGCACTTCCATTAGAAGAAGAATTGGAGGATGGAGAGGAAGTGGAGGAAGGTGAGGCTATCCCATTGGGTTTGGACCCAAAACTGAAACCTGAGGAACCATTTGGTGCAGTCTGGCTGGAAGTGGTTGGCACCATGCTGATGTTCTCCAGGAACTCATCCATTATGTCATCTGTGAGTCCATCATTCAGATTCATTGTACCCGCCAGGTCTGCCAAACGGGGCAGCTCAGTCGGCACAGCCTTCCCATTCGTCTTGGCGTTCCCAGGAGACAGTGTTCTGCCAGGACTGGAGTAGAGCATAGGCGAGAGAGGCGGCTCGTCATCAGGCACCTCGTCTAGCTCGGGGTTGGCCAGAATAGGTGAGAGGCGGCCACTCACTGTGCTGGCATTGGAGTTTGTGCGAGAGCGGAAGTCTGTCCAAGCATCCAGCTCCTCGCTGCTGCGTGAGGTCGGGCTTCCAGGCCACTTAGAGAGACCTGAAGGACTGTCCGCACCACCTTCACCAGCTGCAGCAGCTGCAGCCTGCAGGGCTGCCTTCTTCTTGGCAGCACGGCCGCGGGCGGACTTGGTGTACTTGTTGCTGTTGTCCATGGAGACTGCCCGGCGCCGTGGAGCCTTACCACCCTTTCCTCCTTCTGGATTGATCATCCACCAAGAACTCTTTCCTGTTCCCTCATTTTGGACACGGATGAAACGACTGTGGAGGGATAAGTTGTGTCGGATGGAATTCTGTAACACAAAACAGAGAAGAAGACTCCACTGAGTGCTGTGTGGAAAATACTTTTTGCGACAATTACTCAAACTATGCCTGTCACCAGTATGGATTTGTATCCATTCTTCTTTTTGCCAGTGCAATATTCAATGAAAACCTCTCATTAAGTTCAACAACACTGATCCATAAACCACCCACGAACGCTCATTCTGCAGTCACGTAAACAGTTCTTCTCAGTGACTAGACGTACAAACAGCAAAAGCCTATTGTTTCAATTGTTGATCCACTAAATATAGACAGGCTCACATTAACATTGTGCACCACTTAGCGCTGATGTCTGCATTGTTCCCGCTGTAGCTTTTGTGTTGTGGGTATAAAAGAGAAAAGAGAGAGACAGTGTTCTAAAAATCAAGCCTCCTCAATAATGAATGACACATACAAAGAGCCTCTATATGTCAGATCATGTGTGTTTGCGTGTGACTGTTTGTCTTGGCTGGTGTGTATTGATCAGCTCTGAGCTCTTTCCTTGTGAGAGGCCAAAAGGCTCACTGTGGGGCAACCTTTTCACATGACAGTCCCTGCCAGTGATCAAGAGTTTCATTCACAACACAGAGACGTACGCGCGCATTAAAGGCCCAAACGACTACATAACAACCGTGTTGAAATGCTTGTTGTCCTGCTGCTGACTATGTTAGCATTAATAGTTAGCAGGCGTACATTTGTTCGTGCTTCACATTCATACTGTAGCGACTGTGAACAGACTTTCAGCACACTAGCAATCAGTGTCGAGCTACTTTCACACGTGCACTGCAGCCCAGAGGTTTTCTAGACATTACCCAGAAACGCAAATGTCAAACTCAGTTGCATCTAACATTAAACACTCTTTACCCTACCAGTTTAACAGTACAAAGTCTGTGTTGTGTACAACCCATCCTTTTTATAAATAGAGCTAGTAACGTGCTAGTAACGTGCAGAAGGACACATGCCATCATGGGTCCTTTTGCACATCTTCCCGTCACCATACCCAAACAGAGCATTTCCAGTAGTGAGAAATGTTGTCATGTGCCACATAGGACAAAGGGCAACCTCACTGCTTGTATAGACCTGATCCTCCTGGAGTTCATGTGTAATTTCAGCCTGTTACCTGTCCATAACCTTGGCTGAAAATTGTGCATGGTAAAAGTGGTGTACTTATTAAACTTCATGTTAGAAGTGTAGAAGTGTCAGAATGATTATGTTAGCCAAACTAAAAACGGGTGATACTGAGGTGACTATCTGATATTTCTAGTAGTTTCAGAACACAAAAGACTGAGAGATTCAGATTGGCTTCTTTTGGATGCAATGGCTTGGGTTATAGTTAAACCACAAGATAAGAGTCAAAGGCCAGTAAAAGATAACACAGCTTGATAAAACTGGGATACTATTTAAACAAGAGAAGGTCTTGCAAGTTTTATTGATGTGTGTCATTATGGGTTTCCATTTGCACAATAGCAAAGATTCACATGCCTTGTTTACTTTAGAGAAGTCTGTTCACTTCAGTACTCTTTTCAATAATTGATTAATGCAGCTTAAACTGAGGATTGCATTGTGTAAACGCAGTAATTTAAGACTTGAAACTCCAACTTGATCCCTAAATTACAAACATGTTCTTATCCATCTGGACAACCCCCCCCCCCCCCCCCCCCTTCCGGCCATCGCACACATGCTCCCACACAACACACACGCCGCCATCTGGTTACATAACAGGACATCATTTCATGGATCTTTTTATGACAGGATAACAATGTGTACACACAGCCATAGTCTCAAATTTCAACTCACAGTAACACCATTAGGAGTCTTAAAAAAACCATGCATTTTAATGAAAAATAATTCTGTTCTGGATCACTAACTTATATGTTTATAACCTTGCCTCTAGCATTAATTACACTTTCCCCGTCTTCTCAATTTATTGCAGGCTTTGCTGAATTAATTATTTTGCCTCAGTCTCCTTCTTTTTCCACATCCCCTCCTTCTTCCGCAGTTTCTGTTGTTTCACAAACACATAGCTCTTATGGGCCCTGTGGGACTCTGGGGCTATGCTATATCCTCCCATATAAACAACCCAACCGCCATCCACAACATGCACGCAATTTTCCCCTCTCCTTTTTCTTCTTATGTATATTTTTACTCCCAAAGACGGAACAGACTTCTGGGTTCAAATCAGCGAGAACCAACATCTTCTCGTTTTTGTGGGAATCACAATATTGTTTTCCGCGAAGCAGCACCGTCTTTACCGGGCAACAGTTTACAGGCAATTTGGTCAGGACTGTTATTCTGGTCAAAGGCAGTTCAGTAAGGGAGGAGAGAGAATGGGTTTAAGTTACATTTCTGAATGCTGTGTTGGCAGAGCAAGATCTCTGGGGCCAAACTGAACCCATGACCCTGTGTGAGTGTATGCATATTTGAGCGCGTACTATGGGTGCGGTTGTGATAGTTATATGAAAACGCTCTTAAATGGTTTGCAACTGTTATGCAAAAACTTGTTTCTGTTGGAGCGTATGCTTCTTCCGACCCTTGCTATGCATTGCATAGAATCATGAATGATGGTGCGAATATATTTCTCAATTGTGCGCCGTGTATTCTGCAGTGAGGTAAGAGGGGAATAAATACCAGAGAGACCAGTGTTTATCCTCTGCCGGCATCTCTCGAGGCATGACGTATTGCTGCTTTATTACAGAACACACACGTACATAAATGTTTCCATCTGCCAAGAAGTTATAAATAATGGCAGGGGATCGGCTTTGTAAAGGAAAAATAAAAACTTTGGCGGGATGAATAATAGGAGAATTTCTTAAAAAACAGAGTTTCTTTATCCAGCTGGTGTAAGCATTCACCTGCCAGCGCCTGATACTTCATCAGTCCTTCTCCCTCGAAAGCCACTTGTTTAATGCATCTCTTTTTCGCGCCATTGCTCGTTTCCTTCAAATGTCAAGTGTGATATTTCATAACTTTGTGTGACGGGCAAGTGATAAAAGCAAGCAGGGCATCTGCAACCACAGCATGGACACTCATCGGAAGAAAAGAAAATTTGGCTCCATGTGAAAGGGAGGATAAGAACATGATGATTACAAGATGAAAGAATGAATAATGTGCATGCTGTCAGTACAATGTGTGATAAACTAGTAGAAGCAGGCCCTCCCACATACTCTTCCTCACAAACTGCACTGATCACCACTTTTATTCTGGAGATTTCAAGGATTTCCTAGACACAGTTTTCCGTGTCTTTTTTTTAATTTGCCTTGAGCACCACAATCCGAACTGTGCATAGATGCAGCACTGCCTGCGGTTTAGTACATGGAAAGTATGTTGTTTTATGATTTTGGTGGCCTGACCTTTTAACCCTTTAAAACATTTTTTACTTTGCATTTCTTGCAGACATTCAGCCTCTTGTGCAAACCACAACATCTCATTTCTGTCTGCTGTGATTCTTCTACTGCATTTAATGACACACCCAGCATATTGTTGAAATTTCCATGAGTTCATTAAACTCAATATAAAACATAAGAAAAACTCTTAAGACACATATGGTGAGCCCAATCCAAAGTCCTGGAGCTTAAATTTAAAACCCACCTCCTCCTGCCCATCTTAAGCTTAAATTTCCCGTCATTACTGACATGCACTCACTGGCCACTTCTTTAAGTACACCAGTTCAACTGATTGTTAGTGCAAATATCGAATTAGCTAATCATACGCTGGGATTTTCCCACACAATCATCTCTAGGGTTTACAGAAAATGGTCTGAAAAAGAGAAAAGGCAAAAAATGTCTTGTTTCTGTCAGGTGTGATGTGGGATTCGCATCATGGATGTGCAGCCTACATATCTGCAATGACTGTGTGATGCTATCATGTAAATATGGACCAAAATCTCTGAGGAATGTTTCCAGCACCTTGTTGAATCTATGCCAAAAGACTAAATGTAGCCTGAGAGTAGATTTCAAAAATGTGATAATATCATTACAGCTCTTTCTTGGAATTATTCTCTTACTTTGAGGCGACTTCCTTTTATTTTTTTATTTATTTATGTTTAAATGTGCCTGATGGTTACCACCCCCAAACTATTAAAGTTGTTTCATTTGCTGAAAATTTACACGTTAAGAATTTATGTGTGAACATGGTAAACTCACAGTGTGAGCTGAATACTGTATGCATACTGCTGTAGCTCCTTTGGGGTATTCCCGAAGCCCATTAATAAAAACAGCTCACTGAGACAGCAGCTCTGATTCATAGCTCCTACTATGCAGCCACGGCAGCTAAATAACGCACATACACACATACAAACAGAGCCAGCAACAGAAACATTCCAACGCAGAATGAAACTGCTGATACTATCCAGGTAACTTTCGGGACTTTTTTCTTTTTAAATTCTTTCTTTCTTCTGACCTCCTCTTATTTCTCTCTCAGGTGAGCTTTAATTTCTGAGACTTGAAGTTTAGCAAGAGGGCCCTGTCACAAAAGCAGACAAATTGATTTTTTTTTAACTCAACCTTGCTTTTCATTTCTTGAAAAGAAAAAAATACTTCTTCAAAGATGTAGTTTGACATTTTAGCATTGTTGAAAGTTACTTTAGCATCCGTATTACTCTCATACCTGTTGGTTAAATAGGACGTGACAGCCAGACTATGGTTAGCTTTACACGGCACAAAGAGTGGAACGTTGGCAGCGACGACAAAAACTTGAATTATAATTGTGATTCAGTTGTGCTTGGAGATTTTGTTAGCCTCACAGAGAGCCATCCTAGCAATTTAAACACTCCTGAGCTAAACAAACCTCCAAGTTAGCCATAGCTTTATATTTAGACAGGCATAAGTGTGGCTCGAGAAGCTTTAATCATTTAATTTTTGCCAATGAAACTGATAACAGACACAGATTGCACCAACATCTGATTTGATATTTAAAATAAAGTGCTCTTTCTAATGATGTTTTCTCTGACTCACCTCTGCTCACCTAGATAATGCAGGTTCAGCTATCAACTGTTTGGCAGACCGGTTATCCAGGTTTAAAAGCCAACTAACTCAGAGTAGCCAGATAAAGTTGAATTTGCTTGGTGAGACAGGCCCCAGCTGGGTGTGTGTGTGCGTGTGTGTGTGCGCACCAGCTGCAGCTAAAACGTAGGAACACATAGGCCTTTTTGTCTGTCAGCAACATGTGGGAACAATTAATCACTGTCAGTAACCACGCTAGGAATCTCCCTCCCTGCTTTCGCTCAATCCTTAAATTTTTGAAGGTGTGTCAGTGAATGCATAGAGTACTTTTGCATTTATACAAAACTGATTTGCCGGAGGTGCAGGTGTGTTATAGACACAATGAAGTTTTTAAACAAAGAAGGGGATTGTAAGTGCACTCAGGGAATTTAGACTGATGTATAGGCAAAATGTCGTGTTTTAAATGCAAAGAAAGAAACGACTGAAAAGTCATTTAAAAGCATATTTCTCTGATTGGTTCAAACGATCCTGGGACCGCATTGTAATTGGTTGTTGCAGTAGCAGTGGTGATTGGTGGAGTGAAATTGCTTTATGTAGCCAGGCAGTACAGAAAAGGGAGGGTCTACATGGTGTTGCAAGTGTATTTCATCACCCAGCTACAGCACATATTTAAACTCCAATGTATGAACTGGGTCAGTTTCACTTTGCCTTGTACTCTGTGTTCGTTTGAGAGAAGTGGTGGACACAAGAGAGTGTTCATGTGAAGGTGAAAAAGGAGTGAGGGTGCAAGGAGGATGCAGCTTTTCATATGTGCAGGAAAGAGTTGTGTCATGAGGTTATAGTGTCATGGAGTCATTAGAGAGCACTGAGTCAAAGGTGCTTTGAGGTTGCACTTTTCACCCCATACATCTTACAACTCCACCCCTCTTGCCCTGCTTCCACCTCCCTGATTGGACAAACTGCGTGACCTGAGCCTCACACCTATGGTGTACTTAACCATCAACTGGTACACTGTGCATGTTTTCGAGAGCCCTAGACAAATATAACTTTATCAGCCATTATGTAAACCAGCACTAATCTGAGACCAGTGTCAACAGAGACTCCTGCAGGGTCAAGTGTACAACTATCACAAAATTAGCTACTATTTAAGATCAGGGAGTGATATATGGACGCGCTTATAATAAGTCTTGGCTTCCCCTGAAGTTTGGCATCTTTAGAGAGTGCAAATAAGATTACATTTGTGCAAACAGGTGGTAGACAGCGTGCTGGCAAATGTACAACAGATATGACCATAAAATGTTTCTGAAGCAAACACAAGGGACAAAGAGGTTCACGGTCTTATTTAGATATGATAACTCTGAACGTCATAGTTTTTATGATTCCTCTGTTCTCTTACAGTTCTGCTATGTTTATGATTTGCACTAACCTTTCTATAACAAGCCTATTCATTCTTACTGCATGAATTTACTGGGTTTCTATTATTTAAAATTGCAGCTTGTTAGCAAGCTGTATTTGCAGAGTGGTGCATTTACTGGCACTTTACTTTGTTGTGCAAAATTTGCAGTAAAAGTGGATGCCAGTGCAGACTTTAAGAAGTCACTCACTCAAAAGTGCTTCGCAGCAAGTCTGAGTCGAACCTCATGGCTGCTGGACTCCACCAGGACTATCCTTTGACACCTATTCTGTTTACAACTTTTATGGAAAAAATTTCTAAGCCTAGCCAAGCAGTGGAGGCTTTCCACTTTGGTGGCCTTGGGATCACATCTCTGCTTTTTTGCAGATGATGTGGTTCTTTTGGTTTCATCAAGTAGTGATCTCCAGCTCGCACTGGGGTGGTTCGCAGGTGACTGTGGTGGGAATGAGAATTAGTACCTCCAAGTTTGAGGCTATGGTCCATGAGGAGAGTGGAGGGGGAGGACGGACAGACTGTTGTGGCATCAGAAGTTGATCTGCATTCCTACCCTCAACTACAGCCATGAGCTTTGGATAGTAACCAAAACCCCCCCAAAAGAAATCTCAGATACAAGCAGCATCTTGAGGGCATTCTAGCAAGACTCCTTCTGGATGCTAGGGGTTTTGAGCATGAGTAGACTGCAGGGCAGATCCAGGACATGCTGGTGAGACTGCATATCTTGGCTGGACGGTGTTCCCTTGGAAGAATTGGAAGAGGTGCACAGGGAGAGCCAGAAAAAAGCCAAAAAATGGATGGATGGATGGATGGATGGAATTAATGTTGAACTCACTACTATCCATCCTTCTGGTTCTGGGTCATGTGATGTTATGTAACAACTTGGACGAATTGAGGAGAGTCACGTGTAAAAAAAAAAAAAAGGTTACAGAAATTTTAAAGTCATTTGCACAGACATATATATATAAAACACACATTCTCGCATGAACAGCTAATCTGAGTGTGTAAGATGTGGCAGAGAGCACTGAAAGCGTAGCCAGGTAGTGTCAGACGGAGGTGAAGACGACACGCAGGTCTTTGACACGTAGATGGCGGATTATAAATAAACTGCCCTGCTGGTCTGTGCTAACACTCCCCGAGAGGGGATGATTATTTATACTGTGACCCTTCACAAACACACACACACACGCTCACATAAACACACACACATACACTCGGTCCAGGTTCCAGCTGCCCTGAGCTCTGGACCTCAGACAGAACATTCCATTCTCTTCAATCATATGTGCGTTTCCTGGCCAGAGGCTGGGTGTCTCTCCGAGCTTGTGTGTGCGTTTAAGTTGCCTTTATGTGTGTGTGTGCTGAAGAGGGATCTGGTGCTTACTGGTAGGATCCTCATTGTGCTTATAGTTCCTTTGTACAGTTTGTTAATTTGGTTAACTAAGGCACACACAAACAAAACTTAAGTGTCATTTAAGGCAAAAAATTTAATTTTGACATCTTGCCTTTAAAAAAAAAAAAAAATTACATCTTTAAAACATCTTTAAAACCTGACTCACATATCACAATGTAAATGGGAGCAACAAAAATGCACAAATGCTGTTTTCCACAATTGTGACCCGATTAAACCAAAAGATAAGCAGCTACTGACATCACAAATGCCTTACTAATGCAATATTAACCTCTCTCTCTTTCTCCCCGCTTCCGATTCGTCTCCTTCGCTCTCTTTTCTGTCTTTTTTTTAACTGAATAATGTGTAAGGCCCCATTGCTCAAAGAGCTCCTTGTTTACTCTGACATTTCCTCCAATCACTTTGCCTGAGTCGGGGGGAGTTGGCTCACCCATCCCACTTCAAACGACCAATCAGTGTAGATCATGCAAAGGTAATGGTTAGTCATGTTACCTTGCCTAGGCTTCACTGGGTCAGTGTGTTTTTATCAGTACTGGGGCTATAGAAACCTCAGCACACGCACACACACGAGCACGTACACACAAACACAGAGCAACTGGTGGGGTCAGGGATACATCCCGGAAGAAGCAATAAAAAAATCTAATTTCTGACATCAGCACACAAAGAAACATGAGCTTGCGAGACATATGTAGCTGTACATTAACCAACATGTTGTTCATTATAGCTCAGAACAGTATTTGTAGTCTTTGCTCTGGGACAACACAGGACATCCCTGCTGGGTTTTATCAACCCGAGTTCCAGGACACGGCGTCCCAAAGCTACAGAGCAAGTGCGCCTGCCAAGAACATATACGCACACACACACGCATGCAAATACACACCCACGCACATTACACACACACACGCACACACACAACTAAGACAAAGATGACTTCTTCAGACAGAAGGAGAAACAGGCTTGCAAGAGAGAGTCTGAGTGCAAAGTCTGTGTGCATCCAAAATCAGGAACAAATCTCTCGTATGCGTGCTGTTTTGTTTCGTAAGAATTCAAGCTGTGCTACTGCTAAAAGCTGCGCATGCAAGTGAACTTGCACATGGATCAGTCAACCCATACAGATAACTTTCTATTCCAATATTAATCGAGCCTAGCTGTTAAATCCCTGTTATATTAATGCCAACTTGAGCTCTTTTAAGCTCCTTCAGTCTAAACATAAAAATGTACCAGGCACTTAATGAAGCAAGGACCAGACATCTGCCATTGTTTTGTAAAGAGAACCAGAGTTAAAAAAAGAAAAAAAAGAAAAAGAAAAAGCTTTTAATATATTTGATGATAAGCTGTTAGATTCAAAATACATTTGCTTCGTGGAGTTGTTTGGGTTTTTCTCTGGCCGTTCTACCCTGGCTTTGGGATGATGCTGTGGTGACTCTCAGCCTGCCCTTTTTAAGAACTTGAACGATTTCATCAACAGACATCTAAAAATAGCGAGAGACCAGAGGGCAAGCCTGCCAGTGATGATAATCGTGGCGTGTGAGCGCTGGTGACAGAAGAGCCGTTAGAGAAGGAAAACACATTTACGTGTGGTGGCGCAAGGTATACCCGAGTACAAAGAGAGAATAGTAAAAAAGACAAGAAAGGCTAACCACCAAATGATCCCACTAGCATGCATTACAGAGCTTTCCTGTGTGAACAGGTGATTAATGAGTCTGTGTGTGTGTGTGAGGGAGAGATAGAAAGTCATTGAGAGAGACTCGAGGAGACAGAGCTAGATAAAGTGTGAAGGAAAAGAGGACAGCCTCAGTATTAAGAGTAGCAGGGTGCCTACATGATTAATTACATCTCTGTGTGATACGAGCAGAGCTGAAGTGCAGAGGGACAAGAGGTGGTGGGGGAGGGAAGGACCAAATCGTATAAAATGATCAGGAAGGAGAATGTTGCCATTCCCGTGGGAAGATATGGTGCAGGTGACAAGGAATACATTTGGGGTATGAGCCTGGCATCTACACCTCGCCACTCAAGACACATTTCAAGGACAATGTAGGAAGACAGTGTGATTTATTTATCGTTCATTTTCAGCACAAGCAACAGCAGGTGAAGGAGTTAACGCTGATCTCTTTCATTAAGTTTCTCAGTGGATGAAACGGCACAAACCACAAACCAGTATTATTCACCAGTTTCTTTACCTTGATTCTGTTTATCAGTAGTGGGTTTATTCTGCCTTACATACTAACACACAGGCTCATAGGTGCAACTCTGTGGCAGCCCCCAAAAATGGGGGAAAAATAATTTTAATAGTTGAAAGAAAACCAAGACAAGAAGAACAGGTCAGGTCAGTGGAAAGAGAAGAGGAGGGACAGTAGTAGGAAGGGAGGGCGAGGAGACATACATGACGTTTTAACGTGCACAGCTTAGATGAGGGGTTGACTGAGGTTTGCCGCCTCCTTTAACACCCCTCTTCCCTGTGTGCATAGCGGTATTTTCACTGAGGACTTGTCTGAGCTCTGTGCAGAACAAAATGTTTTTAGGTAAACTGAGGACACAGACTGGCTTATGAATTACTCCGAGGGTCTGTGAAAGATTTATGAAAGAACTGCGCACCCTGACTTTTCTCAGTAGAAAAAATACAAAGAAGAACTGAAGTACAGAGAAGATTCCCCCACTCTTGACACTGTGGATTTTTCTTAGTAACTAAAAATAAGTTCTAATATTGTCATTAATTATTTCTGCTCTACAAATGTTTTCCTTGTGACTTCTGTTTTTTCTTTTCACAGAGCACCACTCTGTACTACCAAAATAATACATTACTAGTGTCACCAGATGTGTTTTTTAAAAAAGAAGAAAAATCTGAGAAAATCCTTTTATCAAGTGTTTGTTTTTTTTCTAATAAATGAATTTTCTTTTCTGTATTTCTTATAGTTCCGTGTTTTTCCCCATTTAATCAGTGTTTATTAGAAATTTATATCTATAGTATTCTATAGTATGATTTTACGCAACTGTAAGCTGAAAATGTCATTTAATAGCACATGCCCATGGTACAGTATTGTTTGGTCTGTGTTGTTTGGTGGTTGCTCGGCAACACGACGACGTCACAACACAACATGGATAATTCCAGTTTTGTTAGCTGTCACGAAATCAAGATGTTATTATGCTTTTATAAAGTGTTGTTGATGCGTAGACGCTACAAATTGTTTATTTTTAGCCCGTTTGTGGGTGGTTGCTAGGTAACATGATGATTTCATAATATCTGCTATAGATAAGAACCTTCACGGTGCACGAAGGTGTACCCTTGTGCCAATTTTGGCTGCTGAACTCCTGGTTGTGTAACAGGAGTTGGTAAACAAACAGAGATTTTTGTACATTATAGCCTAGCTTGGAATAAGGAAGGAAACTAGCAATAGCTATAAACTCTCACGCAATGTACTGGCACTATGTTAAATGCCATAATTCCTACCAAGTAGAAATTATTATTATTATGACCATCATTATTATAAACATCCTGTCAGATTGTGGACACAGAGTAGGTTTTTCTTCACTTCTCTGTGTCACAAGACAAAAAGGATTGTAGCAATATGAGGCCTGTGACTGTACACTTGTTAGTACAGTTGTAATGATGCCTATGTTAATAAGAGTTGTAAGAGAACATAAGTCAAGACCTTGAACTTATGTAACACAAACATTTGCACAAGTCCTGCGAAACTGTCTCACTGTGTCTCCTTAGCTGTAATAAATGTATTAAACTTTTCTTTGCCTATTCAAGAGTTCACTTTTCACTGATCTTGCAAAAACAATCCAAAACAGACCTTTGCCACTGAATTTCTCTCAGTATGTCTGCTTTTAGCTACTTCAGCTGCAATGTGTGTGTGTGTGTGTGTGTGTGTGTGTGTGTGTGCGCGTGGAACTATGAGGTGTGTCGTTTCTTTGGCCGAATATTTCCACAGCACAAGCTGCCTGATAGAAACTCAGGCTGTAACCCGGTCATGCCTGCGTTTCTATCACTTGCCGTGTGCACTGTAATAACCTCTGAACCTATCAATTCACTCCGCTGACGGTGAGCTATGATCTCGTTTGACAGATCACGGCGATAACAGTGTTACACATGGTCATGTAACAAAATACTAGTCCACAAATCGAGTTTGAGCTCAGTTATTTGAAACTTGTGACTTGCTGTTCCTTGTTTGTATGTGAGTATTTGCGTTGTGATTGGTGCCTTGGTTGCTGTAGGGGAATTCACATCTGGTCCAGATTATCTTGTGCTGAGTTGAGGCCCTGCTGGTGTTCATGGGGCTCTTCACTCTAATGGTGCTAAAAACAGATACAGTACACACAGCAGACCGCAGGGCACTGATTTCTACCATATGCTGTACCATGACAAACATTTAGAGGATAATTGTGGTTTATTGTAACCCGGCCTTTATTTTTGCAGTTCTGCTTGCTCTAATAATAACATGATGCTGAAACACTTGATTTCTGAGAAACGAGAGTGTGTGACACTCATAAAAGGATATCTAGCTCAGCAAGAAAAACAAGCAATCAGTCAGTCTGATGAGTCTCAACCCCAGAGGTCAGTCGAACTTATTCTGAACGGGACCCAAAGGTAAATTATGAATTGCCGATTGTAAACACTGAGCTCAGTTTACAGATACCAAGTTAATTCCTTACAGTTTAACCTCAAAATAGAGTGGTTTAGATAATCCCACAAAACTTAGTGTGCAACTTGCAGGTGTGTGTTTCTTCACCGTCATGCAATATTTCACACTAACACATAGAAATGAGTGCCAAAGCTACAAGAATAAGAGGTTATTAAAGCCAAACCTAAGCCTTTGTTATGACAAAGCATGCTGCAAACTCATTTGTGTTTATTTTTTATGACTTGTACCAGTTTGGCCAGTGATACTGCCAAAAAGGAAAATTAGTTTTTTTTAGTTTTTTTTTAATTTAATAGGTTGGTTTAACCTCACCTGATCTAACCAACACCTCTGCAACAGAAAGTGTTTCTATTTGACTTCATGAGCATTTGAGTGCATGTCCTTGTGTGTGTGTGTCTTTGTGTGTACTTGAGTGTGTGCCTTTTTCTCTGCTGATGTCAGCACTTTCAGGCCTGTCAGCTCTCTTCCTCCCACACACCAGCTGAGCAGCAGGAGAAAGGGAGCGAGGTGGCGGTGAAGGTCTTTGACATGCATATGCTCACATTGTGGATTTCATGTGTGTTTCAATGCAAGTGAAGATCCTAAGTAGTGTTAATGAACAACTTTTTTTAATTTTTAAATTTGCAATTAGTGGTGTTGCAGAGGGACACAGTTAAGAGGGCTTTCCTCTCCATATGCTCTTTAAAGTGCTTTTAAAAGTGAAGAATATCAGTGAACAATTGTGCACCGATATTACGGTGCAGGAAAGATTCCCGTCAGTCATGTTACAGTTTTGGTTGCCTCTGCAAGACAGACAAATCACGCACACACTCTGTTAAAGCACACACCAACCGCACTGACTCAGACCTATGCGTTTTGCCCCAGCAACAGTGAGCTTCTTTTTCAGCCCCTCTGGGCTCAAGCCCTCTGAGGAATCACATGACTTCCTGTTTCAAGACAAAAGGAAGGCGAGCTGCAGCTGCCTCAACTCTGACCTGGATTTATAGTTTCTACAAATGCGTATTTTCATTTCTGTCGTTTCTAACTGAAAACGTACAAAGTCTGTGATGAAATACCCCCCAAAATCATGACTACTGAACTCAAAGGTAAAAAAAATAAACAAAATAACAACAACACAAAAATCCAGAACTGGCATCAAATGTCTCTCACTTCGCACTTTGTGTCCTTGTGTAAAACCACAGTTTCCCCCCCCCCCCTTAATGTACTCCTTTCTCTTCTATTCCGCTTTCATCACTTCCTGTGACAGAGATGCTGAAAAACATGGTTTCTAGAGCAAAGCAGTTGTTCTATGACTTCACCGGTCTCCGTAAGTGCACGGGTTTGCGTGACCGATATAATTATGCCTGATTAAACATCACTGTTTGTGTGGATCACTGCAGTGGAGCTTGTGTGTGTGTGTATTTGAGCATGAGCAAACATGAGCTCAGAAGTTTTACACAGGTCTGTTTGTGTAAGTGATGCAAGCGTCTGTTAAGCTTATTAATTATGAAAAGTAGCTCACGATAGCGTAAACGTGCACGTCCTCTTCACTGATGCACACTTGCATACACGTTTGTTTCTTATGCACATTATGTGCTGTTAGGTTTGCACATGACCCTACGGATCATATTGTGCAAGCCTTTTTTGCGTTTTGCACAGCTTATTTGTGGATTGACAATTTCATAGCGCTAAATCAAGAATGACATGTGAAATTCCTGATCTACCCGAAACAGTGAGTGGTGAAAAACGAAACACTCTGTGCGTGTGTGCCTGTGTTTTGTTTGTTTTTTTAACTTTGACATAGGACATGAACTTAAAACCATAGCCACAGACGGGTGTAGTGAGTGTCATTCTCAGAAGCACAGTCTCTTCTGTGATTCTTATCTCCACCTCTCTTTCACATCTGCCTACAAGAAAAGCTCAGTTTTAGTTGTTTATGGGGCTCCTAATTACTGAAAAAAAAAAAAAAAATCTTGCACAAGGCTGTCTGTTTTTCTTCTTTTAGACCTGTCTGGATTTTATTAAGACTTTCTGGTATGGAAGAGCTATGCTGTGCTTTTATGCAATATTAAAAAATACACAAAAGGAAGTGACAGGGAGTCTGGGGGAATGAGAGCAGACATGCTGAAAAGGTTATGAGCCAGACTGTGATGAATTTTAAATTATGCATTTTTGTCCAAACGGACCAGTCACTCCAATTTTTTTTAACACCTCATGGAAAGCACAGTGAAAAACAAGTCTTCACTATAAGGAAGACATTTCTGTCATGAAACAAGCAATAAGGCAAATTAAACTCCTTATTTATGCTTCTCCTTTTTCGCTTCAGTGCCATGGTGACTGTAGTGGAATTTCATTAGCAGAGTTGAAGCAGACTGTATTGTTATCAGGTCTCAGTACTTATTTTGAGCCTAAGAGCAGCGTGAACTTAAATACCCTCTTTCTATATCTTACTATTTGAGGTACAAGTATGGGCACATGGGCTATGTTGTCTGTCCTAGCTCTCTTACACGCTCATAGCTTAGTTTCCTGCTTCATGCATGGCAGTACTTCTGCTCATAAGTCATAAGGTTTTCTATGTCATATACACACACGTATACACATTCTTTCTATCTATCTATCCTCTATTGAATCAGTGTCCCTTTACATAACCCTCCCTCTGATCCACACGCAGCACTTTGTATTAATGTTACTTCACTATTAATAGACCACTGATAATTGCACTGCTACCACTTCTGTCTTTCGCGAGTATTTTTCGTGCAGGGGGTCAAGCAACAGTCGTTGCTATGTCTAAGATCGGTTGTGAAAATGTGTGCAGCTTGCAGCCGTGACCTCAAGTGATTCTCACAGAAGCCGGTCTCATCTAAGCTGCTGATCCCATTTCCCATGGCATTAGTGACTCAGTGCACTTCTCCTGACCTCACCTGTTGTAAAAAACAAAAAACAAGAAACTACCTAGTGTGTCTAAGTTCATGCTTAAAGTTTCTTACAGACTAAGTGGTTTGGCAGAGGATAAAAAAAAACGATGGAGGGAGGAATAGACGAGCAGAACAGTGTGGCCTAATCTCTTTAATCTACTGTACAGGCTCATGAATGAGTCTCTATCTTTTCCCTCAAACCCTCCTCCCACTTTCATTTTCTTCGTTCTCATTATTTGTCCATCTTCTCCCTAACAGCTCCCCTTTTGTAATAATTTTTCCTCCCATTTAGTCCCTTGTCCTCTCTCTCTTTAATGCTCTCTCATTGCCAGTTTCTGTATTTTCCTGTCATCTCCCGCTTCTTCCTTCGCCTCTCTGAAAGGTCTTTTCTAAGTCAACTCTCACAACAAAAGCTGTATGGTGGCACTAGTTGGCTGTAGGCCAAAACTCTGCTCTTTGCCTCTTTCTCCATGTCTGTGTTGGTGAGCAGCCATCACTCAATCTGCTCTTCATACTCCCCCTCTCCCAGCTCTCTCCTCCATCCACACCTCTCTTTTTGTTTTTCCTCCCACACGTTCTTCTCTCTGAGGAGGCAGAGTGGGTAGAAATTTGGGGATTTCAAATGTTCTCTTACACACCAACACACACCAACACGCATGCACACTGCGAGGTGACTATGGAGCTGTAGGGCTCAGTGCTTCTGAAAGGGGTGTGTCTGGTAATCCTTTAGAGCTTGTGTGCGAAGGCCTTGTAAACCAGAGGGGAAAAAAGGAACAAGAAAGGAAGAGTGGAGAGAAAAAAAATGAGAGAGAAAGAAAGAGCTGACAGGCTTTTGAGCAGAGCAGGCCTCTTTCTATAAGGGGTTCAACACCACAACCTCCACATGGTAATAAAAAAAAAAAAAAAGCACACGCACATATGGGTTAACAAACCACACTGACCTGAGAGTGTGTGACTCCTTCAAGGAGGACTCTAAAAAACAGCACCTTAGAGCTGATTGACAGCGCTTTCACCCAAATGCAAACATGCACACAGTAATGAAAGGTTTGCTTAGGTTTGCTTACAAATGCTAGTCATGCAACAGGTCCACAGAGCTTCAGACAGCAACCATGGAAGGGAGGAAGAAGTAAGAGACTAGAAGACTTGTAAAGTAGGGCAAAAAAAAACTAACCAAGAAAAAAAGAAGTAAACAAGTGACGGGGGGAAAAAGTGGTTTTAGGTGTCTGCTGTGCAATGCCAAACCAAAATCCTTCGTGTGAGTTTTACCCATCTGAACCTACATGCTGACCTTGCAGCAGTTGCTGTGTTGTGGCACATGCAGTCAGCAGGCACCGGCAAGTGACAGAAATAAGCAGGGGAAAAAGGAAGTGGTGGCGTTGCACGAGTCAGTCGATCTGTCAATCGCTTGCCTGGTCACGAGACTGAGGAGGAAGCGAAGAGCTGAACTGGCTAGCGCCGTATCTCTCCATTGTATAATTAGTATGCATCTTTCTTATGCGTTTATGTTTTACATGTTTATGTTTCAAGGCGTGGTTGCGCTTCAGTACATTACAGGCTCTGTGCATGCGTGTTTTTTTCTATCTGTACGCTGCCATATGCCCTCTACTTGGTGAGCAGTGGAGAGGTTAAAAATTTGAGGAGAGGTTAAGCATTTAAATGAGAAAATATACATAATTTTCAAACCTGTCTGCTCAGTGTAAACCTAGAGCGAAGATGCAGTAAATCTCCCTACCAGAACCCTACTACTATTTATACTCTGATTAGTAAAAAACATTTTCCACAAATCACGATTTATCAGTTTTTTCTAGGATTAAACAAACATGATACCAAACTGACTGCACCAAACATGCTCTAGCTCTTGTTCATATTGAATGGACTCACGCAAACCGTATCAGCCTTCTTAACTAGCTTTCTGCAATTATGAATTTTTAACAATGTAACAACTGCATGAGACATGAGACTGGAGTGTATTCAGTGAAGGTCACGAAGATGTGAGCTTCTTTGTGACCTGCGTTTCTAGTTGCATTTGTGTGTGACCAGTCTGCATTACCAGACACTGAGTAAGCCTGTCTTATATGTGTATTTGTCTGTGTGTGTGTGTGTGTGCATTTGCATCTCTTGTTGTTTTTTTAGCTTAGTTTTCACAGCGTGCCCTGGAGTAAAAAGCCCGCCGCCCGTCTGGTGCGCTATTTCTCACTAAGTGGGTCAGTTGCTGGGTAAGTTGGGGGGTAAAGTTCAGGTTAAAGTCAGCCTATGTATCTGTGCGTGTGCATGAAGTCGGGGCAGGGATGAGCCTCCAAGGTTGGGGCAGGGCGAGAAGATGCGAAAGAAGAAAAAAATGAGAGCACCAAGATTTAAAAGAGGAAATAAGAGAAGTCCAGACAGACAAGAATGTGCTTTACTTCGTGTGGGCAGGGCTGCATCTAAAATGCAAAGATATGGGGGAGTAATAATAAAAGAAAATGCAGACTTGTGTGAAAGGGTGAGATATGCAGATCGGGAGAGACAGACAGACATCGGAGGGGGTGGGCAGGGGCTGCAGAGAACACAAACTGCTGCAGGGTGCTTTTAATGTGAAGTACACAGACAGACATGGGTGCAGAGGGAGTAGTAAAGTGAAGTGTACAAGACTTTATTTTGTCTGCTTTTCACAGTCTGCTTGTCTGGGTTAGTCTACTATGGGCAACGCCTAGGGAGCACCACTTATGGGGGGGGGGCTTGACTGTGTGTGTGTGGGAGCACTTAGTGGTAGAGTAAACACTGTAGAAGAATTTGGGTTAGCGTGAATTATTCACTGGTTCAGCTGAGTACAGAAGCGCCGGGCAGACTTCTCCTTGGGCGGCGCGCTCAACTTTAAAAGCTGTTATCGGATGCGAGGGGTAGCTGCTGGAAGATTGCTGCACAAAATGAATGGGTTCGCTTTGTGCACAGTGTCACAGCCCAGACGATTGGATAACCAAGCAATCCTGTTTCTAAGTCATTTGTGGTCTGCGAACTCAGGATGTCCTGTGATCAGCCTCCGTGTGAAGAAGCAGTTGGGCAAAGCACGCACGGTTTGAAATAGTGTACCACCAATTCACAGCTGCAATCTCCCTCCTTTCATCATATTTATTTGTGACACTCTTCGCTCTCCTCCATCTCTTCCAACATTCAAACGGAGAGAGACGAAACACACTGTGGAGCTATATTTGCCAGCAGGTGCCTGTTTGTGTGTCTGTGTGTACTTGACTGCCTAACACGCTAACACACACTATTGCACTCTCAGATGCAACAGGGCACCCCATGTTAATTCTCCCCCCAACCCCCACCCTCCCGCCTACGCTCTCCTATGCTCTGCTGCCTCCTTCCTTCACCTCGCTTCCTCTTTTAACCTCCCTGTTTTATTCCCCCTTTCCTCGCTCGCCTCAAGTCTGGGTTTGAAAGTTGGAACGTGGCCAATTAACACAACAGCCGGTTCACTAAACCCAGGCGGTGGAGGAGGGGAACACAGAGAGAGAGAAAGGCTCACATCACTACACACTGACCTACATACACTTCCACCCAGCTGATTGAATCCTACGTTGAAGCCCGCGGCCAATCGCGAGTGGGGGTGGAGTGCCAGCCAGCCAATGGCATTGGCCACTCTTCGCAGAGCTCTTGCACTGTCTCTATACAGTTTTCAGTAATCATACAGAGGCAGGGAAAATGAACGAGACGGAGGAAGAAAGGGTGACAGATGCAAGTCACTGAAAATGAGCAAAAGAAAGAGACAGAAGGGGGTGAGAGTGTGGTTGATACTGAGAGGCAAACGTGGCTCAAATGGGCAAAAATTTCACACTTGCTCTCAGCCTCAGTGTCCCATGGTGCAGCAGCCACTGACAGATGAAGTGTAATACTGGCTAATGCTAAAGAGTGGATTAATGGCCCATATTTGTCCTCGCTCCATTCCTGGTCCAAGGCCCAGCCTAACCTTTTCAGAGCCACACCTCTTAATCTCAAATAGTCCCCAAACATGCCAACGAGTTACGTAAAAATATCAAAAATTCCAGAATTTATTGCTGCATTTTGCCAAACGACTACTCTCCTTGCATGAACATCGGTGAAAACCCTTCGATAAACACTGAAAGTCCTGAATTCCACACCTTTTGTCGGTTTGTGGTTTTGGTGCCACACCAGTGCAACCAGCAGTTACGCACCTCGTGATTACATTATCTACTAAACCTCATAATCCCATGATGACCATGAGAGCTGAATTAGATCACTTGTCTGAGTGATTAATCTCTTAAAAAAAAAAAAAAAACCCTACACATCGACAACGACTCTTTGCCAATACGGAAAGACAAATGAGATCCGACTCAGTGTATATGAATTACAAAAAGAAAAAACGAGCAGCCTGAAGTCTGACGTGCTGATAAACCTTAGCAATGTGCATGTCTGTGGTAGTGCACACAATATGCACTTCCACAGACATACACCTGTGATAGCATGATGCCATCGCGGAGAGGGTTAGGGCATCTCTGGCAGTGATCAACATGGAAAGTTCAATCTGCAGCCAACTGACCGTAGGCTCTAAAACAAAAACTTACATAACTGTTAAGGCTTTGTTTACATGGAACAGAGATAGGACAAAATAGAAATCCACTATTCTATTCTATTCTATTCTATTCTACTCTATTCTATTCTACTCTGCCGCCGTTTTGCTGTGGTGGCAAAAATAAAGGAAGAAGAGAAAAAAGGGTGTCACAATCACAACAAAAAAACGCTTAGAAGAGCAAACTGAAGGAAAAAGAGGGGGCAGCGGGGAGGCGCAGAGAGACATCATGAGGCACACTAACCCATATTTGAAGAGATTGAGGCGCATACAGCACTACACAACAGAGCCAACACTCTGAAAATGGATTGCGAGCCTCCCGTTTTGTTTTTTCTTTCCACACTGGGTGGTGGAGCCTGCCAGCAGAGATGGCCCTTCATGAATAATGCACACATTGACTCATGTGGTCATATGAAAATGGATTCCTTGCCAATACTGACCAGTCGAGAAAAAAAAAAGAGAGAGCGAGAGACAGAGAAGCACTCAACTCGCTAAGCTCTCTCCAGAGTGAGAGGGGTCCGAGATAATTAAACTGTACTGTCAAAGTGAAGAGGGGTGGAGGGCTGGTGTGACCCTCCAGTCTGAACGCTGCACCGTGGCAGAGCACTCTTGTGGTGAGAGGAGGGTGTGGAGCCATTTGGAGGCATATTGCGGCATTCGGGGTGGACTGCTCACAGCGTCCGAAGCTCGTCCGCTTCATTTTTTGTACTTTTTAAAAATCTGTGCAAATTTTATGTGTTTTACTTCTGATGCGACACGTTTTCTTGTGCCTGCCTCATCTGCTTCTGCTGGACTTGGCTTTTTTCCTTCATTTTCTATAATATTGTTTGACAACCAATGAAGAGCAAAAGGGATGCAATATTGCTCTCACTACTAAAAAAGGTGGGCTCTGCCTTCTCTGCAAAGAATACAACTTTAGATTAAAGAATCACTGATGCTTTAATTCTGAAAGGATGGGAACCCTGATTTTCACATGCAAAATGTTGTCCTACACTTCTTAACACCTAGTGAAGTGGGAACTACCACAAAAGGTGGTTTTAGAGTGCTTCGGCAGGTGTTTTTTATGTGTGTGGACAGATTTCGTCAAGTCAAAACCACAATCACATCAAAAGTGATCAGGTTAGACTCACGAAGCTTTACAGCTTTGTAGTAGAGATCAAAACGAAGGCCGAGTTTAAATATGGATTTGGTTATTTTGGAATAATAATAATTATTTTCTTTAACTCCTCATATGAGGTAGTTTTGTGTATCCCTTTAATTTTCCTTGGTTACAGCTGCCTATAGTGTGTAAAGTATCTTAAATACATAACAGGGTGGGACTGCACACTCACTCCAGCCAGATCATGACTTCCAATACTGTACATACCCATCTCCCCGCCACCTCCACCAACATGTTGATGGATTGACAGAAGAGGAGGAGAAAAGCAGAAGGCGAGGGGCCCACTGTCTTTTTCTCAGCTCTTGCTCTCTTTTTATAAAAACTCTTTACACGTAAGGGTGACCCGAAGGCTTCTTCCAGAAAGGAAAGCATGTGTGCAGGGAAAGTGAAGATCTCTCTGGGGGAAAATCTACAACAACTGCTGAGGCCAGGGCTTTCCCCTGCATTAGCTTAGGCCTCCCTGCACACACATGCTGATATAGACATATATATTCATAGAGAGAACAGAGCCTATATCAGGGCTCCTACACATTCAAAGGCTGGGAGCAGAATATGGAAATAATAAATGTGCACTTCAGAGTGTCTCCTTGAGTTGGTCCTATTTGAAGTATGTATAAGGATTTATTCTGTATTTCTACCAGTGCATGCTTTCCTCCTAAGTATCCATGTGTGTTTTGTGTCTATCCTTGCCACGGAGCCATTTTGAGACCCTCCAGGTATTGAGGTCAGTGTCTCTGGATATCAGTTACTCTCCTCAGCAGCACCAAGGGAACTGAGTGATTGATGGGCAGATGGCTAGCTGGTTTGGATGAAGGTCACTCTGGGAACAGAGTGATGATATACAAGCAAAAAGTAATCACAGATACCCATAATGCCTAAAAACATACTGCCACACAGGGTGAAGATGAAGGAAGAGATGAGGGAGAGAGTAACAGAGAGGGAGGCTCTGTGTCTGGGTAAAGCAGTGCCTGATGTGCCTTGGGGTTTTGGAGCGATTTCATGCCCCCATAAGCAATGAGAAGCACAATCACAGACAGACACACACACACATGCGCTTCTGAGGATTCTCTCTGCCCAGCTATCCACTTCGGATGAAAAAAAGCATGGCACGTGGTGAGAATTGGAGAGGTTGAGCAGAACTAAGATATGCCAAAAGAGTAATTCAATTGAATTTTAATTTCTCCAGCACCAAATGATAACAGCAGTTGCCTCAAGGTGCTTTATACTGAAAGGTAAAGACCCTACAATAACACAGAGAAAACCCCAACAATCAAACAACCTCCTGTGAGCAAGCACTTGGTGACAGTGGGAAGGAAAAACTCCCTTAATATGCTACGCCATATGCTAACAGATGTAACAAAGTGCTCTAACAATGCATTAATCATTATCTTTTCAGTGTTATCAGTTTCAGAATGAAGTTTCAGTGTATATTTCTTAGAAAGCAGTCAAGTCTTTTTGAACTTTGAGCACAGAAAAGAATACCCTGATTCTCCTACAATCAATCATGAGCATGTATACTTTTTACATTACATTTGCAAAACTTCTTATAGCAATGGTCACTAAAACAGATATGTGCAGACCAAAGTTACCTTCCATACCTGCATTTTAGGAGAAGAATGCCTTGCAAAAACAGATTTGCAAAGAGTGCTCTGTTTGCATATAAGCAAGGTTAAGGACAAACGCAGTCTGTGTGACCATAAATCAAACAGGGCTTCACTAACTGTCATACATGTGTCATATATGTGCAGAAAGTAGAGAACTACATTATCATTGGGTCATAAGCTAAACCACGCTCTTATAGAGCATGGTGACAAAAAGATGCAGTGTTGTTCAGTGCTCTGTTCAGGAATATTTGCACAGTAGTTGTGAGTTTTTCATCTCTTATTCTTCATATCCTCAATGTACCATCTATGTTTTAGGCCTCTGCAACAAATTCAACACTTGCATGTTAAATTTCAGCAAAGCTAAATATGAGGGAGAAACTGGAGGAGCTCTGCTCGTTTCAAAGTAGGTTTGTAGGTGAGCAGTTCAACGGCAGAGTTTCACTGAGGGTTACTGGTCCCATCAGTTTGACCTTTCTCTTTATCAGGTAAAGATAGACACACCCCCGTTTAATATAGCATCTAATAAACAGTAATGCAAGATTTTTACCTTCAACCTTAAAAGGGCTGAATTCATTTGCAACACTCTTCGGGAAGCGCTTCAACTTTGAGATCGTTTTCCTTAATTAAAAGTTATTCAGCTGAAGGTCAAGTCACTTTTTGCTTTGTCAGCAAGCTGTTGCGTGCTTATCAGATCTACCCATATCTTATGTGGCTGTGTTCTGTTCTGCTGAACCTTATCAAGCTCCTAACCTCCCCCCATTCTCTCTTGTAAAACCCAGGTGTGCAAACAGAGAGGTTTACCTAGGTCTCATAAATGATAACAGATAAGAGGAGGGAAGAAATAATAAGGAAGGAGCCAAGCTCCACAGTGACCTTGTAATCTCCCTTCCTTGTAACTTGGATCTTTTCTTCTTACTTAAGGTAATTTATTGATTTATCCTCCAATCAGCAAATATATGATTAAACTGATTTGGTTGCTGTCACTATAAAGACTTGAGTTATATATGGCATCTACTTTGCAGTTCTGTAATTATGGATGGCCAGATTTAAGCTTTATCAGTGCCATTACAGGTACAGATACTCATTGGGGAAACAGTGTTAAATTATTGAGCTGTACTTCTCTTTGAAAAGCAAAGAACCTCAAGCAGAGAAATACAATTATGAAATAATTCTTCGATTCAAGTGTTTTAGTGAATGACATCATGAAATCCCAGATAGATTGGATGTGATATAATCACCAGTTGCTAAGGAAAAATGTAATCCAAACTTGTTGGCAATGATTCCTGGACGTTTCTGGCTCTCACTGGATGAAATCAGTTGCTGCACGTTGCTTGTGATCACATGCCTGCAAAACCTCACTATGTAAGGCAACATCAGGATGTTCATTTATTCCTAACTGTGAAGAAAGTGATTTTGAGCAGAAAGTATAACTTGTTATGTACTTGTACCTAAAATTGTCAATCCTTACATCCAATACAACGAAAACGAGTGAAGCTTTTCTGTCATCCCTTCCTGTCATTAAACCACAATAAACCTCAAATTATTACAAACTCACAAACAAAAATTGCTGGTAAGGAAAATGGGAAACGTCTCCACATTGCTGACGCTTTGTATTAGCTCCCTAAATGCTGTAATCGCTATCGTCTTAGCAAAACATAAGGGTCTGCTGGTGAAGTGCCGCTTACATATGACGCAGTAAATGGAGAACAGCACCAGACTGGATTTAATAAATGACACAGACCCCCAATCCAGTTATCTCAGTTAGTAGCGAATCAATAGCATGCAAGTAAGATTGTCATTAAAGCCCCAAGCTAGCATTAGCATGCTAATACATACAAATAACAAGTGGTTTAGCAGGTACAATGGTTACCTCATTAACATACACAAATTTGTTAATTAGCACTAAACACAAAATGAAGTCTAAAGTAACGGGAATGTCATTATTGTTGAAGAGACACGTTAAGACTCATAATGATCCTAGCGAAAAGCTAGGGAACCATTGAAGTGATTAGCTTGAAACCCATGATGTTCACACACACACACACACACACACACACACACACACACACACACACACACACACACACACACACACACACACACACACACACCAATAAAGGAGCAGAGAATGAGATATTAGACAGGAAAAGGGAAAACCAAAGTGTGAGGTATGAAGCACTTATGTTATGACCAAACCAACAAATGAGAGGTGATGAGTGGCTTCAGTGGCACACAGATTCAGTTTTGCACCGCCCCAAAGCAGATGGATTCCAGTTAGTAAAGAGTGCCTCAAAGAAAAATGTCTAATTGAAATTCTATCCCTTGTGTGTTTCTCTCTGCCCTCGCAGTTAGCCTCTCATGCAACCAGGGAAGGGGGGGGCAGACATCTGATACTAGTGAAAAACATAAATGACACAAGACAAACAAACGTGTTTGTGTAAAATGTTTAAACATGTCCAGATGCATAAATGTAAAGAACTGAATACAAAGAGACACACACTCTTTGATATAACCTCAGCTGCTGCCATCAGCCTCGTCTTTCTGTGTCAGTGGCTGAAGCAGGCTCAACAATGGCTCGCTTTCATCCCACAGTAACATATCCACACACACATACACACAACCTCTGAAGTGCTGGGCCATTGTTGTGACTTCATGACAAAGATTGAGACCCTGAGGCCCACTGGAGCCCGAACTGCCAACCACTCACATCTTAGTTGGTACATATAGCACACACACACAATAAGGGACCATATTTTGTGTGGGGAAATTGCTCTAGGGACATTATGGGAACTATTATTGTATCCCTAGAAAGAACTGAAAACATCATTCCCTAATTTTAATGATGCATAGAGGATGTGGAACATTGGAGCCCAGCATGTGTACACGACACATCCCAGGCTGTGTAATTCATACCAGAAACTGAAATGCTTTGCATGTGTGACTTCGACCTATAGAGTTACACAGAAACAAAAGAATGCTGTGTGTCTGCACAGAAAGCCTGTGGGTTGAACAGGTGGCTGGCAGGGTGGCTGCTTGATGCCACTCTCAGCCTTTGCTTATCAAATCTGGGTTATCAAGTCTCTGTGGTTGGAAAGCCTCCACAGCATGTGAAACTGCACCCTGGCCGGACCAAATGTCAGCACACTTTCTCACTATGAGAACTGTTTTCATTACTGTTTGATGCTGTAGTCACACTGGGTAAAACAGTGGCTGGAGACTGCGGCACAAACAAAATTATTGCGATGATGTGATGTCATGACCTCTGAAATCGCTGTGGACAAAGTCTGCGTCCTCTCGCAGTCAGCTGCCATCTTCACAGCAACATCGGTGCCTCAAGATGGCGATAAAACAGCAAGAAGGCGAAGTCAGTCTGCTACCGCTTTGCAGAGGACAAGTTGGCAATCAAATGCAACCTGTGATACGTCTCAAATCTTTTTCTGTCTTTTGCAGATCTCATAGATGTGAAAAAGAAATTTAGAAATCGCTCCATAAATAGTGATGCAGTTGCTGCAGAACAGCGATTTAACTGCAAAATGACATAAGCGCTTGGGACCCTTGCTTTTATGTAGGAATATAACCGGAATACAACCAGTTGAACAGGTTATTAGACAACAAAGAGATTCGCTGGATGTGTCAAATCAGAATTCAGTTCTTCGCGGGCACTAGCGCTGAATATTGTTAGTGTACTTTGATCAGTTCAGAGTCTTCAGAGTGGAAAGTACCTGAACTATTTTCTTCTATGGTTATGACAGACACTGAGCTAATATATTACACCACTGAGAGCTAGTCATAATCACTTTGTCTTATTCTGTGACTCACACTTTTGCAAACATGTGATACATGCTCGTAGACACCTAGATACACACACAAACACATACACACAGGTGGGGCACCTGAATGTAGCTTGACTGTGGCTTCCAAAACACTTAATCTAAGGTAATCCAGGTTTAATCTGCTGTTATCACTCTTACTGACACAGAGGGGTATGAGTTGTGGCTGCTTTCTTCCCTCTTTCTTTCTTCTTCTTCTTCTCGCTCCTCTGCCACAGAAAGCTTTATTGTACTCAATTAAATGTTAATCAGGAACAGTAGCTCATCCTGTCCTTTACAGACTCGATGATGCCAGATAGGTGGAGCAGTGTGATTGAAAGAGACAAGCTCAGAAGAAAACAAATTAAAGTTTAAAAGCCACATTGGAGAGCCACGTTCAGAAATGATAACTTCAAACACGCCTCAGGCAGATATCTGTTGAGAGAGCGCGGGTGACGACAACGGCGGTGCGGAGAGGGGAGATATTGGGAGCCTTACCTGCTAAACACACATTGCTGTCTATAGTCCCCCTCCCCACATACACATCTAAAAATACATAAAAAGTCAACACATAAGCCACTGTGTGTTTATTAGTGCATGTTGGTGTGCAGGATGGCGAAGGGAGTCGATTATAGAGGAGGAGGAGGTGGCGAGAGAGAAGGGGCCCTGTTTAGCAATGTGGTTATCAGAGAAACTGAAATGTAACGCCACAGCGGGAGGTACATGCATGCTGACTCTGCATGTGTGTGTGTGCGTGTGTAAGCAACGTGTTCACTAGGTCACCTTGTTATCAGCTGTCACCCAAACTGCAAGTCTTACCCCCCACCTGAAAGACAAGTTGTCGGGTGCTATGGAGACAGATAAATAAACCCCACCCCTCGCCCTGTTGGTATGCAGGCCTTTAAGCACGCACGCACGCAAATGAACGCACGCGCACGCCTACAGCAGCTGGGCTGATAGCAGCCCTTTGGATAGTCATTAGCTATATTCTTGACTGCCCAGCAAGACTTCCTTTGCTCCACTGCTCATTTCCTGTTTTCTAGAAACAAAATATTTCCTTTCTTGTATTCAAGCCCATTGTTTTGCATGCTGTGTTCATATATAAATCAACTGGATTACAACAGATTGAGGAGGAAGTCATATTTTGACGCAAATCACTTCAAGACATTTGGAAAATAATTTTATTCACCAAAACTGATGATACATGTAAGCAGTAAATATGCAGGTTGGGCCAGCTGCTAATCAGCTTATTTAGAAAGAGCAAACTGGGCTAAAGGGGATGTATAATTGCTGTTTTCCTCCATGTCTTATTTCTTTTTACAGAGCCAGACAGACGGTGTGTCTCAGAGCGGCATGTACATTTTCCAGACTAGCGTTTCTGGATTCTATCTTGAACCTTCCTGCTCAGACTCTGACCTAGAAAAGTGCTTTGGTTAACCTTTCCCTCGGGAGGTTGAAGGCAAGGGTCAATTACAGAACAGTAGGGCTGGAGCAGGAAGACAAGTAATGACATGCTTTCAAACTTACTATACGAGATTTAACTGAGGCCCTTCAGGTAAAAACTAATGTTTAACCACCAGATAAACCACTGCAGAGTCAGGTTTTGTTCCTAGATGTTAAAATACCTGCATATGTGGACATTTTTGATTTCTTTTTCTTGGAACTTTCTTTATTTAGCAGCTGGTGATGACTCTTGCAACTTCAGCTGTGCACTTTGCTGCAGTTATCTGGCTGAAACACCAGTTTTGTGCACTAACAGTTGGAAAAAGATCAGTGTAATCTGATGTTGTATAAACTGCTGAGCAAATGTTTTGCAGCGTGAGGGTGCCGCGATAGCAGCGTCACAAATGTGATTCAACAGGCTCTGGAAAGAACCTGCAACACGATAGCTGCAGTTTTATAAAGCGACGAAGAACTTAAAATAATCCTCTGGGAAAATTCCACCTGTGATTGTTAGCACGCCAGCTGTGGGAAATAACTGTGTTATAACTGTAACACAGCCAGTAATAATCAACAACACTAACAAAAAATGAGGCCCTTAAAAGTGTTTGAGGGAACAGCTAAAAATGAGGATAAATGTGCTCATATGCAATCTTAACAAAAGCTAGATAAGATAAATTGATACCATTCTGTTGCCTGTAGAGTAAATATGCAGTTGAACCAGGGGCCCATTAGTTGAGCTAAGCATAAACACCAGCATCAGTGGGAAAACAGCTGTCCTTGCTCTGTCCAACGGGAACAAAACCCACTCACCACCTTGTCTAAAGTCCATTAATTAAATATATGTTTGTGTAATCCTGTTCAAAAGCTGAGGAAACACCCAATTTTTTGTTGTGTTGAGATATAATGGAGATCTGGACACTGATACTGACAGAGACTCTCAGCACGTTGACGTTAATGGGCTTGGACACACGGACTGTATATAAAAGATGGACATAGCAGCCGTGACATCACCTCTTGGACCGTTTTTCAGACTGGCTGCAAGCAAGGATGGATCTGACTGAGAGCACGGGGGAAGCTGCACACATATACAACAGCAAACTCTCAATCATAACCGAGTTCTGCTCCAAATCACAACTTTTTTCTCATCCTTTTAGGGTCTAACTGGGACTATAGTTTAAAGGTCTGCACACAAAAGGCTAGGCAAATATAGTGCCAGTCAAAAGATGTTGGGGTGATGGTAGTCTGTTTGAAAATTTCAACATATCACCCACCCCTAGAGCAATTTTATACCCATGTGCTGTGCCTGTGGTGTGATGCCAAACAGCATTGTACCTGCAATGTCCGCTAGTCGTGCACCTCTTAATTTTTGTAACCTGGATTTTTGAACCGCTGCTGCCACAGCTGGGTTGAAGACTCAGGTGTCGGTTTTTACCGCTGTTTTATTGATATATATATCAGTACAGAAGTTTCAAAAAAACTTTGAGTGTAAATGGATGTGGCTGTGTGATCACATTACATCTGGCGCGTGAAGCAACCGGCAGGTACACTGGAGCCTTAATCCCTTACTGCATGAGGTAAAATGCTGAGTCAAACCAAGCTCTCATCTTGAACCTGCAATTCGTGTGTAGGACACATGTGTTTGTATTTTAGATGTTATCAATAACTGGGCATGTGCAGGCATGTGTCTGTTTAACACATGCAAAACACATAACACACACACACTATGACCGGTCTGCTTCCAAAATCCAATCCTTGTCAAAACACAGCTGGGCTCCACGGAGGTTTTAGGACTATTCATTCGTATTATACAACCTTGAGTGTCTCAAAAACAGAGTTGCGTTACAATAATGGCCACCAAAAAAAAAAAATAAATAAAAAATACTCCCTTGATACTGCCTTGACTCCTTCTTGTCTTTTTTCCTTAATGAGAGGAGAGGACCGAGATTTATCTCCATTCATTAGAGCCCACAACAGATCTCAAGAGTTGCGCTTCAGAGGAGCAGCGGCAAGCTACAGGGGAATGGCTTGTTTTTGCTCACCACGGTGTTTTACATCCAGACAAATGAGGGAGCTGGCAGGAAAATAATGAGGGATGGAGTGAGAAAAGGAGAGCGGACTAAAGAAGAGGAGTTCAAGCAATGAAGGAGAGACTGAAATGGTGAGAGAGGGTTCGCCTTTAGCCAAGAACAGGCCCTTAAAAATTAATATGGTGATCTGAATTCATCCCAAGTGCACTGAATAATTGAGAAGTGTCTTTCAGGAGAACAGATCGTTCTGAGGGTGACATGGGTGGTGAGGATCCAGAAAATTAAGAGAAAAAGAGAGAAAGAAACCAGAAAGTGTGCTTTTTTATTGTCCAGCCTCCTTAATATACACACAAAGCTCTCAGGAGACTTCAAAATGTATTTCTTTCTGTGTGTTTTACTGGCCTGACTAATTATGACAGAAAATCTGAAGAAGAGTACAGGTTTTAATGCAGAGTCAGATGGATAGACAGATAAGGTAATGAAAAAGAAAGAAAAGCAGATGCTGGCACTTGTTGACGTACAAGCGGCCAAAAGTATTTGGACACCTTTGTTATCTTACATCTGTGAGTTTTTAATTATTGTTTCCTTGTTCCACTGAAAGGGGAATCCGAATGCTTCGGCACACAAATGAATATAAGACAATAGTGCATAACCTTGCAATATAGTTTGGGAAACACCCTTTCCTGCCAAACCATGTCTTTAAATCTGCAAGTGCAGATATGTTTGCGAGTACAGTGTCAGAAAACATCTGCATTGATATACGTCACCAACCTACATCTTAAGCCACACGATCTCTAACTGTGGCTTTTTATAGCTTTTTGTCTGTAAACTGTTTGGAACAGCTGAAAATGACAAATACAGAGTGAGTAAACCAAAATATAAAAGTTGTACAGCTAAGCAATGCATTAAGGCTCACTACATTCTCTCTGTAAGCCAATGGGAGCTCCTATTTTGCATTGTTTTCTTACCATTGCTGATTATGGCCTCTTTAAAATAACACGTTTGGAAACTGACTTTACACTGACTCCAAGCCAGGTGTTATCACCCATCCTCTCCCACCATCTCACCCATGAACTTATATGGATTGATTTCCCAGTTGGTCTTGCGGCATAATTTCTCCCTATGACTTATGCAGAAATTGCATATGGATGTGATTTTGATTTGTCTGCATACTTTTGTCCCTTTAGAATAATTTTCAGATGCACATCTAGATGGGAAAAAGCTGCTCGGATCTTTTAAAGAAGATGTTCCCATAGATTGGAAATGGAACTGGAACAGAACCTGGGGGTTTCCTGCACACCGAGGTTGACTGCTCTGGAAGACGCTATTCACACTTGAGGGGGAGCCTGAAGCTGGTGGGTTCCTATAACCCATTGTCCCTTTCGTCTTACACACCCTCACGCCCCTCCTTGGGGAATCACAGCCAGAGGGCAGTTGTAATACCCCAATTTAGAGCAAAGCTTGTTAATTTACCCCCTCCTCTCGTCCCCTCCTCTTACTGTCTTGATACTCCACCCCCCCCTCCCCCCTTTTTTTTTGCTTCACTTCCTTCACATTGGTAATTTCCCAGCTCCATCTGAGAGGACTTCAGATTGTGCTCCACATACAAACAGACACATACACACACCACCCATTTCTCCCGTCTAATCTTTTTGGTATTCTCCTTCAGTATTATGAGAGTTTCTTTAATATCCCGTCATCAACCTCAAAGAGTGCTTAAAGCCGAGGTAGGCCACATGTTTTTCCTCTGGCTGAACAAAAGAAATCCTTAATAATACAACTGTAATTTAAGTGGTCTGGGAGGGAACTAGACTCGTTCGCCTCCCTTGGACTCTGGTTTTAGGCTTTAGAAAATCCAGCCCTATTGCGAGAGACTGGTCAATCACGTCTTTTCAGAACAGATCAGGTGAGTAGTCATATAAAAGTTGAAATAAAAATAAAAATGTTACTATGGCATGCAGGGTTTCAGCTCATATGAAGAACTATTTTCACTATTTTCTGGTGTTTTATTTGATTTGCCGTTTCTAGAATTCGATCTGCACTCAAGCTGGGCTCCTATCACCCAAATAAATCTCATACAACACTGGAATAATGAGCAAGGAATGAAAAGTGAAGAAAGCTGTATTTTTCCCCTGCTTCCCTTTTTCTCCACCTTGTCCCGCTGTAATAGAAACAATAAATAATTTTGGCTCCAAAGAATCAACTGTTTCGGCGTGCCTGGATAATCAAACACAGGCTTTTTGTAACTCTGTTTTCCACACAAAGTCAGATGGTCTAATGTGTAACGGTTAGGTCGGGAGCCTGTTTCTGTCCCTGCGTGTGTGACTGTTGCAGTTGTTCTGTAGATGAACCTGTTTTCTTTTCTCTTTGTAGAGTGAGAATCAGATAAGGTGCCTTTAACTCATGTGGTTGTGACTCAGTGTTCTGCGGTTTCAGCTGAATGTGAAGTCTCTCCAAGTAACCATCAATTATCCAAGGACTTTAAGATTTGTTTAAAGTGTGTTGCAACCATAACGATCTTAAAGACTAACATAATCTAATCAATAAAATTAATTTCAGATCCCTGTATTAATTTACATGGCATAAACAAGAACTCCTGAACTGTTTCGATAAGCCCGAACATGACCAGACAAATGCACTAGATATGTCTCAGCATGTCTGTGTGGAAATGTCTGGTCTAACCCTATTTAAAAAAAAACACACACACAGACAAGAGCTTAGGCAATCAACTTTATATCAGACGGCGATAACCGTACTTTATGTGCAGTGTAGCTGTTACAACCTCTTAACCTTAATTACCAATGTGACATAACTAGGGCTTGGCCTGTGACGGGCAGCCATTGGGAACAGGGAGCCTATTACAGCGAGGTTAAGTAACACTGGAGCACAAAGTTCACTGCAGCACAGAATACTTGCGTGTACTTGCACAGAAATACACACAGGTGCACCTAATCTTTCGTTTATGCAAACAACACGCACACACACACAAACAAACCCAGTGTTATGCATGTGCATGCATGTGTGCTATTTTGAGATTCACTCCCCCGCCATACCAAAGCTTTTTAACACACATTTCAGCAACTCTGAACCAGACCACCCCCACCACCACCACCAGGACAGAAACCTTGCTGAGAAACTCCAAAATATACTGGTTCAGTCCAAAAAGTTAGGTGTATTTGGTCTAGCACACTCAGGAAAAATGCTCATTGGATTCTGCTTCTGAGGGCAAAAAGACAATAGTATAGAATTTTTGATAAGAATAAAGAAAAGATACAGTTTTTCTTTTAACTTAGGAAATGAAAACTTGTTTTCAGTGTCTAAGAACAAGTTAATGACAAATGGTACATGTTTCAGGAAAAGAACATCCAGTTTCCGTCCCTGATTAAAGACAATCTAAGGTAATAAAAGCGTTATTGTTGGCTATCTGCTTTTACTGAGGCTGATGGTTAACTGAGAAAGACATGGAGCACAATGTTGTAGGTGGGAACCTGTGAGAGAGACCTCAGGAGGATTACTAGGATTTGCTCAGCAAATCTCCTCAACAAAGGTGCCCTGGGTGCATGAAACTGTAGGTGTTCAAACCTCTGTGTGGAGGTGAAACCTAAGAGCAAAGGAAAGGGACTCTGAGGTCCCCATGCAGAGGCAGTCCTCTGAAAACTTGGCTCTGCAGGCTGTCTTTAGTTTCATGGGCTTTTCACTAAAGCCTTAGTACAGCTTGGGACATGCTCAGGCCTTAATGCTGAGAAGCCTGCTCATTATTTCAGAGCTGTAGAAGTGTCATCCTTTAAAAAAAATCCAGTGTTATCGAATCACAGATTATTTCAACACAGATTTCAATAAAGATTTGGTGAATCCCTGCAACATGTTTAACTTTTTTCTCCAGTTTGAGACCTTTTGTGTCACACTTTGAATAACTAGATTCCTCTGTGAAGGAAAATCATCCCAGCTGTGGAAGTACACCTAATGAACTTGTGGCTTTGATAAACATCACCACCCTGGAGATGGTATTTTACATCCCTAAACGCCACTGGAAGTAAAGCCCAAGATCAGCTGGAATGAAAACTCTCTGTTCTTGAAGTCTGGAAACCTGCAAACACGAACCACTTTATCTAATTTGCTACCACCGCTTCAGCACCAAAACACACTAAATGGAAAGATTTCCTCAGCATCACACATGTAAACAAACCAGCACGCACAAGAATATGTTTCTGGTTAGTCAGTTGGCAAGTATCCTGAAGATTCCTGATCCAGGCTTCTAATTTCTGTGTTTACCTTTGCTCAGGCTAAAAACAAATCCAACCTGATTCACAAAAGATGTTTTTTGGAAACCTCAAGGCACTCATCCTAATGGTCTCAATAAACGTTGCTCACTGCTCATTTCCTAGAATCTCAAAGGATGTGACGGGTAGTATGACGCCGAGAGACACACTGCCCACTTGAATGAAATATGCCTGGTTAAAATAAACTGCACTACTCTGTATCACAGATCTGTGATAGAAAAAGACGTCAAAACTCTGTTACAGCTAAAAGCAGCTAGAGTCTGCCTGTCTTATTCAACAAAAAGAAGAAAGAAGAAGGCATAGGCTGTGAGCCCCGGCCAAGATTTACTGACAGGACATGTGTAACACTAAACCTCTGACAGCTTGGCCCTCATGCCTGAAATTCCAGGAGTGACAGCCCTGCATGGTGACGGTGAACTCGGCCTTGACGAGGCTACACCCCGAACCATATCACATAAGAAAACTTGAGAAGGCCTGACAAAATATGGGCCCCCATAGGACCGATCCTTCAGCTTATGGTGGGTGTTAATCTCTGCTCTTTGACCTTTTGTACCTCCCTCCTACACCCTCTCTTTTTTCACAGTCCCCATATGCCTTTTCAGTCACCAGATCGATGCATAACAGCTCGCCCAAACTCAGGGCAGATCTTATGTAATTCCCCCATGGTAGGATCAGCAACCTTGGCAGTTGCCTACCTGACCCAGGAGACTGGCAGATCCCTGCCAAGGTTTACATAACAAACAGCAAACAGGGCAATGCCTCTGTGGTTACAATAACATAATGGAAATGTAGCTCTCTCTCTCTCATATATATATATATATATATATATATATATATATATGATCAAAGTGACTATTAAAGTGTCATTATAGTATCGCAACCACAAAAACACTGAATGGGTGCACTGAACCAACCACAGTGAGGTTTCATTGCAGAGGTTAGTCATAAAAGGAAGGCCTCGGGATTCAAGTGTTTCCACAGAGCATTAGTGTTAAATTGTTATGTTTACATTCAGCTCCTTGGCCAAGCGGATTAGCTGCTGTTCAGTAACTGTCTTATATAACTGCATCATTCTTTGAGAGTCTTATGTAGCACCGCTTTACTCAAAATATGCCACTGTGTTTCCAGACAAACCGGTTCAAGTGTTCGTTTGCTCCATTTCCAGCCATCAAAGAAATATCACGGATCAGGAACTTGGAATTTTTCCAAGTCTTATAATGTTTTTTTGGAATAAGCTCCTCATGTCACATTTTGTTACATTTAGAAGATAATTATGTAAAGGAGTTACCAATCTTCATGCTGATTAAAGAGATTCATGATCTTAAATGACCTTAAAAAAACCCTGTGTTTTCTTACTGCTCTGTAATTTCCATTAGCATGATAATGAGAGGTGTAATGAGTGCCAGACTTCCCAAATAAATAGAAGCTGAAGGGGGGGGAAATCTACAGTCTTGGCATAATTGAGTGCATGTGAGTGTCTGTTTGTGAGTGTACGTCAGTGGGTTTGCAAGCCACATGCTTTTTGTTTTTGTTTTGATGGAGGAAGGGGGGGGCTGGTGGGCTGGATGGTGGGAAGACTCTTACCTTCCATCCTGCGGAGCTGTTGCTGTCGCCTTTGTCTTTGAAGTAAGGGATGGATCTCACCATCCACTCATAAATCTGGGACAGTGTCAGTCTCTTTTCTGGCGAGCTCTCAATGGCTTTGGTTATCAGGTCGGCGTAGGAGAGATTCCCCCAGGCGTTACGGCGAGATGATGTTTTCCTTGGGGTCTGCACGGCAGACAAGCTGCTGGGGTTCAGAGCGCCAGGGGTGGCCGTCGGGGAGTGTGTGGAGAGCGGGGAGCCACTGCTCTCCTGGCCGGGTGAGGAGAGCGCTCCATCGGCAATGGGACTGTTGCTACTCTGATCTTCTGCCGCCGCGCCAGAGCCATTGACACTGATGGCAGCCGCGGTGGCACTGTCCTCTTCGTCATCCTCTTCCTCGGGTATAATATCTGTGTCATTGCTCTCCGGCTTCACCGCGCTCGAGTCCGGTCGCGGCAGAGGCCAGGTGCAAGACCTTGGCCGCTTTTGGGGCTCAAAGTCCGGGTCTATAGCCACTTCCAGGTCCTTGAGTGTGTCGGGGAGCGGAGCCTCAGCCATTCTCTCCGGCTCCAATCACAATCTCGCCCCCGCTGCCAGATAATAAAGTTAAAGGACAAGAAATGGAGAGCTGTCAAAGTCGCATCCCATGAATGCGCGCTCCCGTCCTTTGTTGCTAATTCTATAGCAGATAAGTCCCGAGAAAAACTTCAGTTATTCACGCCTGGGAAGGACAGGAAGAAAAACAAGAATCAAACCCAAAGCACTTCGTTATAGAAAAGCAAAAAAGCATTAACGACAACAAAAAAAAGCCGACTCTATAAAACACAGTGCTAAATGTGTCAGTGAAGCCACACTAGTACTATTTAAACATGGCACCCCGTGATCTTCACTACATTTATAATAAAATACTACTTCACTAACAGAAGCTCTACGCATAATCCCCTCCTGCTGCAAGAATCTGGAGAGCACCAGCGGAGGAGAAAGTGCTAAAGCTTCCTTTCTCTGGGGCATAAATCTGTTACGAACACTTTAAATTAAATACCTTGCACGGCCGGTCACTTGATAGCACAAAAAACCCCACAAAATACAGAAAAGACTAAATCCCGGATTGTCCACAGCCACTTCCAGTTGCCATCTTGACTCTTTTCTCTTTCACTCCTCAAGTGCGCACAGCGATGTAAATGCAGACAGGACTCATGCAGGGCAAGTCGGTGTCGATGTGGAATAAGACTGCCACCTCACTCCGGGTTACTACTGTATCTCGATCTGCCCTCCACACACTGAGATACATACACACGCGCATGCATAGGCTCACACACACTCTTTACACACACGCGCGCACGCAAGTCGATTAAAGACCAGCCCCCTGGATCCTGCGCGTGGGATCGCCTTTTAAAGTGACACTACAGTTATATCGGACGGCTGTATCTCTGCGCGCAGAGGAGGCTGGACCTAAAGATTGCTGCACGGCTGGGACACGTCCTGACATGTCAGTGGTGTGCAAAGAAATTAAAGGACACAGGAGGAGAAGGAAGAGGGAGAAACACTGAAGTCCTTAACATGTTTACTTCAGAAAGGATTTCACTGTTAATTGTTTCAGGAAATGGAATTTGTGGCACAACAGGTGCAGGTATATATTTTTAAAAAAGCAACAAGTTTAATGTCAGTTGCTTCATAAAACCTTATAAATTGTTACATTTATCAAGTTTTATATATGATGCAATATTAAAGTTATTCGTTTTTTGGCCAAAATATATCTAAAACATTTATATTAAAGTGATATTTAAAAACATACCGATTTACATTCATCTTTAAAGTTAACTTCCTATTCAGTACTCAAAGTTCAGTGGCCGATTGTGCCTTTAATCAGTCAATCACGCCCAGACCACGCCCACTTTTGTAGTCCAGAATTACGTCATCCCTTCTAGAGATGAGGAGAGTAATCCTAGATGGTTCTCGGTCCAGTAAGTGATGCTCTGGGCCTCCATCCCCTCCTCCCCGCTGCTTCTCCTCCACCTTGACTGCTTCAAAAGAGCCTCGTCCACGTCTTTGTTTCACCGAGCGCGCGTGTTCGCCTTTCTGTGCAGGAATGCGCGTTCATGAAAGACTGAAGCAAAAATATCACTGAAGCATTACAGTATGGATTCATTACTTTATGTTTTCAAGCATTTGATCCAATAACACGTTACAATTTATGTGCTGCTTTCATTTGTTGATTTATCGCGTTTAATTTCTATGGCGTCATTGTCACATTTAATGGTGAGGATATTGCTTCCACTACCAGTCAGATCATGCAAATGAACAATGTATTATCCATTTGCTGGCCTTTGAGTAAATCTCATCACAGTGCACAAGCATTAAGTATCAGTTGGTTGTTATTATTAACACTATTGTTTTACTGTGCTCAATGACACACATTTTCCCAGGTGGTCTGGTAGCCTACAGCTCACACGCTCATGCACAGCAGCAGGCTAGAGTGTGTACTGTACAGAATTACACACACACACACACACACACACACACACACACACACACACACACACACACACACACACGCATTGTGGGATGGTTTTTGTTCTCTTCATGTCAAAGAGAATACCTGATGCAGCAGTTTGGCGCCTGCCGAGAACTACAGAGTTAAATGCTCAGTGGATGTTCAGCGGGAGGTCAGGATGTCTGAGTTTACACACACACACACAAAAGCCCTGTGTACTTTCACCAACATGATCACACTTTTATCTTTCAGCTGCTTTATATCAGGCTGAACCTTCAAGATATCCGAAGGGAGTTAGTGTTTGGTTACTCAGGGAGAATTTTAAGAATGATTTTGTTTGGGTTTAATATTTTTGCAGCAGTAAATCATTAACTACACTACACTTGATGGTTTCCCCCGCTCTAACTACTATAAATCTGATGCACCGATTGTTATTTTTTTAATTATTTCAAGAACTTTGAGACATTTTTACACTGAATCTGCTCTTATAAACCTTAAAATTGGCTTTATTTGTATAGCTTATTTTGCTTTGTAGTCTTTTATTTCTTCCATAGCAGTAGCAGTTGTTTCTTGAGCACATTTATAGCATCTATTTAGCCAAAAAAGCCTCAACCTTTAGATCAGTGGTGTCAAACATAAGGTCCAGGGACCAGAATTGGGCCAGCTGGATGGCTTTGGAAAGTGAAAACGAGGGCACAAACTTTGGTCTTTTAATTATATATATATATATATATATATATATATACACTGACTTGTGTTTGGTCATGTGTGTGTTTGTCATCTGGTCAGCAATATTGGCATGTACATTTAAAATAATGTGCCTATATTTTCTTTTATTCTATGTAATATTTTATAAGTGGAAGGTATGTACTCTACTTCCTTTCTAGGTCGGTTTGTTGTGCTCCAAGATAAGTCAGCTTCACCCTACATGCCCCTTCTGAAGCTTGTAAATCCAGGATTGTCAACACACACGAATCAAAAAGCATCTGAATTTTAACTCCTCTTCTTTCGTCCAGGTGAAATCACAACATTATCAGGACAGTTTTAGGCAGCAGCCTGATGAGCGAATGCATGATATGACGGTGGACAGGAGTCAAAAGGTGAACTGTTTTAGTCTTCCCTATGTCAGCATGGGGTATCCAGAATCCAGGCAGGACTGAGACGACAAACATCCCTCTAAGCCAGCGTAAATCATCCAATTAAGACAATCACACAGCAAGGGCGGCCTTCTCTGTTTATGTCAGATGTTTGCCCCAAATGGCATAATGGTCTGATTGGATTAGGGGCCTCCCCGTGGGTGGAGATCATTTAAAAAAAAACAAATCCCAAACTTTAATTGAAAGTTGTATGGTGGGTGGACTTGCATCCTTTACTGCCCACTCAAGCACATTTTAATGATTGCACACATGATGTGTGTACACGCACTCACATCGTGTATATGTGTGTGTAGGTGTGCACGCTTAAATCTAATGAGATTATACATTTACCTCAGTGTTTTTGTAAGCTACTTGTTCCATGATACTGGCTGGATGGACACTTCGTACAAACAAACTGTGTTACATAACGGTCTTGGTTTAGATAATGTAGTCTGTAGTCAGAGTGGGCTTGTCCGGGATGGAGCGGTGCACTGTGGTGACCTTATCCTTAAATGTTAAGCCCTCTGCCGCCTCCTACAGGCTCATGTGAGGGAAGTGCAAACGAATATGGATAACGCTGGTTCAAACTGACTTTGAATTTACACGAAAATATAGATGATATGCAAGAAACATTTATATTTTAATAACAACAAATTAGATTTGCGCAAACTTACTGATCAAGTTGTTAGGTACACCTGCTCAGCTCCTTGTTACTGCAAATATATAATCAGCCAATCACATGGCATCAACCCAAAACAATTAGGCATTGTCAAGATGATCTGGTGCTCGAATTGTGGATCCAAATCAGGAAAAAAGGTGTTTTAAGTTAGTTTGAAAGTGCCATGGTTGTTGGTGCCAGATGAGCCAGTCGGAGTATTTCAGAAACAACTGAGATTTTTCCACACAACCATCTCTAGGCTTTACTGAGAATGACCAATAAAAGAGAAAATATTCAGCGAGTGGCGGTTTTTCCAGCGTAAATGTGCTGTTGATGCTACAGGTCAGAAGCGAATGGCCAGACTGCTTAAATGACTGCTTGTTACAACTAAAGCATGCAGAGGAGCATCTCTGACTGCACAACTCGTCAAACCTTGAAGCAGATGGGTTACAGCAGCAGAATTCCACACTGGGTGCCTCTCCAGTCAGCTTTTAACCACCACAGCCTAAGTGAGTATTGCTGCTGACTGTGTCCATCCTTTCAGGACCAAAGTGTACTGATCTTCTAATGGTTGCTTCCAGCAGGATAACGCATCATGTCACAAAGCTCAAATCATCTCAAACTGGTTTTTTGAAGATGCCAATGAGGCCACTGTACTCAAATGTCCAGAGTCACCAGATCCAACAGAACACCTTTGTGACATGGTGGAATGGGAGATTTGCATCATGGATGTGTAGCTGATAAATCTGCAGTAACTGTGTGATGCTATCATATCAATATGGACCAAAATCTCCAAGGAATGCTTCCAGTATCTTGTTGAATCTATGCCACAAAGAATTAAGGAAGCTCTGAAAGGACTTGCAGTTCCAAAGAGTAATTGATGAAGTGGATGGTGACTATATATACACACTCTCTGTATACTATATAGTCCTCTTAATCCTGTTGTCAAGTTGAAAGATGGGCTCTTAGTTGCTTCAAATCATCAATTTGGCTCAAATGTCATTAAAAACCTGACAGAGAAATTTAAAGATCTATTCAAATTGTGCACAAATAAAACAAATATTATTGCAAGACAAAGTTAACTTTATTTTCTGTCTGATTTCATAGAAAGCTTACAAAAATGGCAGAAGTTCCTTAAAATAAAATATATTAAGTATATTAAATAATAGCAAGCATATCCTAAATCAACATCAGTGCTCAAATGGACAGCTTGAAAACATCTTGCCCTTTTCACATCCACCCACTAGAGGGCAGTAACCAACTGCAGTGAAACACACTTCCCTCCTCTCTAAAGTGAGCACCCGTTTGCCTGTGGTTCACTCATGTTAGAGAGGTTTTCATATTATTTAAAACAAATAGTTCTCAATGGGGAGATAGCACATGTCACAAAAAACGACCAGACAGAAAAGAAGGACAACACACAAACAGTTACTATGCTTTATTTTGCCTTGTTAAATATTGATTTCCCTGAAGAAGAAGAAGAAAAAGATGATTTTGGTTTCCCAAAACAGACTTGGTCTTTTCTTCTTCTGCTTAACTGAATGCATCTCCTATGCAGTGTTAGTGCTTAGAGGCTCTGTGCTGTGTCGAGGTAGATAATTATCATGACAGTTAGGAACAGGCGCTAAGTTTCACTGTGGTTCTTTCTACGATTGCGGTCTCCCTCCAGCCAGTATGCCTCGGTCTGCATCTCCATCAGTCTAGAGATTGTCCTCTGGAAGGCAAAGATCTCCTCCTCGGCTGTGAAGAGGGTAAGCCGCTCTGCTGCCTCCTGAATAGACGAGTCGACACCAGAGTTGGCAACTTGTATACTCAAAAGAGAAATGTTTATGCAGCATGGGAGAAAGATTAACTCATCGGGCTAATGAGTGTAGAGTCATCTATTTAATCTCCAGCCTGTACATCTGTCTGTAAATATGTGAAAGTGAATATTGCATTTCTGTAAACAGGATCTAGATCTTAGTGAATTCTTCCTTAAAACATAGAAATTGAGGACACAACTTCAATAGCAGCAACAAGCCAGTTTGTTATTAAACTAAAAAAAGAAAATAATATAGTGATATCCGATTCAACAGGATAAATAACAGAGATGCGATCTTACCTCGCTGAGGCCCAGGTCATCCAGGAGCTGTCGGTCCCTCTCATCATCTCCTCCAGTGTGGGCAAAGAGCCGGTCCAAAGGAGCATCTGCCAGCAGCACCACCCTCACCTTGGACAAGGGGGCAAGAAAGAGCGATATGGGAGTTACTTTCTATAACATTAAGGGCTAAGTGTCTGTTTACTGGTAGCTTACTCATACATTAATTCCTTGTCTTGAATTAGTGAATTAAAATTTTATTGTGGGACATGTTATTGTCTCATCGATATGATAAAAGTGCTCTCATTCACAATCCCAAGGTTTCTTTCTGTTAAAAGGGAGTTTTTCTTTCCCACTGTCACAAAGTGCTTGCTCACAGGGGGTCGACTTATTGTTGGGGTTTTCTCTGTGCTACTGTAGGGTCTTTACCTTACAATTTAAAGCGCCTTGAGGTGATTGTTGTTGTGACTTGGTGCTACATAACTAAAATTAAATTGAATATAATATGGGGTTAAAAGGTAACAAATCAGTGAGTATGAAGTTACCTGTTATGAGGCTAGCACAGTGTTGAGGAGTTTAGCCCTTGTAATAAATACTTTTTTCTGTGCTGAATAGAGTATTTTGCAAAAAAAACCCCAATCAAACAAATGAAAAACCACGTGAGTGTGATAGTAGCCATACTGAAGCCTGACTGATATATTTATTGTCCAAAATAATCCTAATGATGATGTTGGCCTATCACAGGTACCTGTATTGGTGTATATATTTCCATTACCAGGTCATTAGCTGGGCTTTAATCACTTTCACTGTACCAAAAGATGATGTGGCACCAAAAGTTGGTAAAGTAAAATTTTCCTACCTGTAGCCAGCAAACAAAGAAGACTCTTACATCAAAAAAAATAAAAATAAATACCAACACGCTTCTCTGTGTGTCTGGGTAGGACTCCAGCTGCTGATTCCATTCATTGCCCTGGACTGCGAGCAAAAGAAAGGCAAGAATCGGCCTGAAGCAAGAGAGCCCACTGACTGTGGCTTACAGAAGTCTTCCTGAACAGGATAAAAGTGACAGGTACTTGGATGTGTAAGTCCATTAGCAAGACTGTCAGGAAAGTGTAATGCAAATTCAGTTCAGCTACGAAGGAGTTCCAAATTTCTGATCCAAGGCCAACAAAGAGACTGAAAAGAGATGTTTGTGGATGATTAGGAATAATACAAAGCACCTCTGATGGTTCACATGGAAACTGGATGACATGGAAACCCACTGTGGAAAATGCCACAAGCAAGACTCACCTTTCATCAACAGGCTAAACCTGAAACCTCCAGCAGCACCAATGCTAACATCCAACACAACCTGTCAGGGTGCAAGACTGCAGTGACCCAAGGGAGCATATACATGGAGGCATGACTAGCTCCACGGTTGACACCTCATTCAATTTATCAAGCCAGGAGAGTGACATAGCAACATGACATCACAAGGCATCCCAAGACCCCTTTCTCCAGGAAAGGACTGGGGCAGTAGGGTTGCCCTTGATATACGGCTTCAGTAGCATTCATATATCACCAAAGATCACCACAACATATTCATATTTATCCATAACGCTGGACAGATTCTGCCAAGGCTGTCTTTCAGTGTTCAGGATGCTCATAAGCGTACCACGATTAAACATCCAAAGCTTCAGAGAGTCAGGCTGGACCACTGTCAAAGGTGGAGTATGATGGCCTTTAGCAGCATGTCACCAACACAGCTGTCTAGAGATGTAGGTGCACCCAGGTGGAGAAAACTCTGTGGAAGCTCTAATGCTCCTCCTCCTTCTCATTTAATGGTTTTACTTAATTTTTACTACTTTGTACATTGTAGATACATACTGAAGAAGTCAAATACATGAAACAAGATATATGGAATTATGTAGCAAAGAAAAAAAAAGATAAATAACTATAAACTAAATATGTTTTATATTTTTGATTCCTCAGAGTAGCGCTACAAACCGTTGGTCTTCTCTCAGTGAGCTTCATGATGTAGTCACCTGAAATGGTTTTCACTTCACAGGTGTACCTTATCAGGGTTCATTTGTGGAATTTCATGCCTTTTTAATGGGGTTTGGACCATCGGTTTTGTTGTGCAGAAGTCAGGTTGGTACACAGCTGACAACCCTATTTGACAACCGTTAGAATTCATATTATTGCAAGAACCAATCAGCTAAATAAAGAGAAATGACAGTCCATCATTACTTTAAGAAGTGAAGGTAAGTCAGTCCAAAAAATTGCTAAAACTCTGAATGTGCCCCCAAGTGCAGTTGCACAAACCATCAAGCGCTACGATGAAAATGGCTCACACGAGGATGTGAGCCAGTTTCTGAGGATGAATTCATGCTCAGGATGAATTCATGCTGAGGATGAATTCATTTGAGTCACCAGCCTCAGAAATCGCAAGTTAGCAGCACCTCTGATTAGAGCCCAGATAAATGCCACACAGAGTTCCAGTAGCAGACACATCTCTACATCAACTGTTCAGAGGAGACTGTGTGCATCAGGCCTTTATGGTCAAATAGCTGCTAAGAAGACACTACTAAGGAAAAGCAATCAGCAGAAGAGATTTGTTTGGGCCAAGAAACACAAGGAATGGACATTAGACCAGTGGGAATCAGTACACTGGTCTGATGACTCCAAATTTGAGATCTTTGGTTCCACCCGCTGTGTCTTTGTGCGATGCAGAAAAAGTGAACGGACGGTCTCTACATGAATGTTCCCAACGTGAAGCATGGAGGAGGAGGTGTGATGGTGTGCGGGTGCTTTGCTGGTGACACTGTTGACGATTTATTCAATATTGAAGGCACGCTGAACCAGCATGGCTACCATAGCATCCTGCAGCGACATGCCATCCCATCCGGTTTGCGTTTAGTTGGACAATCATTTATTTTTCAACAGGACAATGACCCCAAACACACCTCCAGGCTGTGTAAGGGCAATTTCACCAAGAAGGAGAATGATGGAGTGGAGCTCTGGGAACTCCCTCAAGACTGCTGGAAAACCATTTCAGGTGACTACCTCATGAAGCTCATTGAGAAAATGCCAAGAGTGTGCAAGGTTGTAATCAAAGCAAAGGGTGGCTGTTTTGAAGAATCTAAAATATAAAACATGTTCTGAGTTATTTCAGACTTTTTTGTTGACTACATAATTCCATATGTGCTCATTCATAGTTTTGATGCCTTCAGTGAGAATCTAAAATGTAAATAGTCATGAAAATAAGAAAAACCATTAAATGAGAAGGTGTGTCCAAACTTTTTTTAGTGTATATATATCTTGTTGGAAGCCAAGAGTCGACTATTTTATATTACACACTCTTGGTTTTGAACTGAGATGTCCAACACATCCAACACTTTTATGGATGTAATGCAGGAAGATTTCTAATCAGTTGTAAATAAAGGCAGAAAAGCTGCATTAGAAATCCTTCGGTAACACATGAGTGTAATAGAATCCATGCCTTTCATTCTTTTTTTTGGTTTTCACCTTTTTGTCATAGAAGTTGTCTATGAGGGTGGTAAAGCGTCTGGCCTGATCCTTCATTGACAGCGTCAGCACGGGAACGCGGCGGATGAATATTGTGTCGAAGAGCCGCGCCATCTCCAGGTAATCGCTGGCACCTAAAGCCTGGAGAACAACAGAGCGTGTGAGATACTGAAACAAAGTCAGACCCGAGCTTCAAACAGACAGCACACCACAAAAGAACACAGCAAAGATTTCAGCTTTGCACATGTGCACAGCTGCTCCATAAACGGGTACAGGCACTGTGAATTTCTGCACTCTGCACACATGGCCTGAAAAAATGACAACTGTGAAGTGAGGGCACCTTGTGCAAAAAGGCTCTAGCTGTTGTAATTTTTGTCCTCGTCCTTGGTTCTTTGCCATTCAGGCTGATTGCTCTTAAAATTAATGAGGACTCGCCAACATATGCCAGAGGAAGCCTTGAAGCTCACATGCCTTCTAAAACTCACTGCTGTCCATCAGGGTTGAGACTTTGCACACGCTACACACTTCCTTTTTGAGGCGCAGTGGGCACAACTAATCATAAAAATGTCAATAGACTTTCTTTTCGACATTGAGCAGAAAATACCTCATCTAGTTCAAAGGCCCGGACAATAAACAGAGCATAGAGGTAATACAGGGACAAGAGAAGTGCTTCGAATTTGAGCAGTTTTGATTAGTAATGAGTGGATTTTGTGTGTCTCAGTAGTAAAAATAAAAAGAACAAGAAGAAGGATGTGGTTTGACTTTGGTCAGAGGTCACAGGCTGTTTTAAATGCCATCAAGCAGTTCTAATCTGTTCTCTATCTGTATAGCGAGTAACAGTTGTCTTAAAGCTAAAAACCAAGAAAAGCTTACCTTAAAACACTCCTTGTTTTACTCTTTAAGTTTTATGTAGACAAAAGATGTTAAGTGTCGTTATGCATCAGCCTGTTTTGTTGCACAATAATGACAAATTAATCGATTGTAACAATACTCACTCTGCCGCACAGCTCATCAAAAGTACAGTCAGCGACGGTTCCGCAGGTCTTTTCTAGAGTCACATCTCTGCCCAGCACTGAGAGCACCCGGGGACCTGTAGCTATGGAAACGCACACACACAATGTACAATGGCTACAGTATATACATGTAGTTAGGTTAAAAGATAGTATATTTATGAAGTTTGCTTTACTACACATTCACGAATTTTGATCTTTTAACCTCTAATATAAGACAAAACAAAAGAAAACATAACGAAAAAATATTGTTTACTACTAAAAAACTATTTAGTATACAATTAAATCCTAAAATTTCACAGTGTTACAAAAAAAGCCCCTTTAAGGCCCAGTAATTTTAAAAATCTAAGTTCAAGTCTAGAGTTTGTTTTTAATTTAGAATTGTGCAGCTTTTGTTTTTTCCTGTTGAATTATAACATATAAAAAATGTCATGAAAAGCATCACAAATAGCCCCCCAAAATGTATAATTGTATTATCTATGTAGTTTAACACTGAAAAATGTTATTTCTCTGTGCCTCAGACTTCTATTGTTGTAACAGAACTATTTAAAGTAGGTGAGTGAGCCGTCTCGTGGGCTTGGGTAACATGAACATTAGCAGTTAAAAAAACCTTCAGCAGATGCACTAGATAATCCTGTATGATTGAAAAGTCATGGTCTTCAAAGTCCCCAGCTGTTTTGGGAATTTAAAAAGACAACAACAATAAAATAAAAAATTAAAATCTATTTTTGAGCCTTAAATACTAAGAAAGGATAAATGTGAGACAAATTAAGGTAGACATTGATGATTTGTCTGATTGTTGTCAACACTGTTGATTTTGGTATTTTCTTTTATCTTTCATATATATAAATATTACAAAAGGTGTAATTTTGACGTGTCCTTGTGTCACTGAAAAAAAGTAAAAAATAATCATTCTTTCTAAAATGCATTGTCTTCCTTAAATGCCCTTACCACTCTTTTGTCTTAATGAGAGCTCTTCAAACAGTGCATCCAGGAAGGCCTCTGCACCAGGCTCCCCTGTGCTGCACAACACACATGCACCAGCGCGCGCACACACAGGCAACGAAACAGAAAGGAAATAATAGGATATGAAATTAATAATGCTGAAGTGGCCACATCAAACGGTGGCAGCAAGGAGAGCAGGGGAGAGGGGTACTTAGCTTTTCACTCCATCGGTAAAAAACAGGATGTTAGGCTCTAAACACAAGCATTAGCCTGTGAATACACGTCGAAATGAGATTGTGAAGTGTGTGTGTTCGTGTCTGCGTGTGTGCTTGTGTTTTAACTCCAGGTAAAAGGGTGTGATGTACTCTATTTACATACAGTGAAAAGACGAAAGCACTTGTTTGCCTGCGTGCGCGAGTTCCTAACAGCGCATATGTAACAAGGAAAATAGAAAACTAGCTTTTAAAGCTCTGCCCTTTTCTCATATTCTATTGATTCCTCTTTTTATTCTTTTCATGGATCTCTCAAGGTAATGCAGGTCTTTATAAACCTCCCAGCCTGCGTCTCCCTCATTTATTCATCTGTTTGCCTTTTCTTTCTGCCCAAACTACATGATGTGCACAAGCATTTCCTGTGTTTGTGTGCGTGTGTGTGTGTTTAATGCAGTTTAATGTCAACTCAACCCAGCCTCCGCACAAACTCTGGGCTGAGGAGGACTATAAAGAGGGAAGCAGAGAGGTAGCGTGCTTGTGTGTGCGTGTTTGTGTGTCTTACAGGTAGTAAAGTTTCCCTGCTGCAGCCTCGCCAAGCTTCCTGTAGTCAATCCCTGCGTCTAAGCAGACGGTGTGGCAGTATTCCTGTTGACACACACACACACACACACACACACACACACACATGTCTGGTTTGCTATCCTCGTGGGGACATCCCATTGACATAATGCTTTCCCTAGCCCCTTACCCTAACCCTAACCATTAAAAATGAATGCCTAACCCTAACCCTTACCCTAAACCTAACCATAACCTAATTGTAACCCTGACAGTAAAACCGCATTTTGAGTGTGAAAATTGCTTTCAACCCCGAGGGGACCTGGATTTTGGTCCCCACGGTGCAGAAAGTCCCCACCAGGATAGTAAAAGTCAGATTTTGGTCCCCACCAGGATAGTACGAACCCGTACACACACACACACACACACACACACACACACACACACACACACAGTATACAGTAGGACAAACGTTTAAATTCCAGCATCCACAATAATCCAATTAACCTACTTCCATTTAAAATGTGAAGTGTTGTATAGTTTAAAGAAAAAATCTTTTTGCTGTCTATTGAGGATAACATTTGCCCATGAGCTTGGTGTTATTTGTTCTCTTTTCACCCCATAATTTTATGTAAATTACTAATTTAGAGACAACTTTTAGCATCAGCTTCGTTGAGGCTGTGAGCATTTACAGCAGCAGGACATCCTGTGTGACTGAGGACAAAATTAAACACAGTTTCCATGTTTGTCACAAGGAGATTTTAATCTTTCTGGACAACACTGACAGTCTAAGATGTCTCAGGCTTTATCTAACAAACCTAATCGATTATTCTTGTCCTTTTATTTGATAAAAAGATAAGGAAAATTAAAGAAATATAAGAACTTTGCACATTTTTCATTTAGCTCTGATTTTCATATTGGTGATTGCTGATAGAAATGCTAAAACATATTGCACGTCTTTAGGTTTAAATCATTGTGACAGTTTGATTTGTCTTGATGATGCATTGTTAATATGGCAACCCTGTAAAGTGGACAATCAGAGCTTTGTGTCTTCACTTCTTTCACACTAAAATGCATACAGAACAACCCTAAAAAGTATTAAATTAAATAATGAGGCATCGCAGAAGGCAGCCGGCATCTTATCGCCTATCCTCCGACAGCTTTGGGATTTTGTGTCAGCTGTTCTCGGTTTGCCGAGCCGATCCATTGTTCTGCAGCTATTCAAGTGCGTTACAGCAGGGGTGAACCTGCGATGCAGGGTTCAAACTTTTCCACATAGAGTAAAACGTCAACAGGATTCATGTCAGGGAGTACAGCACAAACTATAATCATCATCTCCACTATTCTATCAAAGAAAAGAGAGGAACTGCATATCATCCCATCCAAGCCATCATCGGCTGACTGAGTATTCAACGACAGCTCCAGTAAATTATGAAATCAGTGAATTTCTGCCACTGGCCTCCTTAAGCTGCAGGATAATTAGTAATCATCACAAAGCAAGGGGACGGAAATACTCTATTCTTCTCTGCTGTCAACTTTTTATCTCCGTGTCCGCTCACACAAACGGGGTTCCCACTCTGAGCCAATTGGCTGAATCAGGCTTAATAACAACCTGACAAACTCGCCCTCCCCCACGCACAAAAGGGAGGTGTCATTTCATCAACCTACTGTGACCCCACCAACGGGTAAATAGTCCCTCCAGAAAAGAAAAAAAAAAGCTTGTCACTATTGCCGCCACATCATTAGTATCTCAGTTTGTCTTTTCTCCTGCCATCTTCAACTCCCTCCCTTTATGAACCTCGTCTCTAACGTACCTACGGTAAAGGCGGCTGTTGCGTTTCTTGACGGAGGAGCGAGGTGCAAATACGAGAGGGGAAAAGAAGGAGGAATGGAAACACAATCAGTGATGATGATTCCATTGGTTATTTATAATCAGATGAGGCTGAGGCCTCGCGGGTCATTACTTGATTATCCATCTTGAGGGGATTGTCAAGTTCTCACTCCTCTAAGATTTTTATCCGCCTACACATTGTGGTTTTGAAGCCTCCCCGCACCCCGATGCCGCCACCGACATCCTCCTCTCGCGAACGTAGTCAGTCTACTTTGCAACTTTTAATCTCGTCTTAAACAGTCCCTTCAGTTTAATCGGCGAATGGCGACGTACAAATAGTGGAGTAACACTATTTGTACGTCATCAGGTGGACGGATAGAAGAGGTGATCATTTATTTTAAGGAAAAATTATAAAAATGTGCTCGTGCTGCAAGTTGAGAAAATATTTAGGTTGTAACAAATTTGTTGGTCACAAGTGTACAGTCTTTAGTTTTTTTTTATTTAGTAATTTTATAGGGTCACAATTTGATTAATTTATCCATTTGCAATACTTTTAAGTTTTTCTAATGGAATTTTGCAGTATTTTCTAAATGATCACCTCTTTAGATTTTGTCTTGTTAATTAAATTAAAAGAAACTCCGATCTGCAGTTTTTGTTATTTTAATCATTATTAAGACACATGACAGATTAAACCATAAAAAGAAAAGAAGTGCAGCCCTAAGGTTTATTACCATCAGGCAACATTATTAGCTTTTTAAACTAGTGGTGTAAAAACCTGGCAAACGTGTCACCGATTCACAGAAAAGCAGCAAATTAAGAGTTCCCCTGCTCGCACGGATGCATTCACCGGCTCAGACACAAGAGAGAGAGATGACAGACATGAGAATCAGAGACTCTTTAGAAGAAAGTCATCCAAACACATGTAGCTCCAATCATGTCATTGTCCGAGCTGTCCACTGCTCTCACTGGACAGCCGTTTAGCATAAAAACAGAGTGGCTTTTTTTTTTTTTACCCCCCTGCTCCCTCCACTCCCCTCTGTGCCCGCTCCCTCCATGACATATCTTTCTCTATCCTTTACTCCTCAAAAAGTTGCTTTTGAGTTTTTCAAAGAGCGCGGTGCCATTGAGCTGCAACAAAAGCCAAGGATAGCTGACTATTGGGCCCTGATGAGGTCCACTCCCTCATTACCCAGCAGCAGAAAACATTTGATGCTTTTTTTTTTTTTTTTGTTTGGCCTGGAGAATTGACCAGGCCTCAAAGAAATGCAGGGTGGGAAGGCTGAAAAAGAGACGGGGGTTGGAGGGGGGTGAGGGGAGGAGGGGAAAGGTTGTCGTTCATTCATCCGTGTGTGTCTTACAGCCTTGTGTGGAGGGACAGAAAAAAGTGGGAGGTGGCAGGGACAGAGGGGTCGAGAGAGAGGGAGAGAGATGTGTGTGTGTGTGTGTGGGGGGGGAGCTTAAAACAGTGCCTTTATGCTGGCAAGTTCTGGACGACTCTTCTGACATCAAAGTGTTTTCACTAACTGGGGAGCTGCTTAGTTAGTGTGTGTGCGTGCACGCATGTGAGCCGGCTGGGGGTGTATCTGGTGATTTTATTCATTCTTGGGCCGTCTGGGGGGGTACGTGACAATGTGAACACCCTAATTACACCTAATGATCTATTCCCTTAAAGTGTGACTGCCTTGGGCCGGCGATGGATTGTTCTGCAGGGTCGTTCTCACAACCTTCTCCTGCCTCGGCTGCTCCTCTTGGGGAAACATCGTTTGAGTTGGAGGCCCCATCTTTTGTGATCCAGGACCCTACTGGACCCCCCGCTCTCAACCCATCGAGTTTCGTTGGCCCAGGACTGAACCAAAACGGTAACTCGGGCAGTGTGTGCTACCTGCACCTGGCCAACAGAGGCTCCATTTGTTGATCGTGACAGACGCGAGCAAAGCATGGGCTCCACACAGTTTATTACAAACATTACACGTTACAAAAATTGCTCTCTGATCATCTTGTATAGTATAAACCTGCAGGACTTTATGTGCACAATTAAAAAGGAATCAGCAAAATTAAATAAGAGACTTCATCTTTCTTGTTCTGTGCACTGTGAAAACCTGTCCGTACTACCCCCATCCATCTGAGATTTTGTACCGCTGACTTATATGTAAAAAAAAAAGTTTTACATATAAGTTAATTCTCCCCAGAACCTCGGTCTCGAGTTAGATTGTGTTCTGTCTTAGTCTGCTGCCTATAAAGATACTGATTAGTGAATAACTAATTATCTGGTGTATTAAAATGGATGCAAATAATTCAAATCTGACATTCAAAAGGGTATTGATGTCAGTAATATACATAAAGTTAGTCTCAGAATAGAATTTCTGTTAGGATCACTGTAGCCAAAAATTGTTATTTCCATGTGCGGTCACTTATATTTGGTGGTACAGTTCTGTTGTGGGACCTCCTCCTGTGGGCTTTGAAAGCAGCAAGAAGACAACAGAGCAGGCATCAGTGAATAAAGATGTCACAGTGATTCAGATAGGTAGGGTGAACATGGTTTGCACATGTGACTTTAGTCAGTTTAGTCAGTTTGACAGATGATGTGGGCTTCCACTGAGATCAGCTGATCTACTGGGAGAGGAGCTTGACTTTATGTCACTTCTGGGGTGGCTTGACTTCTACTGTTTTCCCTGATTTCCTGGTTGTCTGTACTGTGACTAGCAAAGGCAAAAACGCACCCCATGAAAGTTGAATTAAGAGACATTTCTATATTTGTACATGCTTACTATTACACATCTGACATCTGAACACTCTGATAGAAAACAGGAAAACATCATTTGCCCAAACGGAACCAAGGTAACTGCAATAATTAAAATTTAGGTAACAATTAGGATCCTGGTTTGATTCTTTGTGCTTAAAAGAAATCGATTTGTCCTATCACCCCTTGTTCAGGTTTCAGAACAGACAGAGAGAGACACTGATATGAAAGAAGTGAGCTTTGCCCTCGAAGCATGCTGCCATTAAATGTTTTAAAAGACAATGACTGTCATCAAATATCAAAATCTATTTGATTTGAACTCTTCCAGCTCTTCACACGCGGTCCTTCTTACCAAGGTCTTCAGTGGAGGACCACGTCCCTCTCATTCTTCAGTTTTTCCCTTTCTCTCTTTGTCATTCTGTTTTGATTTATATATTTCATTTTCTCTCATCACCAACTGCTCAGCACAGAGCCAGTATTGACAGTGACACAAAAAAAAGAGATGAAAAGTGGATCAAAAGAAGGGTTAAAAACAGATAGAAACTCAGAGATACTCAAAGTTGCCTCAGGGTTGTTGTCATGTTTTTCTCCCCTCGGCAGCTTTGTGCGCAACTGCAATCGAACAAGTGGAGGGAAAATAAAGTCACTATTCTGCTACCAAAATACAGAGACCTGACCTTGGGTGAGTAAAGCCAGCGAGCAGAACAGGATAGTGATAGAATAAAGAGTGGGGATAGAGGGGTGGAGAGAGAGGATGGGCAATGAAAAGTGGAGTGGAGAGCGAGGACAGTTTGCGAGAGAGAGAAAGAGTGTCTTCGTTACAATACTGGCAGCATCCATTAAAAAAAAAAAGAAAAAACCCCAAACCCTGTATTTCACAAAACTACGAGCTTTGCAGCGGCTGCAAAGAAAAAGAAGCCGGAACAACTGAATAGACTCACAAATGGAGTCTACAGAGATGCTACAAAGGACGAGAAATTACAAACGACTGTGTGGATGAAAAATAGCAAACAAACTAAATGATGAACAATAAAAAAATAAACAGTGTCTTCTGGATTAAATGAAGTTGTATGTAGCCCATGCGTTGCAAGTCATTAAATCGTTTTTTGAATATAAAACTGGATGATTGTGGAGGATCGGGAGCTGCAGAAGGAAAGGTGACCCAACTAATCAGAAGTCAACAGTTAGATAAAGACATCATCCCAGGCGGACAAAAGTGGTGGATTAACCCTTACCACTCTGGCTCAGGTGATGAGGGGAATAGGTCAGAGGCTATTTTTGTATGTTAACACCCTCTTTTCTCTCCTGCACTCACCATAGAAACACACGCTGGCACGCACATGCGGAGGCGATCTGCGCCGAGTCAGCGGCTGCTCCCTGCGAGCATTCATTCAATCTATTAAGGGTCAGCTAGTTAGCAAGCTTTAACTTTACAGGACAGATCACTATAGAGAATCCATAGCACCCCACCTAAAAAACACCCCCAAACCCTCCAACCAGATGGCCTCACAAAGGAAAACATGGTATCCTGAAAGAGAGGAGCCAGTGCGGGGCAGAGAGGGACAGCAGGCATTCAGGACCTTGATGAGGGTGGATTAGAGAGGGCAAGGGTGCTGCTGCTGCTGGGTTAGCAGGTGGGGTGCAGGGTGATTCCAAGACTCTATGCAACTTTTAGTGGGTTTGACTTCAAATGTGTGTGTGTTTAATGTTACAGTGGTTTGATGACTCTGGTCAGGTTAGATTGCCTGTATTTTGCACACATATTCACTTTAACATTTGTAATGCAACAGATTATTTATTATATCAGAGCTAAACCGGAGTTTTAGGGTTAAAAATACTGTGATACCTGAATATATTCAGAGGAAATGCCATGTTAAGTCATTTTATAAAGAACCAAGCCTAAATTAGTCTGAGTGACTATGTTCTATATCATGTATTGTATCTCTTTAACAAAATCCCCATCATAGTATGAACAAAAACGAATGCATTTGTTTTCAAAAATAAACCAAAACTCAATAATAAGGCGTTTACTATTGTATATGTATAATCCTGTGTAAAAGTTCCTATTAAAAGCAAATGAGGCATGCCAAATAATAATGAGAATTTAACAACAATTTCATTCAAAAAGCCACAAAATTCAAGTAGCAGTATGAGTGGCGATTTTCAGCGCACTCACAAGAGAGCATTTATCTACTACTTCATACCAGGAGTGTGCCTGAGCCAGACCTTAGCCGAGCACTGCTTATGTGACTGTGTGTGTGTAAAAAATGTCTGCATTCAAACTAAAGGTCATAATATATAACAAGATATTCTATAGGGAATCCCTAATAAAGCCAGCGTGGTCAACCTGGGGCATTAAGGAAACTCTTAGTTTTGGTAAATTAGAACTTGTTATTAATTATTGGCCGTCCTACATAACAAAACGATGGCAGTGCAAGTGGTTTGCATCAATGTGATTATATGAAACTGGAAGGTTGCACAGCTCAGGTGCCTCATACTTACAGGACTTCTTATTGTTCAATTATGAGTTTATCCGGTACGTTTAGTGTCAGAGGAGTGGTTCTCAGTTTTAAATTCTTAATAATGCTAAGCTGCTTACTTTCAGTTCCTATCTTGCCCAAAAAATTGCAGCAGTGTCAACGCTTGCCTTTACTATTCAGACAAAATACCAATAAAAGGCGCAAGAATGCTGCCCTCCTCTGTTGCAAAATGCATGACAACAAATTAATATGCAATTATTTATGATCACGATCACTCCAAACACATCAATGATCATCTGGGATGCAGGCAGGATAATGGTGCAACCTGCTTAAATTGCAAAGTAGATTTTTCGCTAGAAATGCTAACCATCACATCGCTCCTCTTCTCCGCTCCACACCCCGCCCACCACCCCCCTCTACTTTTGAAATGCAAGCAGTCTGGGTCAGTCACAGCTAGTCCACCCATCTCCCACTCTCCCATTCACATTACCTGTACCCACTCACACTCTTTTCCATCTCTCTCTGCCTTTCTCTCTCTGTGAGTCTTTCAGTGTGCCCTGGTATGATCAAAGACAGCTTTGTGACACTGTGTGAAGCATCCATGAAGCAGAAAACATCAAACCACTAAGAGCAACTTGCAAAAAGACGGACACAGAGGCATACATGCAAGTGTGCGCCCGTGTATGTGTGTGTGCGTGCGCGAGATAAACAACTGAATAAATTAGAAAGACAAGAGAGAGGGATGACTTTGTCTCTACCTTCAGCACATCGATGAAAGGTAGGAAGGTGTCCCTCTGAAGTCCGTTTTTGTACAGATCTGAAAGAGGAAGGGAGGGCCTGTATTAGAGCTGCTGTTTAGCCTTCTAATAATGTCATCCCCTCGCCACAGATTGGCAGATAAAGTGGCTATTGATGAACTGAAGGATGGGTGGGGAGGCACGACAAAAGGACTGGGACCAGGGGAGAAAAATGGATTTCTCTACCGGCAGCGGCAGCAACATAAAATTCATTACATTCCCAAACAATGGTGGCCAGAGAAAGGACTGTCGCCTTTTCAGCACGGACAATGTCCACAGCAGCTCGCTGAATAGAGGTTTCAATTAGCTCGGCTGGAACAAATTACATCTGAAGTAGCATCCCTGATAGACAGATAAAACAGATAGGGATTCACACACAAACAGGGACAAAGACACACACACAGCGAGGCTCAAGCTCTCTCCAGCTGCAAATGCAAACAAGTGGCCGTTGTTGATGTTTGGACTTAAGCTTACTACAGTAGGACCTGACACAAAAATAACCTTTGCTTAATAACTTCTATACTGTAATGGACTGTGCCCTATGAGACTGGAATATGCCAAAGGTTTAAGAAAGAGAGTTCAGTGTTTTGGGACGTACATTTTTATTCCTTTATTGGTGCAAATACTATGTCTGTGTAGTAAGTATGATTGCTGCTATACTGATGAGAAACTACATAATGTTTAATAAAAAATAATGAAAAAAGAAGGCACACCCTATTTCAACTCTAATATTTTACATGTTAAGATATATTAAAATAATTATCTAGTCCTTGTAGAATGTTTTAAAATGAGGTAAATACAACCAGATGCAAACAACAACTCATGATGTATTACACATGTCATTATTTACTTAGCAAAAACTGAGGCACAAAGCAGAAGCAGTGTGTGAAAAACTAAACATTCACTGCAGTAATTGTGTTAGTAATTGTTAAGTTTTGGGGGGGCATTTGTTTATGTACAGCTCTCTTAAGGTCCAACCACAGCATTTAAATCAGGTTGAGATGTGGACTTCGACTGGGCCTTTGCAACACATTGATTATTTTCTCATTTTCAGCCAATCTGTTTTAGATTTGCTGCTGTGCTTGAGATCATTTCTTGTTACAGAAACACATTTCTCACATGTGACTCTAAAATACTTTGGTATACAGAAGAGTTCATGACTGTTCCCAGATCATGTGGCTGCAAAACACCCTTCTCCTGCCGTGCTTGACAGTTGTTATGAGGTGTTTGTGCTGGTATGTTGTGTTTGGATTTCATAAAATGTGCTGTGCAATATGGTCAAACATTTCCACTATGGTCAAGTCTCTCCAAAGGACTTTTTCTACAAATCTTGTGGTTTGTTCAGGTGCAACTCTGGAAACAAAAGCTGTGCTGCCATGCTCTTTTCTTCAGGTAACCCTTCCAAACAAGTCATACTTGTCCAGTTTTTTTCTAACTGTACTGTCCTGGACAAATATTTAACATACTAACCTGTGGAGTCTGAGATATAGGGCTGGGTTGGGATTTTTGCAGTTTTTCTGAGATATGCGCAGTTTGAAGAATCTTCCTTAGTGTAGAATAATAAACTTCAAATTGTTTGGAAATGGCTTTATAATTCTTCCCACAGTAAAGGGCAGCAACAGCAATTGCTTCTTTAAGATCACTGCCGATATCTTTCCTTCTGCACTGTATTAACACACACCTGAATGCTCCATACTAGCAAACTGCCAAAACTCTGGCAGACGCTCACTTTGGCAGATGCTCACACTGATGATCAGTTAATCAACTACATTTGATTAGTAGCACCTGGCCGCTAGTTACCCTACCCTAATTCCTATAGAAACAGTACAGATGTTCTTAATTTTTCACACAACTCTTCTAAAGTTTGGTTTGACTTTTAAAAATAAATGCCATATTTTTTGGACCATAAGGCGCCAGATTATAAGGCGTACTGTCGATGAACGGGTCTGTTTTCATACATAAGGTGCACCGGATTATAAGGTGCATTAAGTGAAACAAAACAGACAGATAAGTCAAACTTTACTCAACTCATTCTTCTTGCTTCCTCTACTTCCATACCATTGATTCATTAATGTTGAATTCTCTCACAGCTGCTCTATTCCCATGTTGTTGCAGTATATTAATGACTAACCTCGTATTGTGGATGGATTATCTCAGTTGTTCTCCTGACTGAAGTTTGGTCCATTTACAGCATCCTGCCATGCGATTGTATTTGTCCCTAACCATCGGGAATCCTCGCGTTAACTTTTATCAAGTGGAAAAAAGTTAGCGTTCATCCTCCAGCTTCACTGTGTTTATGGTATGCTATCATAGCTGTGTTGCTAGGGATCAGTAGCACATCATTATATACCAGCTAGTCCAACTTCAGTAACCCTACAAAAGTCACTGCTGTTTAGTTTTCTGTCTTCATTTATGTTGGAAGTGATAGCAGAGCTGTACTTTTTAATTTTTTTTTTAGAAATCTCTCAGTCAGGACATGCTATATCATGTTTAGGTGAAAACTAGTGAGCTAACTTCCTGCTAACTTGTAACTCTGTTAAATTTAATAAATTCTGTTTTCATGGATGCCTGGATGCTAAACTTAGTTGTTACACCTGGTAAAGCAGCAACGCTGATCATTTTATTAAAGATGAAAGAATTTAGACAATTTTTAACTCTCAGTCACGCCGCAGTGTTTGTTTGACTTTGGGACCTGAATTCTATGAAGTGCTTCGTTAGTCTGTTTCTCAGCACTGACCCGAACAAACAAACAGAAACTTAAAATGGCTATGGCCAAAATGCAAACACTGAGGCTTCAAAATGTGGACCTAAAACCATTAGTCCATTTTTGTAATCTTCTTCTTCTTTCGATCTCTATAGCGGATACCCTGCCTCCATCTCACCCTATTCCTAGCATCATATGCGCGCCTTCACTCCTGAAGCTCCATATTTAATGCCCTTTGTCCAGTAGATTTAATATCCCTTCTCTGCACATGTCCAAACCATCTTCGTCTTGCCTCTCTTCAACATTTCAAATCTGCCACCTCCAGCTCCATCTGCTGTCTTTTTGTCAGCACCAGTGTCTCCAAACCATACATCATAATAGGTCTCACTACCATCTTGTAAATTTTTCCTTTCACTCCTGCTGCTATCCTTCTGTCACAAATCACCCTTGACATCTGATCCACACTGTCTGAACTCTCCTGTTCACCTCTCCTGTGCACTCTCTGTCACTTAGGATGGTTGATCCCAGGTATTTACATTAATCTACCTTCCCTACTTTTACTCTTTCACTTTTAGACCTGTCTACATGCATTTTTTGCACGCAATTTTACATGGAATTGTTAAGTTTCTCAGGTAATGACTGGCTGGAAGACAGAAGACAATGACAGAGTACAAGTGTAAAGTATATGGGAATAGTTCATTTGTTTTTCTGGTGTTCTATTGCTAGCTTTGTACTCACTATAAGTGTAACATAATAAGAGGCACTGAGTTGCATTTGTTGTTACTTCAAGTTGCTGAAGTCTAGTGAGTTAAGCTACTGCTAAGCTAGCATATGTAGACTCAACAGCGTCAGCCCAGTCAACACAGAACAGGAAACAAAGTAGTGTGTCGGCAGGTGACAAGGCCAGAGCAGCACTGCTAATGAGTGAGGAGACATGTGCCACTGCACACTTTACTGGAACTGGATTAATAGATAATTCAATAGAGCCTAATAATTAAAAACATTTGCGATCAGTGGAATTAAATGGGCTAATGTAAACTGCATGCTATCAACTATAATGCCCCCCAATCTAAAAAAGAAAAAAGAAAAAAGACACCATTTATCCCTCTATCCCTCTTCAGCTGCATTAAACCCCCATCAAGCAACAAAACACTGAACGTTCTAGCACAAACCTATCTCTGAATTCCCCCTCCAAGCATGTCTAGGGCTTTTTGATACTAGCATCTCCACATCAATAAACACAGAAAATGCATGCCTTTCATGTCTAGTTGTCTCCTATGGCTTTTAGAGTTCCATTAACCATGTAATTAATACCAAGTAGCCTCTCTATCAAGTTTGCCTGGTTTGGGGCTTTGTTCTTAATAGCTAGTAAATATCAGAGACGCACATCTTTGTCCATGAGAGCCACCTTGTTGCCATCCACTCCGTACCCACTCAAGGCTTTGAGACATCGACATTACATGTACCCAGAGATGATGAAGACCTTAGATAGCACATCATGCATTTATCTCCACGTTGATCACTTGCTAATTCCTTCTCCATCCTTGCTCTGCGGGCAGTAAATGCAACATCAAAGCCTGTTAAAAGATGGCGTCATGTCTAGGCGGGAGAGGTGAGGTGCTTCTTTTGGTCAATTGCCGTAAACAGGAGGCAGCTGGTTCAATTCTTGCAGGAGAAAAGTATTTTGAAGACAATTGTGGTCAAAATAAAGTAATCTATGGTTGTAAGTACAGTCACTGGCAACTTTAGGTACACCTATTAAACCTTTTGTTAATGCAGATATCCAATTATTCAATCACAGGGAAGAAACTCGGGAAAAACTCAGGCGTATAGAGGCATATAGAGTCAAGTCGACCTGCTGAAGTTCAAACGTAGATGCATCAGAAAGGGGAAGAAAAGTGATTTTGAGTTTCATATGGTGTTTGGTCTGAATATTTCAGGAACTGCGGATTTTCTGATGGTTTGCCTGCACAGAGTGAAACAGAGTGAACACCATTTCTGCAGTTCAAAATGTCTTGTTAATGTCGGAGATCAGAGAAGAGCGGAACTAATAGCAAAACTTGTTGTTACAACCAAGTTATGCAGAAGAGTTTCTCTGAATGTACATCATATCAAACCTTGAAGTAGGTAGGGTATCCAGGAAACTGAAGCTTGAATTTGCACAGACTCACCAAAATTGGTCTGAGTCTCAATTTCTGCCGCAACATTTCAATAGTAAACAGGATGAAATGGCTCCATCCGGTGCTTTATCAATAGTTTAGGCTGCTGCTGGTGATGCAATTGGTGGGGGATATTTACTTTGTATCAGCTCAGCATCACTTTACTGCTACAGCCTGTCTGAATCTTGTTGCTGATCACGTCCATCTCTTTATGAACGCAGTGTATCATCTTCTCATGGCTGATTCCAGCAGGTTAATGCACCATATCACAAACCGCAGATCATCTCAAACTGTTTTCTTGGACAATAAATTGAGGTTATTGTATTCAAATGTCCTCCACAGTCATCAGATCTCAATCCAATAGAGCACCAAAAGAGTTGCATCACAGATGTGCAGCTGATAAATCTGCATCAACTGCATGATGCAATCATGTTAACGTGGTGAATCTGTGCCACAAAGAATTAAAACAGCCCTGAAAGGAAAAGGGTGTCCAACCCATTGCTAGAGTGGTTTACCTAATGAAATATCAGTTGAGTGTATATTAGCTTTTCACTGGCACTGTCAGATTATTAATGGAGCTAAATTTCCCCAAATGAACAGTTTTCAGACTCATGAAGATGACAAAGCTTGAAACTACATGTTTGGAAGCTGCAATAAAAAACATCAAATTTCTTCTATTTTGAGATTTCATTAATATCTCTCACTTCAATATCTATATTACTGACAATTTGTAGTCATAACCATTTATCTTGGTGTTGACAGTGTTTTCTGCTGAGACGCTAAAATTACAACTGACTCTCTTGGTTTTTAACTCATTGCTTTAAATAAATGTTAAGAAAAGAAGCAGAATGGGAAGACATGCACAAGATATATTATTATTGCTACAGACTACAACAATATAATTAATAAGGAATAGCTAAAACGCGCATTAAATGTTTGCTGGTCATACCATCAGGGGGTCTGTTGGAGGTAGCCACCACCACCACTCCAGTTTTAAACAGCGTCTCAAACAGCTGCTTCAGGATCATGGCGTCGGCGATGTCCGCCACCTGATTGAAGAGAGCCAGAGAAGTCGAGGAGCATCTCATATTATTCCTTTCTTGGCACACCTGTGTGTGTGCACGAGTGTGTTTGAGGTCACAACATGCCATCAACACTCCATGTTGATCAGTGTCATTCAGGTGTGCTCATTCAGTCCTTTTTGTGTGGTCATTGCCACCCAAACGTGCGTGTATACACATTGATGCAAACACACACTCAGGCACTTAAATTTACTGCAAATGGTCAAGAACTGGCCTTCCGTTGAGTGGAGTAGCTGAGGCGAGGAAAAAGACCTGAGCTAATCAACGAAGCCGAAAAACAAGAGGAATGAAAGAATAATAAAAACAAAGCAATGCGAGGCAGGACTGGGGTCATGACGGCAGACAAAGCTTCTATCAAAGCATGTCCACATAAAGGCATATTAAAGTGTGCATGTGTGTTGTATGTACTAGACACAAGGCTATACGGTGTTACAATACATAAATCCAATTCAACTGTCTGCTGCCTTTTTCATCTACATCATTTCCATGAGTCCACAATGAACAAAGGTCGATGACAACACTGAAGCAAGGACGTTTATGAGTCGCTAGCTGTTAAATGAAGAGCTCTGACCTTTCTATTACTAATCCAGTGCTCTCACTTTTGTTCTTATTCTCTCGTCTATGTCTCTCTCTCTCAAACCTATGTTGTTCTTTTGAACACCTATAAAGGGAGAAATGTTACCCTGTGATTGGCGGTTGTCAAAGCGACATTTATTTAACGTGACGATCGACCGATGAAAGTTGGGCACAAAGGATTTCCAACCTCTCTGGTAACTTAAAGTTGTCGGTCTCATGTCAACAGTCATTTATATCCTGTTAAATGAAAATGTTTCCTGCCAAGAAGATGTAAAAATGCACAAACAGAAATCCATTGGGAGAAAAATATTGCTGTGAAATCGGCATAAAATTGATAGAGATTTACCGCCTCACTGTAATGCCAAATTCTTGACCCTTTAAGTACTTTTCTTATTTAAAAACCCTAAAAGAAAATGTCTTGAATAAAAGAAAGACTTTGCAGTCATGCATCTGTCCCGCCCCCTCCTCTTATTCCCTCTTACCTACTTTCCTGTATATAACAGGCACTTCTGATGGCCATACCCACAGCATATGCCTCCTTTCAGACTCTGGAGAGTCTTCTGCTTTTTGCATATTAGCCCCACTGCCCTTGCCAATACTTGATTAACATTTGTGTTAAAGCCTTGATTTTGCTAAGGAGAGGTGGCTAAGGGCATCAAATTAGCGTGTGTGTGTGACTGTGTGTGCGTGTAATAAGAATCAACAGAAAGCCAAGGCTCCGTGTCTCTCTGAAGGGGCCCCCCATTTCCTGCGACCACAGGATTTTATTTTCATTTCAAAAGAATCATTTAAAAATGACCTTTTATACAACATGGATTTGTTTATTCATGTGCCCTCCACACGGGCATAGTATGAGGGGCAATATTGATTGCTGAATGACTAGGGGAAGAGGGAAAGAGAATGGGTACCCACAGGATGAGAAAGGTGGAGGGGGACTGATGTAGCACTTGTGGAGCACAAAAAATAATGGTGCAATCTCTGTCAGCCATTGCCGATATTTAAATGAGCATCCAATTACTCAAGCGGCTGTCAGTTTACAGCGAGGCACACGGGTGCCAAATTAAACCTCTTTTGATGTTACACCTCTTTATGTACACAACCTATGAGCAATTTCACAGAGGCTGCACAGTGACTGAGGCCCTGAGACAATGATGCTCGAGCGTTTTCTTCTCACTCTTTCACGTTCTTTCTCACTCTCTACCCATCTTTCCATCTTGGACCTCTCAATGGCGAGTATTCATTAGAGGAGCCGGGCAGGGGTCGCAAAAGGAAGGAGGGGAGGAGAGCTGGGGGGGTGGGTGGGGGGGCTACAAATTACTGATAATGGCACGGCGCTAATGAAGAGAATGGAAAAATGTCATTAGCATTTAAGAGGATAAGATCCATCTGACCCGCCGCCGCCAGTCGCTTTCTAGCTCCACTCACTTAAGGAAGCAGGAGAGTGCGACTGATACCCAGAGCTTCATTTGCATGGCTGAGTGGTGGAGGATGCTGATTGGTATAGACCCTCGCACCCCCCCACCCCAAACCCCCAACTCTCCCAACCTCGCAACCTCTTATTTATGCATCACAAACAACTCGCACATGTCTACTTGTTTCCCCCGCCATTCACCGGTAGCAACAGTCGACAAGCGAAAACAGCAAAGCTGGCGACAGCAAACAAAACAAATCAATGAGAATGCACAAACAGCACCGCGGTTTAAAATGTGAAAGACGGCCAGATGAAAGGAGCGGCTCTTGATCCACGCAGATGCACGGAGAGTGATTAGAGGGAGCAACTGCACCTTCTGTGACCTCTGACCTGCTGGCATTAACTGTAATGATATCAGTAAAAGGAGCAACATTGTGCTGCTAACAGATGTGTTTGGCTGGCTATTGATGAACGCAGAAACACGTGTTTTTCACGTGTAGACAGCCTCAGTAGTGGTTCTCACCTCTAATGGTGAGAACTTTGTGCATCACTAATGACTCAAGGGGGTCCTTTAGTTGTGTACAGTGTGGCTGTAATGGTTTGAGAGCAAACTATTGTGAGATTAAACAATGTACCTTTATCTGTCCTAGTGAACTATAACTAAACTCCATGCTAAAGAGAGAAAATACAACTGGAAGTCATTTTGCAATTGTGTATTTAAAAGAGGCCACTAGGTGTCCCCAGTCCTGTTTTTTATTCGGATGAGAAGCACGCAGTTGTCTTCACAGGAGACGCACTCAGCTCTGATCTCAAAATACAGAGAGCGCAACATTGAACAAGTTTTTTCTAGTTCCTTATCTTGAAAGAAAACGAGGTAAACCTTGAAGCAATTGCTGCCAACTGCAGGAAATAAACAGCAGTTTATCACTTTTTTTTTTTATTCTTTAAAGATTTTAAGATGTCTGATTTTTGAGTTTCTGCTGACCCCAGCATTCAGTTGGGTTGCGTGCAATAAATCAACACTTTGGTAAAAGACAACTAGTCAGATTCACTCTAAACAATGTGAAATATTAGGGAATAAAACTTGAAAACTTCATAAACTCCCAGTTATTTCTTTTCTCTTTGTGACCTCTTTTAAAACTAGGAAAAAGCACACAGATATTATTTATGAAACATCCAGCCTGACTTGACAGACACGTATCCCCGTTTTATATTAATAGCACATGTAAACAATAGCATGGCAAAAATATAAAAAATTTAACTAGCACTATATTTATCAGTGAATATATAAAGCACATGGCTTTCAATTAATGTGTGAAAACCCCTAATTCGACACCAAGAGGAGGCACAAATCACTAGCGAGGCATCCAGGATAAAAATATATCCACATCAGACATACTGAGCCATCCGCTGTGGTGATCGTTCGCGAATAAGGGAGCAGCTTTAGTCAGTATATAAGTGCAGTTGTTACAAATATCAAAACATGTAACAGTATTTAAAATTCTCGTTGTGTAATGTTCCATTTACAACAGTGCCTGTGACATGGTTGCTCACCTGAAACTCGTCAAAACACAAGAGGCAGGTCTCACTGCTGATCTCCATGGCAACCGGTGATATGGGGTCATAGGTGAACATTTTCCCTAACCTCCGTTTTGGCAGGCTTTGTTTCCTCCGATGGATCCCTTTAAAGCAGCACACAAACGTCAGGCACATCTTAAAGCACACCTGCGTCGGCAACCCAAACCCACTGACAGTGCTGAATAAAGCAGTAATTTCACCTGTGTGCATAATGGTAGACAATTAGCAGGACGGCTTCAGGACAAACAGAGGGATAAATATAGGATCTCCGGTGCACGGGGAGTCGGAAAACTTCTACAAAGTCATGCAAGGAAACATTGGGCCGTTAGAGCTGAGGAATGGGAGGATGCTACTAACTTTTGTGGATGTCCAACATGAAGCCGTTGAAGTGGACTCGCTTTTTGCGACTGTTCTTCACATGGGAGTAAAACAGATCCATAAGCATGGTCTTCCCTGTGCCTGAAAAGGTGGGGAAACCAAACCAAAGTGATTATGATAACCACAGAGATGTTAGTTTGTATAATAATAGGAGCTTTTTCTGTATCCAAGCTCACCAACATCTCCATATATATAGAAGCCTTTGGGTGGTGGTGCTGGTGGTGGTGGAATGGGTTTCTCCTTTGGGACGAAATATTAAAATTAGGATGATTGTAGTGCGTTTTTTGTTTTTTAACACAAATCCCAACCAACATAGTCGCTGAAATGTATGCACAGTGATTATTTCCACTCTATAGCTAATGACTTAAATAAACTTCTTCATATTGATTCCAATAAATGTCTGAAACATCATCTAATAAACAAAGTATGCTAAGGCATTAAGCCACCACTACAGTGTGAGGTTTCAAAATCTCCAGACTAGCCCACTGCAGGGGAGGAAGACAAAGGGGATCTAATCAACAAGACAAGCCAGGGTTCCCACGAAAGAAAAGCATCATCAGAGGAACAATGGAGGGATTTGTCAGACAAAACGGAGAGGACTGGATGAGGCTCCATACGAGATGGAGTGGACTTGTCTGTGCAGCCTGTTTAGCGCTGCTAATTGTGATACGGTACTGTTGCATTGAGGTGCTGCTGGAAGTCATTGTGCTGCCTGCCTCCTATTATCAAAAGGTCCTTGCTTCAAAAAAAAAAAAAAATCTTCTGTGTGACGAAGCTGAGAATATCGAGTAAAGCCAAAGAGGACCCAAGCCATGTGAACGAATGTGCCGTCAGCTTAATCATATGTAATAACAATGTGAAGAATATCTATGGGTGGCCAAATTATGGATCTTTTTAGGGATCGTCCATCTCTGTAACCGGGCAACACCAAATAGCTTTGGAATTAATCACTCACTAAACAAAAAAAGTACTGGCCTCTTTAAATTTAATTTAGTTAGAGGATGGTACTCGGTGTCCACCGAACTCAGTGTCCATGCACAAGGGGCACTTGACTCTGGTAAAATGTGGACAATGGCAGATTGAAATCTAAATTAAAAAACAAGCTTGCTATCCAACCTCTCTCTCTCTCTCTCTCTCTGTCTGTTCCCGCTCCACCCCTCCCTCCTTTTTACCCACCCCTCCATCCACTGCCTGTCCTGGGCTGGATGTGAAGTACTGGAAGAGCAACAAGCCTTTCCTGTCTGCTCTGGCATAACAGTGTGTGACTTCTTCCTGACTTCCCAAGCTGCCCTCTGGCATGGCGGGGTAATTGTCAGTGGCTGGAAACCATTCTGCTACGGCAGAGTGGCGAAGGACAAGGCTGTCCCTCAGCCACTCTGTCTAGCTGAGCTCTGTGGCCTCATTTCACCTCATGTTGCAGGATATAGACTGGCACATGAGTGGAAAGTTCACATGCAGGACATGGTCACTTTGGCTTTAGGAAGAACTTCTTTTGACTACTGCCAAAAATGACTCGCAGCGGCATGGTCGGTTGAGATTGTCAGAGCCCGAGTAAAGTTTAACTCACACAACTGTCCTGCTGGAGGCCTACCATGTGCAGGAGGACTCCATGATGCAGGTCTGTCTTGAAGAGGGTGGATCCCACTGAACAATGGCCCATTGTCAGCCAACCATCCGCAAAACCACGCCACATTGGGTCAATATTAAGTCAAGTGTACTCTCCTCACAGACTTGGTCAGTTAGTGAGGACAATGGCGGCACTTTCACAGAGAGAACAGACACCAAAAGGACAGTGGTATGACCTGATTCAAACTGGAATAATTGCATAAGTACTCCAGTCAGTGTGTGTGTGTGTGCGTATGTGTGTGTGTGACAGACAGAGCAAGAAATAAGGTGCAAAAGGAGAGGGGTGGGTGTGAGGGTGGTTGGTGGTGGTGGTGTTGATAGCCTACCACCAAAGTATTTGTCAGAGTCCCAAATCAAAAGCAAAAAGGACAAGAATGGCTGAGACAATGGGGATCCCCTCATTACTGCCCGGGGATGGTGAGAGAGTGAGAGGGGTGCCGGGACGGGCCCAGCGGGAGGTCTGCCCTGCTGCCTTCCAAAATCTCTGCCTAACCCTGTGTGTCTGTGCCAGCCAACCAACAAAAAAACTCCCACCACCAAATAGTAGACAGTCAGCTCCCCTGACCTAAAAACAACAACAGCCCCCCTGCATTATGCCGTTCCAAAACTCACATGCACAATAAACTTCCCAGACCCCTACCCTCCCTTTGACCTGAGCCCCACGGCCACCATCGATGATACAACAGGAGAACAGGGAAGTCGACTCTGTGAAGTCCATCCATATGTTAGATGTCAGTGGTGCTTTTTAATCCAACGACAATCCGGATCCAGACATATCTATACTGCCTTATAAATCCTAAACTGCTCCCAGAATAATGTTCAGGGTAATGCATCCTAATCCAAACGATGGAAATCTGATGCTTTCAGTTTTGCGAATGGTTTTTTTCAAATTTTTTATTATTATGTAGGAATTTTTAGAAGATATAATACTGGTCTTGACCCTGAAAAAGAGTATAAATACCCTTCAAGACTGTCTCACTAGCTTTTTTTCCGAGGCTTTCAACAGTATTGCATGGTCTTCATCGGTGAATGGAGTTTGTTCAGTTGTCACTTGTCAGTCTGTTGCCATGCAACATACTGAAAAGCTTTTTTTTTTTTAATAACAGCTACTGAGCAGGTATATTTTAATAGTGTAACAAACTACCTTTCCCGATGATGAAGACTGTGTGAGATGTGGTTGAAAGCGCTGGAAAAAACTGCAAAGTGAACCTCGAGTTCAGATTGTTTTAAATGTTTGTCCGCATGGCTCATCTGTCTCCTCGCAGAAAATGAAACTTGTTTAAAATACAGTGAAACACTGAGTCGCTAGTTGCTTTAGGCCACAGTGATTAGACCTCTAGTGAAGTCTGTTGTTTTTACGTTTAACTCTGGTGCTCAAAAATGTCGACATGAGGTTGTTTAAAATTAATCAAGGATTTGATGATGCACCTTTTGATAAAAACAAATATCATACTTCATGGGTACAATAAAATATATTATTACAGTTAAATGAACAATGCATTTTTTACTTTTTACATTCAATTACAATAAATTTGATTTATTCATATAGCACCAATTAATAACAACAGTTGCTTCAGGGCATTTTACACTGTAATGTAAAAACCCTACAAGGTTTAAAAGAAAGAAACCCCAACAATCACACGACCCCTTATAAACAAGCACTTGGTGATAGTGAGAAGGAAAACTCCCTTTTAACAGGAAGAAATCTCTAGCAAAACCAGGCTTAAGGAGGGGCAGCCATCAGCAGAATTTTAAATTTAATCCGGGCTTTAACAGGCAGCTAGTGAAGAGAAGTCAGTATAGGAGAAATATGCTCTCTCTTTCTCGTTCCTGTTTGTACTTTTACTGGAGAATTTTGGATCAACTGAAGGCTTTTTGGGAAACTTTTAGAACAACCTGATATTAATGAATTATAGTAGCCCAGCCTACAAGTGAGGAACCTGTGTTACTCTGAGACAGGATGTTTCTAATTTTGAGGACACTGTGCAGATGAAAGAAAGCAGTGCTAGATATTTGCCAAGGTAATGTCATGTAAAAGTGAAATATCTGAAATAAATATCTAGTGAGACACTGTTTTTCTAAGATTTTTTAGGTCTGAGTACAGTGACCTCTGTTTTGTCTGAATTCAGAGGTAGGGAATTAGAGGTCATCCAGGCCTTTATGTCTATAAGATATGCCCGTAGTTTAACCAGTTGATAAATACAAGGTAACTGAGATAAAATATTTTGTGACTGAAAGATAGAATTGTTTTTACACCGCCACAGTGTGCGTGTGAATTTCAAATCAAACAATCAAAATGTGATTGAAGTGCAGATTTTTAGCTTTAAATTCCTAAAACAGTTAATGCAAAGTTAATTACAACTATTTTTTTTAATACACAGTACCCTTTTAGAGGCTAAAAATTAATTAGACAAAATAACGTGATGAAAATCTTTTGCATCAATGCCTGAAGTCTAAAACCCATGAACATCACCAAATGCTGCGTTTCCTCCCTGAGATGATCTGCTAGGGCTTTTACTGCAGCGACCTTGAGTCTGCCTACATTCAGTTTTGTCTTCAGTAACTGAAAAAAGCTGGTTGAGATCAGGTGAGTGACTTGGTCATTGAAGAGTATCACATTTCTTTGCCTGGAGAAACTTGGACTGCTTTTGCAGTATGCTTTTGGGCCATTATCCGTTTGCACTGTGAAGCGCTGACCGATCAAGTTTTGCAGCATTTGGCTGAATCTGGACAGAGAGTATAGCCCATCACACTTCGCGATTAATCCTCCTACTTCTATTAGCATTTATGTCGTCAATAATCATGAGTGACTCAGTTCTACAGAGAACCATTTATGCCAATGCCAAAATACTTTTCTCATTGCCCCATTTTTTTCGTTCAAGTTCATCTTAGTTTACCCAAATATTTGTTTTCAAAACCACTCAAGCTCTCTTTGGTTGAGGTGTACAGAAGCAAAACTACAAAAAAATGTGTCTCTCAATCAAACAAAGGAAGAAGAAGATGACTTTTACCAGTGTCATACACTTAACCATGTGTTACAACCAAGGTATGCAGAAGAGCGTCTCTAGACACAAAACGTGTCCAACCTTGAAGCAGCTAAGACCACATCAAGTGCCATTCCTGTCTGGTAAGAACAGAAAACAGAAGCTATAATTCGCATGTGTTGACCAAGACTGGACAATAGAAGATTAGAAAAATGTTTCCTGGTCTGATGAGTCTTAATTTTTACTGCAACATTTCAATGGTAGGCTCCGAATTTCATGTAAACAACATGAAAGCATGGATCCATCCTGACTTGTATCAATGGTTCAAGCTGGCGGTAAAAGTATGCGGGATATTATCTTCAGCCTTTTAGTACCAAATGAGCATTGTTTGAACACCTGAGCATTATTGTTCACCATGTCCATGTCTTTTTTATGACCACAGTGTAACCACTGCTTCTAATAAGACATGTCACAAACCTCAAATCCTCTCACACTGGTTTCTTGAACATGGCAGTGATTTTGCTGTACTCAAAGAAAAACTTTGTGATGTGGTGGAAGAGGAGATTTGCGTCATGGATGTAAAGCAACTGTGTGATGCAATCATGTTAATATGGAAGAAAATCTCTGAGGAATGTTACCAACACCTTGTTTAATCTAGCCCATAATGCACTTCTGAAGGGGAAGGGGGGTGTACCCAATAGAAGAGTGTAATCTATTAGTAAGTATACATCGATTTAAGAAAAAAAGTCCTCATTTTTGCAGTAACTGAATAGCTGTGGTATATATTGGGGATAAAAACGGGCAAGTTGTATCTTCTCTGAAAAGCCAAACCTGCCTTATTCACTCCAACCATGGTCAGCACAACTTCTCTGTGATGATACATGAACAATCATGTCATTACAATAACTCCATTACCTTTTCAGTGAGCTCACTGCCTTTGTTTTCGGCTGCTCTGGTGCCACTGTGATGTTGGCTGCTGTCATCTTTTGAGTTTAGAATGGGTGGATTCAAGTAGATACTGTTACTGTAGCTCTTGAGGGTGTGCTGCAGCTGGGCCAGCTGCTGGAGAACCCGTCTCTGTTGGGCATCTTTCCTCAGGGAGCCACCCTGAACGAGGCTATCAAAGTGCACAAGAGTTTCACTGGAGCCACACGTGTCTGCTGCTGGAGGATCCGAGGAGCAGGACGATGCAGATGAACAGCATGCCCTCCAACTACTGTAACCTTGAAGCATTACACCAGAACACGTCAGTGTTACACGCAAACAGAAAATATGCCTGGATATAGTATAATCTAGATGTTATAATATGATTCCAGTAAAGCTGGATTAAAACATGTCGTAGCAATAAATGTGTAGTTGTAGCACACCGAATCTAGATAGAGGAAATACAGTCTGAAACATTTCCCGCACGGGTTAGTCTCTGCACGCTGGCGCAGAGACGCCTACCTTTTCCGGAGAAACTGCTCGACAAACGACAAATCTGACGTGAAATCAAAGGAGAGTCTTTGAGGAAAAACTTCAGTGAGCGACTGACAGCGGCAGCAGCCGTGTAAGTCGCCATGATGTTTCAAAACGCTAAAACTTTATTGAGATTCATCCACACAAGCATTTTGCAATAGGACGACGAAGGGGCGTTTAGAATATTTCAAATTTAAATAAATTTTACGAATGTATCTCAAATCTATAGTATCTATACACATATACCTATAAGATTTTGCATCAAAGGAGCAATATAATTATACATTTTTATACAATTTATAGTTTATATTCTGTATTTTGTCGATTTTCTCTCTCCGTTTTTGACTATAAAGTGTTATTGATTGCCAATTATTATGACTAACCCTGTGAAGTAGGGCTTTTAAGGAGAATAATATAATACTGACCATTAAATTTCCATATTTCGATCGCTTGGGGTGTGACAGTAACAAGTTTACGTTCTAGCAGTCACGTTATATTATTAGCTGTGTTTGATCTGGGTTGTAGGGTAAAATGAACACGTTTGTGTCTGTAGTGTAGTAATCGATGTGTGTAATGTATCCGCTGGCAGGTTGTAAACAAATCGAGCAGGGGGTGACAGAGCAGCGTCAGCTGAACCTCAGCTGATCGGAAGTTCAGCTCTACTGCATTTCAAGCTGGCGAGAGTAAGTGACTGGGTGATACCGGAATTTGCGTAGTTTGCCTTCAGAATAAACTATGAAAATTTTATTTTTAGCTCTAGCAAGCACAACATTCACGTGGAGAAATTAAATAAAAATATATCTCATCTTTAAACTCGGATAAGTCATGAAATCAGACCGTATTTTAACACAAGTCTTTATTTTACGTACACAGCATTCACCAAAATCCTTTATTTTGAAGGCCAACAAGGTGACGTGCATACTCGTAATCTGACTAACTTCACACAATCCCCAGGCTGCTAGAAGGACAGGGAGACATGGCTGAAACCATAGCTGATACAAGAAGGCTCTACACCAAGCCTCAGAACTTAAATGACGCCTATGGACCTCCGAGTAACTTTCTAGAGATTGATGTAAGCAACCCTGAGACGGTCGGGGTGGGCAGAGGCAGATACACCACGTACGAAGTCAGACTGAAGGTGAGCCTACCGTAACAAGTGCTAATGGCGCTAGCTTTTAAGCTACACACCTAAGCACGCAAACATATCTTTTCTGCAGTCACAGAAAGTTGTATTTTTTCTGTCATCGCGATTTTTGCCGCCACTAAGACATTCAAAGGGTCGATATTTAAAAGTGTGGGCTATTAAGAAGTGTCAAATTGTCCGTTGCTAAACAAATTAGTCGACGCTTGCTAGGAAGCTAGCAGCCTTTATCTGACTGCACGGTTACCTGACGTTAGACTGTCTGCTCAACGTTGTTGGTGTAAATAAAGCTGTTTGACCGCATCTTAATTATAACATAATTAAAAGTGCTTGATAACGTGGTTAACAGAAACGGTGTACATCTGTGTCTGTTGACAGTGACATCGCTCCGGGAAAGAAGGGGTGTGCGCGCGCGTGTGTGTTTACATTAGCCTCAAGTGTTTTTCCACAGCGCAGCTGAAACATGTCTACAAATAAACTGCAGTTATATAACCTCGGTTTAAGCGAAACACATAACCTTCTCAAAGACTTAACGTCTTTCTGAACAGTTGATCTCCAGCCACACCCCATTGTCTGAGTGCAAACCACAGATAACAGCATTGGTCACACTTAATGACAAACCTGAGGTGAGGACTGGCCTGTATGGCTAAATGGTGCACTGGGACATAATGCGAACATTTTGGTTGATATAGTATTTTACTTTGTAGCTTTTCTGACGTGACAAATCACCAGAAGCCACCCCAAATAGTATAGGCTAAAGGAGAACATATTGTGAGTCAGCTTCTCTGGAGCTATAAAGACAGGATGCAGGATGCTGCCTGATCCTGTCCAGTTTCACCCACCCCCTTACAACACACTTCCTTCCTCCAACTTGTAGAGGAGAACAAAAGGTGGGTTTTTTTTTCGTATAAAGAATTATTTTTGTCACTTTACTATCTATTTGGCTGTCAGTGTACTTTTTTTTTTTTTAATTTGAAATTCTGGGATAGCAGGTAATGCTGTGTAGAAATGCAACAGTGTTGTTGAGCAATAGGTCAGGATGACAGCTGTTAGAGAGTCAGCAATTGCAAAACACATCCTGTGTATCTTTCTGTCACTGCAACTTTGTGGTCAGAGTAAAAATCAGCCTTGAATAGCTGAGGTCAGCTGATACATTTCTTTCAGTGCTGATACAAATCATTAGTAACCAAAATAAACTATTAAAATAACAAATCATAGTTTAAATCATAGTCAACATTAACTCCAACACTAACCTTTGTTAGGCTTTTTGTGTCTTAAAACTGTTGCAATGTAACAACAACAAAAGAACAAATGTATCTTTTTAAGATCTGTTCTCAAAGATGAAGTGTATTTTTTTTCCTTCTGTAAACTGGGAACTTGTAATTATAGAAATAAATCACTGTAATTGTGATATTTGGCAAAATAGTTAGTTCAGTTAAGTATTTGGAAAATCACACATTTTTTTTTTGCCTCTGTACACAACTGCTGTGGATTTTAATTAAACTTTCCAGATGTGATAGAACTGCAATGATGCACCTACATCCGCATGACTTGGTGACAGCTTTAATTCAAGAAGCCTTGAACCAATTTTTATACATTTTCCCATTTTTAGATGCTCAAAAATAATTAATAACTGACTGACATTTTCTTTGTCAGATGAGATCTGTTCCCTTGTTGTTTTATTGCAAATTAAGCAGATGAAAAACAAAGATGCCGATGCAAGTAAAGGAGGGCAATAGGTTGAAAACCTAAAATAAACCTAACAGAGAGGTGGAAATGATCAGACTGGCCAAATCAGCAACACCAAAAGGCCTGAAAGACTACAGAATACAACTAAAATAGGGGGTTTCCGTGGTTAAGGAAAGCAGCTTCACAACATCTAAGTCACGAGGCGGTCTACAGTCAAGAGATACCTTCATAAATGTAAATAACAAAGGGTTTACAACAAGGTGCAAATCACTGGTTACACTCAAGTACAAGCAGCCCTGATTAGACTGTCAGAAACCATCTAGAAGAGTCTGCATAGTTTTGAAATAATATTTGAACACATGCAAACAAGATGAACTTGTACCAGAATGATTGGTGTGCAGACTTGAATCATACTTGAAGAGAAAATAATGGAGAGGGAGAGAAGTGGCTCATGATCCAAAGCATGCCATATTACCTGTCAAACATGGTGGAGACATTTTTATGGCACTTTCATGTATGACTGTCAGTGGAATTAGTGTTTATTTATTATGTGACTGTTGAAAAGTAGCAGGATGAGTTGTGAAGACTACAGGGCTATACTTTCTGCTGAGATTCACCCAAAAGATGCTGCAAAATGGATTGGACAGTACTTCATAGTGCAAATGAGTAGTGTCCCAAATCATACTGCAAAAGCATCCCAAGCATTTCTCAACTCAAAGAAATATTGTGAAGTTCTTTATTCTTCAAGTCAGTCACCAGATCTAAAGTTAATAGAGCATGCTTTTCACTTGCTGAAGACAGAGCTAAGGTTAGAGAGATCAGCTGGACAACTTTTGGAGTAAATGTGTCAGAGCAACTCACAGGATGAAACAGCATTTGGTATGGGTTTTCATCCAAATATTAAAAGCAATCCTTAAAATGGTTAGCTTCTATAATTACCTTTGAGCCTCTAGAAATTTATATGTATAAAATGTCTTTAAATCCCCTGAAAGTCTGCATTTCTATCGTGTCCTGATAGCTTGATTTAAAATCCATTGTGGTTGTGTCCTGAGACAAGAGTTGTGTCATTTTCCAAATACTTATGGACCTAAATGTATCTGGCAAGCCACCTTTGAAACATCAAACCTGCTTAAATCTGCAAATGCTGTCCTTTGATCCTCTTTATGGCACAGTACCCACAGTGTTGATAGGATAAATGTCCTACAAAATAAAAATGTAAATATAAACTAAAGGTTGCTTGCTCTATTATTGGAGTTTTAAATCATATCACATGGAAACGGGAGTTTACTTGGTTGTCATAAAACTATCGATTTTAAGAGTTTCTTAGAACAATGAAAAGTTTGAACGTTTGTATTTCAGTGACAACTTAGCAGTCTGCCTGTGCTGATAATCTCAGTGTAAGCTCCATAGTGAGCAACTTGGACAACCTTGGACCGTTTGCTTCAGCTGCTGCTGCCTTTGTCAGATACTAATTGTCATGCCTACATCAGGAATTTTGTGAGAATGCTAAAATATGTCTTATTTGACATGTAGACACAACAAGCAGGCAGTTAGATTCACGGGAAAAGAAAAAAGACACATTTTAGCTGGGTTAGCCACGAGGTAAACTTTGTATTTTTTTACTGTATTTTCAAGCTTTAAGAACTCTTTTAAAGGCTTGTCAATTTTGCCACATAAGCCAGGCAATTTTGTATAAACGTAACTATTATTGGACCTTTTGTGTTCGATTTTAAATACACAGACTGTCAGACAGTCACTATAGGCTCATCTGATTGCTCCATCTCCTCATCTCTAAATTGTCATCTTGGTTGACTGACACCCCTGTAGTTACTGGCCCGGAGTATTTAGATTGGTTACCAGCCCTCAAGTATTTAGTCGTTTTCCTTTACCTTTAAGAAACGAGTTGAGAGGAGAGAAGCTGTCTCCAGGCATTAGCGTTGAATATAAGGCTACTGTACTTGATTAGCGTGTAATAATTAGCATATGCGTGTAATCAGCATTATTGTGCACCTCATAGCCCTGTGTGACCCTGCTTTGCATAAGACCACAGAAGAAGCGGCGCATCCCTCACTTCTCAACAAACGTGGTGTCAACTTAGCTTTGCTTCTCTCCTTCTCCTTTCTTTAGCTTTCTTTGGAAGCGTTTTACTCCATCTCCAGCCATTAAAGAGTGTTTGCCACAAGGCCTAGGTCTGGAATGCGTAGTGTTTGCTTTGCCCCTTCATTGCTTTTTTTCCCTCTTCCCCCTCTTCATCTACCTTTCTTTTAATATTTCAGAATACTTGAAATATATCATCTCATTACTCTGTACTGTTTCCGTTCCTAACCTTTTCCCCTGTTCTCACTGCTGTCCCGCTATCCACCCCGAAATCGAGAGAGCTCTTGTGGCCGCAGTGAGAGAGTCTGCCTAATCCCCTCATTGAGAAAAGAGAAGAATTGAACCAGGCCAGGGTGGCTGGGTGGGTGTGTGTGGTGAGGGGGAGCTGGAGCATTTACTCCCCATCCTCACCCTCCAACTCACACCCCCACCCCCCCCACCCCCACCCATGGGAGGGCAGAAAGCCACCCCCTCACCAGATTTCATCCTGTTGCCTACTTTTCCCATTTTACTCCCAGCTGTGTGCAGTCACTTTCCTGGTTCATACTGTGTTACCATTGTTCCCCATGATAACTGAAATCATGAAGTTTGCCCTGAGACTGCTGAAATAAGAGTCATTCATTTGGCCTGTGACTCACTGGCGGTGTTGGGATGCTCACAAAGTTAGTGGCGAGACAAATTGTTTAAACATTGTTTACTGTGGCTGCGAGGCACAGTCACTTGTTGGCAGACCGGCCTGCGTTTGGCGTTTGAAATTAATGGGATCAATCTCCCACTCTATCCATCAGTTTTTTAACGAAGTGGAAGCTAAGTTCACACCGAAAGGAGGCGGATATCTCATTTTGCATGAGCAGACTCGTAATGTCGGGGGTCATGCTGAAACAATGGATATCTGTTCCAATCTAAATCCCTTCGTTTTAAGGGTAGTTTTTGAAGTGGCTTATGGTTGCTTTTTTATGCTTCTGCACATTTTTCATGTTCCTAATGGAGAGAGTTGTTTTTCATGAGTCCTATCATATCACCTTAATGGTCTTTTACTTTTTTTTGTGTAGTGTCTGGTTTGGAGGACTCCCCCCCTCCCCGCAATACAACATAGTGTATTTGTTTGGACCCTCAGCAAACAGGGGGTTGGAGCTGGGATGGGGGTGTATGTGTGTGGAGTAGGAGGAATGGGTGATGGATATTATCAAAATTTTAGTTGGTTCCCATCTCATCCAGAGAGCACATTCAGGGGAGCGAACTTTGGGATCTCACTTTGTTTATGGATAGGAGTACATAAAAGGGCTCTTATAGCTGTGTCTCTCACTCTCACTCAGTCTTCTACCCCTCCTCTTCTCTTCTCTCTCTTTCTTTCTCTTTTCCATTTGGGCACCAGGGTGAGGGCGGGGGCCTTTGGTCATTAATAAAATGGGGAGAGATGGTGTGTGTGTGTGGGTGTGTGTGGATTGTGGGGGGAGGAGGGGAGGCTTGTCAGGCACAGTCAAGTGTAATCCAAAGTCTACAGCATCCTCTTCGACAACTATTTTAATGGAAATGGGGAACATATTGTATCAAGGCTACCATATCCTACTTGAAATGACAGTATCAAAAGTGGGAGTTGATACTATGGCAACAAAGCAGCTTTTTGCCAGCTAGGCGAGTCGGAGAGAGGGTAGGCTGTCAGGCCACAGAGGCCGGCAAGCGAGGGAACGAGTGAGAGAGTACATGGAGAGGCGAGAGCAAAAGACCCATAGCCCCAACTCTTTTGTTCGGGGTCTTTTTTTCCCATTTTGGAATATGATGCAATGAGATGGTATTATGTTGCCATTTTTAATGCTATTATTCTGAAAGGGGACTATATGGGAGGGGTGAGAAGGGGGCATGGGGGAGGTTTAGGATGTGCACTCTCAAACTTGACTTAATCCATCCTGCTAAAAGCTAATGCATGGTGGCCTTGAACTATTCTCTCAGGAGATGAGTGATCTTTGTCCCCTCTCTCCCTCTCTCTGTCTCTCGCTGTTTTTAAGGGTTCTGCCTCTTTTCAACCCATTTTCAATGAGCCTAAGGTATTGTGTCCCACACATTATGAATCACATGCTCTTCCTATGGAGCGTAGATTGCACCTTGAACACTCATAATTGAAAGTGAAGCAAGCAGATCCACTTTAAAGAAGGTACATGTAGCTTTATGCTCCTATTTTAATGATGTCTAAAAATCTATTTTTCCACCTTTGCTTTTAATGTGGCCATTAATTTCTCATTTCTATATTTTTCTACCTTTGCAAATGTCATATTTGTGCCTTTTGCTTGCTGTTTTCTCTGGCTTTCCTCTTTTATCTGTCTTTTACAAAGTGAGGAAAGCATCTTTTTTTTTTCTTCTTTTTTTTGTCCCTTTAAAAAAAAACAAAAACAAATAAAAAAAATCAATTAAAAAAATCCTAAGACCTGACTGGGTGTGGGCTGGTCCCCTGTTCTGATCACTGTGAGGGGTTAGTAAGTTGATACACCCTGGTCCTAACCTCTAACCAGCCGTGAAAAGAACAGAGGCCGGGGAAACCTGATCTTTGACTTGTAGAGCTCTCACGCACCGCCTCTTTCTATGTGTTCGTGTTAGAGAGAGAAAGCATGAGTGAGACCTCTCATTTTTCAGTTCTGTCGTTTTCGTTCCTCCCCTTGTCCTGAAAGGCCAATCTCTTAATCACAGGGTTATGGTGGGTGAAGGAACTGAAAGGCCAGGTGACTTTCTTTCCTTACACTCTCACTGCTTGCTTCATTGTCTTGAGATAAGTGGTCCGGGTTCTAGTGTGCATACAAGCAGGCTCGAATGCTTTGGACTATTATATTTACATTGTTAAATGTGTGACTGGTCAAATCCTGTGCCTAACACCTGTGCCTGCATACTTCCTCTGTCAATGTGTGCTCGCACATGGATAAGTGTTTTCTGTGTTCACGTGATGGGATTACAGTCACGGCGGTGGCAGATTACCTGTAACTGTGATCTGTTGTGGTGGGGATTAACTTTGTGGCGCTCCGTGCTGTGAGGTAACATGACGCAGCAGGGATGGACCACGGTGAGAGGAGAGCGGAGTTAATGCTAGAGCACTGGGGCGATAAAGCTAAGATAATCCACTTCTCCTGTGACCTGAGAACGAGGAGGAGTGAGGTGTTCATTGACAGCTTCACCTGGAAAGAACTTGAAATAATTGAAAAAGGAAGTTTTTTTGGTGGGATGTTTAGTCACACAAAAAAAACAGTTGAAAGAGGGAGTGGCAGATATTGTGCCCAGTGTAAGGAAATACTCCTACAGTTAATACAGTGTCACCTGAACCAGGTTATTTCACTTGGTTTTATGTTTTAAATGTAATAAATGTGGCCTTATTTATTTAAAATAATCTTACGGATTTCCTTTTTTATGTGTAGTCCAGGCTCTGAATATTACATCAGTTAATATTTATTGATGTGATTTGGCTTATTCGTCCTAAGGGGGGGAAAAAGGGGACTAAACTTGGTTTTCAAATCAGCTTGTTTATAACCCCAATTCCCCAAAAAATATTGTGATCCTTTGTGATTTGTGAATAAGACAAAGTGGAAAACTGTTCTGTGGTCAGACACATTGAATTCATCATTGATTCAAACTCTTTTTGGAAAACATTAACGCTGCATCCTCTCAACTAAAGAGGAGTGTGACCATCTGACTTATTATCAGCGCTCAGTTCCAAAGCCTGTATGCATGTGGTATGGGGGTGTGTTAGTGGAATTGGCAGCTTGAACATCTGAAAGGCCAGCATCAATGGTAAAAGGTATATACAGGTTTTAGATCAACATATTCTCCCATATAGATAAGGTCTTTTTATGGAATTCCTTGCACATTTTGGCCAAGACATTGCTAAACGGCATAGCATAGCTATTACAATAAATCAGTTTCACAAAACAAAAAACATCTTTTTAATCTAGGGCTATGCTTAATCCTTGCCTGGGAAACTGATCCAGTGTCCTAACTGCTGTTCTTCAAGTAATTGAATGCTTGGCAGTTTCAGGGTTAGTGCATTCACAATGTAAATAGCTTGCATGTGGTGCAGAATGGACTAAGGAGTTGGACCTGCAGTTGTGTCTTTTTTCAGTCTTTACTTAATGTCCATGTAAGCCTTGTATAGTTGACCTGAAATAACCGAGGAGTGGCCTTTAAAGTACTATAAGTCTCTGTGTCACAAACAGTATCTGCTATTTTCATATATGTGCTTTGTTGCCTATCAATTCACATATTTCTGCCTGTCTCATCTGCCATGTAAATTAAACATTGAAAAATAAAACTTTCTGCAGTTACATCATTAAATACCAGTGCCTCAACTCCATTCAGTAAGCTCCTATGTTCACTACTTGGGCATACTTGTGTCAGTGTTAAGGGATAAGTTATTTCTGCAATTTCAGACTAGAAATTCCAGTTAGATTAAAACAAAAATGTCTGCAGAGTCATGAAAACTTGTTAGAAAAAAGGCAGAGCAAACAGCTAGAAAATGGTTAAGGTAAATGTAAATGGACAGGTACTTGTATAGCACCTTTCTCCTCATTTTGAGCACTCAAAGAGCTTTCTACTACAAGTCTCATTCACTCAATCACATACATTCATGCAGTGCTTTTATCTATGCCTAGGCACTTTTATCTAACGTTTATATACACTCAAACTCTGATGGATGCAAAAAACGTTGGCAATTATCAGTATCAGGGTTTAGTATCTTGACCGAAGATACTTCTACAGATGGACTGGAGTAGCTGGAGATTGATCCACCAACCTTTCACTTGGTAGACAACCTACTCTACCTGCTCTTCCACAGCCACCTCAGAAGCTTTTATTATGTGTTGGGATACAGAGCTTTCTTATTTACTGCAGATTATTAGTGTTGTTACATCCTGTCCCGTTTAATAATTTTTGCAGAATTCTGACATAGAGAGGTAAATTGCTGCATCTTATATTATTATGCTGACAATTTTCTGTATACAAACATTTTAGTTGTACACAGGTGATTTGTGCCCTCTAGTGCATATCATTTGTGGTTTTGAGGTGGTCCCGTGAGATTGAAAAGGAAACGGTCAGCTGAGAATACCCTATAAGATAAACGATCAATAGATGGCCAGATTTACGGTAATACTGAAATGGTTGGTAATAAAGCAAAAGAAAATTGTTGTGTTTAGCTGATCTCATAAATAAATCAGGAAAACCCAATGGACCAAAAGCACTGACTTTTTAAGTGAGATCAGCTCAAATAGTATTCAAGCCCACATTTGGTGGGGTATATTGATGGAAGGGGTCATGTGAAAGATCAGTGTGTCTACACGAGTCCAGATTTTAACCCAATCATCAACTCAAGAAAACATATTCTGTGCGATTGAGTAAATTGCCCAGTAGCATTTATTTTACAGTTAAACATCAAACCAGTCGTGGTTGACGGGCGACTCTCTTCATCATTGCTAAGGATGTGACAGATGAGTTTGTTCTTTCCCACTAAACTCGGGTGGGATCCATAATTTTGAAGGTTGAGGATAGGACAGAGCAAAGACTGAAGAAAACAAATGCCCATATTTTTCCCATTCAAACACCACAAGAGGAGTCTCAAGGGCAGAAAATGTGACTTAGTTTTGCAGATCAAGGGAAATAAAAAGGAAAAAGACTGAAAAGGGGAGACCATGAGAGAGAGAAAAGACCACTCCTGGTCTTCATCCTCTTCAATTAGTCTTGCACAGAGCAGGCAAAGCTTCCAACCTCTCTAGTTTCTCTGCTCCTTCTTTATGACCACGTACACCCACCTCCTTTCTCTTTTGTTCAGCCATTTACTCAGCCTTCTAGTTAACTCTCCATCCCCTTTACCGCACACAGTCACAGTCGTCTGCTCATCGATCAGTCTGCTGCTCGCGCTGTATTCATGCTGCACCTACTTGCTCAATTGCTTTGCTCTTGTGATTCCTTCTTCCATGAATTCTGACCCTCTGTGAATGTAGCCTGCCAATGAAATGCTCATTCACTCCCTCCTTGTTTGTACATTGTCATGGGATGGCCATGTGCTGTCAGGACTAGTGAAGAGCTTTGGCATTGTGCCGTAATGTGCTGTTTGCTTCAATGTTCTCTGTCAATGTCGAAACATCTCCTCTTTTTAAAATGAAATTCACTCTCAAGTGCTTGTCAACAGCAACTTGGAATTATGCACACATCTGTGTGAACGCACAAAAAAATGGCAAAACATTCTGAGTGTGACAGACCTTGGTGAGCCAAATGTGGAATTTTTTTTCGCCTTGAGGCCAATTTCAATTTTCTATTCAGTTTGGTTCTATTTGGAGGAGTCTTTGTTTTTTTCCCCCTCCTTTTCCGTATTACTAAGTCAGAGTAGATAAGACAAGGCTATGCCCAAAACCAAGTCAATAAAACCTTCTTCTCTAGCTCTTTCAAGTTAGCTCAAGCTCTCCCTGAAGCTTTTTACTGATAATTTTCTGATATTCATATGATTGCCACAGAAAGTACAAACCTTTGTTTTGTTTTTAGTTATCACATTTTCTTAAAACATGTTTCCAATAAATGACTGTTTTAAGTCTTGGTGAGTTTGTTTGTTAACTCTTGGGGAACACTTCCAACAGTACAGATATACTGCTTTGCAGTTTGGTGGTTGTATCAATTAAAAGTACCCAGCACACTTGAAATAACAGAGTTGGCCTAATACAACAAACGAAAACAGAACTACAACTAGTGATGATTTCATTATTATCAATCAGTCTGGTGTTTTTTTTTTTTTCTCAGTTGATTTAATATTGACCTGTTTATGGTAGCATTTACGATTGCGTGTCTAAGCATCGCAATTATCGAAAGGTTTTGAATGAATTCTAATAAATATTAGTAGGTGAGTAGAGTGAGCTCATGTTAACAAACCAATAAAATTTGGCTTACATCTACCAAGGGCTTCGTGGTCAACTTAATGGTTTATTGGTCAAAAATGAACAAAAAGCCTTAACTTTGAAAACTTTGAAAGTGTGGTTGTTACAAATACACTGTATATTATCAACATATAAAAAGTATTGTATGAAGATTTAAAATATGTCACATTTGACCTCTGACCTCTCCTCAAGGTCAGTAGTGGGTGAGCGAAAGGTCAAAGTGATAATAATGCTATACAGAGCTATATAGATCAGGTATTTTGAGTATCCAATGGCAGCTTTTTATTATAACTTTATGTACATGAAAGTGACGGGTTAGAACTGTTTAAATAACTATTTTAATACATGTATAATGCACCTGAATGAGAATAATTTTTTTAGAAAGGAAAATGCACTTCAGATTTCTTTGTTTCTGGATCTGGAGGCTTTGTCTAAGGAGGGAAACCTATCGTTTAGGAGACCAATGAGTTCTCGCACCTTCAGCACTGGTATAAATGGTATGGAGCTGTGGTGATGACTCTGTTTGCATGAAAACCCATCAATACAGTGAGTGAGTAAATCTGCGATAGACTGGTGACTTGTCCAGGGTGTATCCTCCTCACCCGGTGTCAGCTTGGATGCAGTTCCCACGGCACTGAAGTGGATGAGAGAGCAAGAAAATGGATGGATATGAAATGTCAGACAGTAGTACTCAGCTTTGAGTGCTCAGAGTCAAAAAGCACTATATAAGAACGAGTCTATTTAACATTTGCTTGCTTAGTTTGAGCAACAGTCAGAAGTAAAAATCAATCCTGTAGTTGCTTAGTTGCTGATCAGTTTTTTTTAATTTTCCATTCATTTGAGCTTTAAAATAAAGATTTTATTTTATCACATTGTGGTGATAAATCCATAACTTTATTTAAATCAAACGGGCGTCATTTTCATTATCCTCACCATCAACCTGTAGGAACAACAAAGTGTCTTAGTAAGCCACCTCCACGGTGGGATTGAGTCTCCAAAATTATATTAATTATAACTATTCTCTCGCTCATTGGCTTGATGGCGATGTCCAGAATCTCCCATTAGTGCTTGATTACTTTGAGATCTGGTACCTGGTTACAGATTAGGATTTTCTTTGTTGTTGTCTTTGCATTTAGTGCCGACTCGTGTCCTACGGACTGGTTCATAATCACTTTTATTCGTCAGGATAAAAGTGATTACTCGGGACAGCTTTTAATGAATTTTGCAGTGATCTGTCCCTCCCCAGAGGGCAAGTGGACTCGAAGCATGGCAGCAAAATGCAAAAAGAGATACGTGGGGGGAGAAATCATCCACACAAACTGGATTTTCCTATCACTTGCTAAACGATTCAATCGATATTTCTTGAACTCAGCTTTCTGAGCTTTACTTTGAACCACTCTGACCTACCTGAAATTTTCTTAGTGTATATCAAGCTACTTCTTGAAAAACTGTGATTTCATTTGAATAACTGCGGCCAGAGTTTAAGGACAATTTCTTTGTAAATCACAACAGCTCTTAAAAGTGACACCTGTAACAGTCTGCCGCTTGTGTTTGTCCACAGACCAACCTACCCATCTTCAAGCTGAAGGAGTCTTGTGTACGGAGGCGGTACAGCGACTTTGAGTGGCTCAGAGCAGAGCTGGAGAGGGAGAGCAAGGTGAGCCATTGAAGTGAACTCCACACAAAGGCTGCTCGAGTACTTAGCTTATCAAATCAGCGTATAACATTGACCACATCTGCAGTGTTTTGCTATGAAAGAGAAAGGAGTTTTGTGCATCTTTGGGTTGTTAAAGAACATTTTTTTCCTCTCTAGGTTCAGCCCATAAACAGTTTCAGAAATGACACACAAAAAGCATTGACAAAACCCATATTTAAATAGTTTGAGTTGATCAAATTTCTCATAATTTATTGTAACAATGAAAAACTTTAAATTTTGCGCTTTCTTTCTTTCTTTCTTTTTTCTTTCTAATGGGAAATCTGTTCTCTCAGGTGGTTGTACCACCCCTCCCGGGGAAAGCTCTTTTCCGGCAGCTTCCTTTCCGAGGGGATGATGGCATATTTGATGACTCTTTCATCGAGGAGCGGAGACAGGGTCTGGAGCAGTTTCTCAACAAGTAAGCCTGTCCACGTCTCAGTCTTTATCCATTCTCCCACAATGTGTCCATGAGGTTAAAACAATTTCTTCTTAACAATTTCTTCTTTGCAGCTGCAGTCGTTTTCCGCTTCTGCCGTTGCTAGTTTAATTTTTTTTTTTTTTATTTAACTCTGACGAACAATGAAGCACGTTGTGCAATAACTAGATTCAACTTTTTCACTTCTCTTCATATTGTTAACAAACTGAACCCTCGGAGACGGGCAGGTCTTTTTCCTCACTATCCTCCTTAATTCTCCTTTATAATTACCTCGCAAAGGACAAGAACAACCAAAGAGGACTCAAGTGCGCACCCCCACAACATAATTTTTCCCACATTTGTTTTGTTGTTGATGTGTAATTTATGTTAATTGCAGCTCAAATTACAGCGCGTGGTTCCACGGGATGGTGTGTGCACCTCTGCTTATTTTTGATCCAGCATGTCCTCGTTTTCAGCTGCGGAACAATAAAAGTTACAGTGTGATTGTAATTATTTGCTTTGATTGCAGACTTGGCCATTATCTTTGTTTCATGTGCAAATGCATCAATGTTTCCTGTTGGAATATTAAGTGTGCAAAGACAGTTGAGGAAAATTAAAATCCATAAATGTTTTTTTCTTCTTCATTTATTTATTTATTTTTAAAGGAGACAAGAATGTGTTGGTAATTAAGATTTCCCCCTCCCTGTGCTTTCTGTGAATGAAACACTGCTGTTAATCATATTATTGTTCAGACTTAACACCGGCTGATGTGGCTGGCAGCATTGTTAAATCTGTGATTGAGAGCATTGTGAAGAGGAAATCTTTTGGAATGCTAAACGTGATTATCCCTGCAAAACGAGTGAGGAGGAGGAGGAGAAGAGCGAACGATCTTTTTTTTTGTTGTTGTTGTTGTTGTTTTTTTTTTTTTGATAGGCTAGTCAAACATAATGCTGGCTTCAGGTAAGCGGAAAGGGCTTAAAGATTGTAAACATGCTCTTGCTGCGCCTTACCGTCCATATCAACATTTCCAAACCCATTAAACAGTATTTGTTGGTAGCTAGCCTGATGTTTCCGGTGACTGCCCTGGTATTTGACCTCTGGCTCAGTCCCTTTGCTGCTTAATTTGTATGAAATATTTCCTATCAGAGGTTAAGACGCATGCATACAGTGCGTGTAGTCTTATCATGTTGATGTGTTCTGAGCAGTTTGTCGTTTACAAAAAGAGCCGTTTAAGGGTCTCAGGTGCACTGGCTCATTCTCGTTAAGCCGCTTTGCGTCATCTGAAGGGATATTGAGGGAAACTCGATGTCAGAGTGGCTTTAACAGAGCCCCAAACATGCAATATTTTCCACAAGAACTACCACTCTGACTGGGAGGGGGGTCATAAAATATTGATTCATTTAAGTAAGTCCTACCAGAATTTAAAGATGTTTGAGAACACCAAATACTCCAGAGCCTCTTAGCTGATCTATCACACTGGAATGAGAGTCACTTTGTGAAATAGTGGAAGGAGACAAGCAGTCTGCTAATTTTCCTGTTTGCCTTTACTTGGTGTGACTTAATTCTAGGTTATACATCTTTGCTCATTTCTGAGTCAAAAGGGGGAAAACGGATTACTACTCCCAAGTGAACAGTTTTTGTGGCTGTCAATGTGTTTGTAAATGTGAGGTAAAGTTGTCGTAAATTCACGGTTAAATGGCAAATTCAAATTAGAGTTACTCTTTGTCACATTTCTTGGCCGATTAGGGAAATGTACTGTGCTATATCTGGCAATATAGTTTATAATAATATCAATGATATATAACAGTAACTTTTAACCATTAAACTACCGATATGTTAACTAGATCAGTTCAGATCAGCTCTTTATTCTCCATTAGTATGAATTACTTTTATGTAATTATATTTCAGAGTAGTTTAAATTATTTGTTAGTGAATCAGTGACATTGTTGACTGAAATCTATCCCAAATCTAAACTGCGCACTAAATTTAAACAGGTTTGACTTTGAATGGACTCATATAATATAATATAGTATATTTTAGAGACCGTAGGGAGATGACAAGCAAAAGGGTTCAAACAAAGGTGGGAAATTATTTGCCTTTCACACACACAAAAAATGAGAGAGTTAAAACTGTTTATAAATGGTGCCCAAGCAACTTCAGGAATGCCTAATTGCAATTGTAGTGTTTGCAGTTCATTCTGTGTCGTCTGTGGTTAAGACACTGAAAAGTGAATGTGAAGCAGCTTTTAATGACAGGCGAGTACCTAGATGTGTTATTAAGCAGTGTTTATCTTGTAAAACTTTGTTGTTTGATTGGCTTTTTTTTTTTTTTTGTCTTGTTTGGATTTTTTTTTTTTTTAAGACTGTTTTGTATCTTGATCAGATTTTGTATTGCTGTTACTGCACTTACCTATTCTTACGTATTTAACTCTGTTTTGTTGTACGACTGCTTCTTTGTGAAAGTAAACTTTACTTACTTATTAAGCTTGCTTATTAGCTAAATTCAACAAAAGTTACACTTAAATATTTTTCCCCATATGCCACAGTGGCACTTTTGAAGGATGTGAGGGCATATATGTGTAAATATATATTTTAAAACACAGTTATACTCAGTAAAATTCTTTTAAAAGCATTGTATCAATCCTTATGCGTTTACGTGTTACTAGAGTCTCATAGGCTTGAAATACAGCAAAACATCTGACATGACCAGTTTATTGTGCAGGCCGTAAATAACCCATTAAAAGTTTGGCGAGTCGCTATTTTTTTGTGCTTTTTAAAGCATGCACACAAAAGATAGCATCCATTAGAAATACTTGCATAAAAAATGTCGAATGCTAAATAATTGTCCTTCTAGCACAATTTAAAAAAAAATCCCCACACTTCTCACGTCCATTTCAGTAATTCATGCGACATCTTGTTTCCTGTTTGTGCTCATCCCTGTTTAAACTCATCAAAGCTTCATGTTTGAATGTCCACTCAGGTGTCAGACCTGCCTTTTGCTTTTGTTTTCCAGAGTGGCCGGTCACCCTCTAGCTCAGAATGAGCGATGCCTGCACATGTTTCTACAGGAGGAGTCTGTTGACAAGAACTACACCCCATCCAAAGTCAGACAAGCCTGAGGGAAAGAAAAAAATAAATAAATGGATGGCTCTGCTTGGCCTGGTCTCTCTTTCAGCCCTGCTCAGCCTCGCTTGGCCCAACAACCCAAAGCTCTTTTCACTGCTCCAGGTTTCTCTCAAACAAACATTTTAATGACAATATCTCCCACCCCACCCCCTCCCCCCCAGAAAAATGATATAACTCACTGCCTCTTTTAGTTTAGTTATCCTGATCGGTGTTTGTTTTCACCTTCTAATCGGAGTCAAGAATGTTCGACACGTAACTGTGGTTCAAAGTAATTTATAGCAATTTCTCTTTGTCTGGAAATGCCACTAACATGGATATATTAATGTATTTATCATTTAGCTATGTCTTAAATATATTCATTTATATAGTAACATTGAATGAGTGTTCTGTATATGCAAAGCTCTCGTAATGACCCACAGCGTTTCTCGTCCAGTACGGCATGTTGCTCACCACCGACCTAACAACTAAACACAAAAAACACACATGCGACGACGGGGGTTGACTTTCAAATCACACTTAGGTGTCCTTCTCCGAAAAAGGAGGCGTGCGTGTGCGTGTGTGTGTGTGTGTGTGTGCGCGCGTGTGTGTGTGTGTGTGTGTGTGTGTGTGTGTGTGTGTGTGTGTGTGTGTGTATTGACCAGCACCTGCCCAATTATCACAAATGATTTTCTAGCAAGAGATTTACACAGAGGGAACTGCAGTATTTCTACTGGCTATATGCATTTTGAGATTTGTATACTGCTGTGCCATTTTTGTTTATTTTGAATATTTTCCAATAAAATAGGTGAAACGTCTCCACGTGTGAGTGCATTTGTCGTCGCTTCGGGCCGTTTGCCTGTCTCGCTACCCGCTTTGGACAGTCAGTCAGGACCAGTGCAGTCATCCTAACTTTATTGTACCTGTTTAATAAATACTGTACAAGATGTATAAGGACTATAGCTATTCAAAGACAGCCCTGAGTTTGGACTTACACTAGAGTTACTTCTATAGGTGAACCATGCTAAAGACAAATGATGCAGTCTATGGCTTGTGACAGATTAAGCATGAATTAGTACAAGATGTATTTGGGCCAGGTCACTATGCTTAATGAATGCAAGATGCAGAAGCTTTTTTTTTTTTTTGCTTTACTTTTGTATCACATGTGCCACCACAATAAAAGTAAGCAGTCATTTCTTCTTGCCTTCAGGACTATTTGTAAGGTCTGACCTTTTTCATAACAATAACATATCTGTACATTATTTTTTTTAAGCACACTGCCTCCCACATGCTGCACATATAAGATGTGAGGACTTTTGACCCGTGCAGCTCCATGTAAAACTTTTGAATTTGAACATGGGGTTTGATTGCAGCTTCATATGTCCTGTGAGAGCAAGAACTGCTCTGATTTTGGAGAGATTAATCCCAAATGAACCACTTTATATAATACAAATCTCATTTGGTGGCAAAGAAAAATATAAAATATGTTATTCATTACTTGATAAAGCACTAACAAATCAAATGAATGGACACTGAGTTGGTTATTACTGACGAGCTTCAGGTGTTCACAAGAAATCCTGCATTAAATCAAGATGCATGCATTAGTGTTTAATAATTTAGTATGAGCTCTACATCCTTATAAAGTGTCACTGTAATTAGATATGAAACCAACACCACTGTTTGCTATGATGCCAGGGCTCCAGGTGGTAGTCTTACTATAAGCATCTATAGTAAAACTATACTATAAGCATCTAGGTCATGTTATATGAAAACCGTTTAATTCAGTGTCTTTTATTCTCTTGGTTACAACTCTAAATAGTTATAACTCCATTAAATTTTTTTTTTGTTTTTGTTTTTACAACAGAATAAAAACATTACAGGCCACAAAAACATTTCCAAGTGCTGAACAAGATTTTATCCAGTGTTAGAGTCTAACTTCAAAAAGTCGACCTTAAGCGTTTTCTTTTCTTTTTTTTTTATGCTGCGCCTCAAACAGGACACACCAAACACAAACGGGACAGCCATTTAAATACAGACACCATTTCTCAGATGAATGTAGTTTTACAGTCGGGGGGGGGGGGGGGTAGATAGTGCATCCTTTTTAAAGAGTCCTCCACAATACTTCATGGAGCTGACGCCTCATCCGTGCGTTTGGTTTCAGCACCGAATTGAGGAACAGCGACTCGCATCTCCCCGCGGATGCTTCTTCTTCTTCTTCTGTTTTTTTGGTTTCCTCCGTTGGGATTGAAAACAGAAATAAAATGGTGAATTGGTCGTCAAGCTCATTGGTCTCATAGACACTCGGAAAAAATCAAAACAAAAAAAGTCTTAATGTACAGCGTTTCTTTAGGAAACGTGCTTGGCAGGTGCTCTCCAGAGCCTTAAGGCGACATTTAAACGCTGCAAGCTGTTTTGGCCACAAGATATTGCAGTTTTCAGAATCAGACAGGCAGGTCTCTAATGAAAGGTACATGCTAATCCTTGACTAGAGCAACTGTTAACAGGCTAAAGTTGTGATCCGGATGTGTTCAGTGGAGCCTAAGCCTAAATAGGCTGTATTAAGACAGCCCGTAAGAGATTTTGTGCCGTGGCTACACCTGCTATGATTTGACAGTCTGTGTTGATTGTTCAGTGGGTCTCCTCGTGGGCCTCCAGTCTTTTTTCCCCCTCCTCACGCGCCCCGGCAGATTGTGAGAATTCATATATCGCTGGATTTGTACATATCGGACAGGAGCCTGGTGATGGGAACGTTGCCGATGGTCTTTTTGAAGAACACCTCCTCTATGGTGGACGGGCTGACAGAGCGGAGGGCCGGCAGCAGCAGGAGGAGCTTACCAAAACGACACGGCTGAGTCGGGTACCTGAAACACAACTGGTGTCAAAAACAGCCTTTTTGTCCGGTTCCATTTGCAGACTGTCTGTTGCAGCCTGTCCAATTACCGCACACCTGTGACAAATAGCTCCTACTTAGCTTGAATACGAGCTTCATCTGGTGCACCTGCACAATTACAGGAGGCTTATTGCCTCATTAACTTTATAATGAAGCTGGCAGACTATAGCCAGTTGACACGTGCGTAAAGCATGCTTTATCTTAGGATGGAGAGAGAGAGCGAGAAAGCGAGAGAGAGAGATAGATAGATAGATCTCTTTTACCTGGTGTGTATATAACTGTTGAGAGTGAGCTGGGCTTCATCTTGCAGAGCAGCAATAGCGCTGGCGTTGCGGAAACTTCTTAATTCTGTGCTTCCATGCGTAGGAACTGTAAGACAAGAGGCATCACTATAGCTGTTAGAAATCTGCTGACATGACACTGCTGTAATGACATGTCATATATTCTCTTGTGTCTTTCCAGATTGGCTGTAGTTTTATGCAGCAGAGAAAGTTGAGGTTTGCTTTGGTAAATATGGTTATTTCCGGTAAGAGTCTTTACACTGTGTCAAACATTCGGGCAGTAATTTGCGAGGTACTCACCAGCTTTGAATGTCACGATACATTTCAAGCAGGCGAACTCGGTCGCGTCAAGGCGCATCTGTCTGAATCTGGTGACCACTTCTTGAAGCGCTTGAATCTCAGACATAATCTTGTTCATCCGCTGAGACTCCGTGTTTTCAGTGTTCATCCCTTTGGATAAATGTGAAGAAAAGTTTCATTATGCACGACAACAGCTGCTCGCTCTTCACTTAAAATTCTCTCGTGCTTTGCACATACCAGAAACAGCGAGAAGAGTTGTGGAGTCCACGGGAATGGCCCACTGCGCGATGCCCAGAACAAATAATTCCCTCCAAGCGTCCTCCAACAGAATCAGCTGTAAGGGGGTATTTTAAGCGTTAAACTGTGCACAACACGCAACAATTAAATCATTCAAAGTATTTGAAACTTTTTGAATGGTAAAAATAACAACACAAGATTAATTCCTACTTATTTTTCCATGTTGTGTGCAGGTTTTAGGGCTTGGTTGGGAATTATTAGATATACAGTTTTCAGATCGATACTATCAAATTCATTACATTAATTTAATTAATTTAAAGCGTCTGTCTGCGGACCAAATACTTAATTGGCAGCTTTTCACCATTTCAAACCCCACAGGGCGCTAATGGCCTGTTTGGTGATCTTGTTTAAGCATCATTCATTTGGAGAATGAGTCCAAATCATGGCTACCTGATCAGATAAAGGGAGGGTGGAGAACGCGGGGACACTTTTTGCCCACTTGATGCTCATGAAGAGAAGACGCGCAGCTGACTCGCACACAGACTCCGTAGCCACCTCGTACAGATACATGGGGGTGCCACTGACCTCGTGGGGATACTGCAGAGAGGGAAAATGAAAATGTTGTCACTGTTTATGTCAGAAAGAAACGCAGGTCGGAAAACAGTGAACAACAAAGGTCGAATTCCAAGCCCCAGCACCCAGTTTTATAATGATTAGTGTTTCTTGTGGTGGATTTACAGTGAGAAATCTAATTGGCGGATTTGTGGGTCTTACAGGCTTTTAAATCTGGAGAGGAATTTCAACTTCTAACCCTTGTGTAAAATAAATAAATAAATAAAAAATGTTTACGAATTAATCGCACAATAACGGTTTGGAAGAAATACAAACATCTAAAATTTTAAGGAATTCTATATCTAGAAATGATTAAATGTAAAACTATGCATGGACTGCGACACGAGAGCCAAGAAATGATTGACTTCTATGCTCTCATTCTTTACTTGAAGGTCTAAAACTCTTTGAAGAAAGTGTAAGTTGTAGCTATTAAATTGCGTAATCTTAAAATAAAAATCTACCTTAGGAGTTGGCTGTGCTAGACCCACGATGGCCTGTCTTTCCGGTGTAGTGGCTACTGTGCTCATCTCCAAGTTGTGCGGCTCCAGCTGGGTGACAGTGGTGAAAAAAGGAGGACCGGGTAGTGAGGATCCGGGGAAATGTGCCGAGGAGCCATTCACCTCTTTGTGGCCCCGGAAATACAGAGCGACCTGTTTGCGAATTGTAGATGTCCGTGGCCCCCTCTCATGCTGAACGGCTGTGGAGCGGGACAGTAGGAAGGCAGTGTGAAAGAGAGCAAACTGCTTATTTATCAGGATCGTTAATTGCATTCTCCAGGAGCGATCCCGGGTTTATTTTATTGAACGAAAGTTGCTCCTTAAAGTGCAAATGTTCTGCGTGAAAGAAAAAAATAATTAACAGTAATGAGCTTCTACCAGCGCTCCCAGGAGGTTTAAATAAGATCTCCTTTAAAACAAGCGGGGAGCAGATAATTATCAACTTCTTTTCAGCTTTGATTAACAGATTTTATACACTTTTTTTCTCCCCCGAATCCAATACTGTCCTACTGTACTGGCGTTTCTTTGCTCAACGTGATAATTCAATTAAGCTCGTTTACCGTCTTTATTCATGTTCACTTCCAGACACTTTTTCAAACGACAAGCTCGGCACTGGTTTCTGTGAGTTTTGTCTACGGGACAACCACCCTGTACAGAGAGAAAAGGGGAGGGGGAGAGGGGGACATAAAAAGAGAAAGGGGTTACAGCTTCTAGTTAAATTTCTCTTAGCTTGCAGGAGAGGAAAAAAAGCTTCTTGCTATTATCCTCCTGGGAGGGCAATCTCCAGGTGAAAGATCGTACTATTATCTTTTAGTTATGGACGTGCTCCCCTGCGGCTCCAGTGTGGCCTCATCCCGCAGGATAAGTACTCTATCCCGCCCTCTGCCGCCTAAATCCTCGGCTTCGAGTCATCACATTAGATTGGATTACACCTGATATATTACAGCAGCGCGGCACTTAGCCCAGTACTTAATGGTCCAGGCATGACATAATTAGGCTCATCAAGAGAGACTTAACTCGGCGCCAAAAAGAAAAAGCAAACAGAAATCAGCGCGTAAAATGTGCATTCCGCGCGTAAAACGCTTGGTATGTTTTGTGGATGAAAATCAGACACGTAGGGGCTATAAAGAATAAAGGATGAGACAAATTCTGTGCAGGGTGCTAACTGTATTCGGAAAATGTAAGAAATTGCTCCACATTCATGGCAATGATTGCGTACAGGATTCTCACTTAGGCTTGATTTGATAATTTCTTTGCCTGCTTGTTTGCCCGCCTTGCTTGAAATTCTATTAAAAATAAATAAATAAAACTACTTAATCAAATTTGAAAAGCACAAATCGTAGGTGCATTTAACCACAGCCAATTCAGGCTCGTGTAAAAAGCAGGGAAATTTAGTTACGAGCTTGTATAAACTTAAAGGAGGCCTCACCTGCGAGCCAGATTTACACACATAAGTCCGATTTCTGCGGATGCTCCTCTTGAAGAATCCCGAGCAGCCATCACAGGCGTAAACACCATAGTGTTTCCCTGAGCTGCGGTCACCGCACACTTTACATGGGATGTCCAGAATCCGACCTGGGAGAGGTCAAAAATGTCAAGTAAATGATGTGCTCACTGAATTACGAAGCGCACAGTTCAGTTTTAAATCAAAACATTTTGATGACATTTTGTAGCTGTTGCTCGCGTAATCGCGGGATTTATGAATAAATATGATGGAACAAAGTGTTTACAGTGCTTTTCCAGAATAAGTTGGTATAACAGTTTTCAAAGTTGACACACTGGCTGCAGTTCAGCGGCCGACCTGCAATTATGTGACTTTACACCGACCCTATAATCAGTTAAAAAGTACCATAATCGAGCTCATATACACTGAAGCAATGGACAAACCGTCCTGCATGTGACTTACTTTTGTCCGACAACTCCACACAGCCACAGACACGCTCTCACACTCATTACACCCACACTGGACAACGCCCCGCGTCTCATCCGAGCACGACCATGGGAATTCACTGCGCACATTTTAAGAATAAAGTCCGGTGGGAAGCGTCATATTTGAGCTCTCTAAGACAATACCCCGAAAACGCACAATGGAGACATTAGGGGAAAGTGTTAACTTAATGATTTTCCCCCATTGAACCTCGTCTGACTGCCTGGATCTCGACAAGCTGCCAACTCCACTTCATAATGGGACTCGACAGCTGCTTTATCCCACAGGTCTATAGGCCCCAGGATTAGGGAGTGACACTGCACCATGAGAATAATGCGTACCAACTCGTTTCACCAACTCAAATGAAGTGTATGTAAATCGACCCCGGTGTAGATGAAAAAATGTGATTTTTTTGTGAAGATTTTGTATTCAAATCTCTTAAAAAGAAGATATTTGTATGCATATGAGGCAGTCCTTTTTTTTATTCTGGAGGGAAAAGCCGTCTATGTAATTACACTGACGTTTTGCCACCTGCTCATTGATTCACCAGTGACCCGTCAAAAAGGGTAGCATGGGAATAACTACTCAGCAGCAAAAACAATGACTTCAGGAGAGAGTTATAGGACTTGAATTGGCTGTTTATTAAGAATCAAAACTCCCTGTAGCCCTTTAAATGTACGCAAAAGACATTTAATTGCTGTAACATGCAATAAAAAAAAGTCATTTTAAAGTTGGATTTAAACATTTTATTGTTAAACAAAATTTGGTATTTTGGTACCCAACTTGTCATTAGTAATTGGAGAAATTTATGCTCAACATGTTCCAGACATACTGGTCCTAGTTGTTGTTGTTATTATTATTATTATTATTATTATTATTATTATTATTATTATTATTATTATTATTATTATTATTATCACTGTTGTTCTTTTATTTTCTTGTTTTCTAATTTTTTTTAAATAAATCATTATTTTTTATTTTGTTTTAACAAACCTTTAAAACCAAAGCTAACCAAATCACATTTTCATTGACACAGCCCCCAAATTAAAATTTAGAGTTTAATTAAACCGCGGATGACCGAAAGTGCAAACATTTTCAACAAGAAAAATGTCCCCCCAAATATTAAACGATGGTCGCTGGGAGTCAATTAAATAAAAATGACAGACAATTTTTGTTGTGAAAGGGGGAAATGTATTTAACTTCCCGCTGTGGGGGTCCACTGCATCTCCATTGTGAGCAGTAATTGCTTGAAGATATATGGCATATTCTATTAACGTAATCACCATCAAGGCGAAAACCTGCTAAAAGAGTTGGAAATGAAGTTTTAGGGAGAGAAAGAGCTGTTTCCTCTGACCACTCGGTAGCATGGCTGTGAACTTGAGTCACAGCAATGCTGTGAGTCGTTTTATTCTCATTTGAAAACACATGTTTACATCGGCCAAGCACAGATTTTAAAAGCGGCGGCCTGGTGTGGAAAAAATATATATGTGGTAGCTCTAAAAGAAGCATCAAATGTGAATTCAACAGAAATGTCCATTCTTTGGAGAGAGAGAACAATAGCCTACTTTAGGCCTATATTATGATCTGAGTCCGCCTTCATTTGAATTCATAATGAGGCCTAGCAGAGGGATAATTGCAAAGGTTAAGAAAAAAAGGATCAGAAAATAATTTGATAGGAAAGTGTAAATCTGCTTGAAATTTATTACTATTTTAAAAAAGTCAGTAACATGATTTAAAGCGCTTCAGGAAACTCAAATGAGGGATTCAGAAATGCGCAAACACATTTCAGACATAAGAGAAAAACATCTCGTGCGCAAACGGGATTTTTCTTGATGTAAGATTAAATGATACCCTACATATTGCGCTGTTACTCTTTTTAAAGGCTGAAAATTAAATTGCAGGCAACAAGTGTCATCAAAGAGAAGCATGTGGGGCTTTTGAAGAGCAGTGGTCGGCAAATGAATGTGGCTTATTATTTTCGCTTCCTTCTTATTTTGTTTCTCGAAATCTGTGAGCAACATTACAAAATATATTTTACACATGATTTCCTTTCATTCAGGAGCTTTATTATCCGAGGATGTTCACGTATTGCATTCTGAGACGGCCGACAGCCAGTCCCCATACTCACATCTTTGTGATCATGAGGTAGAGTCAATCTCTATTAACGTGAGAAACATCTTTAAAGACAGCGTGGACTCACTGTACTTTCATTTGTTATACCCGTCGCTACTGTAGACCTCCTATTATCTATGCCGTGTTTTTCAGAGGAATCGGGGATGATGATGAACAAAACTTACTTGATTTGACATTCAGAATATCCAAACAGCCACTTGTTGAGCCGGTGGGTTTGCTCATCATGGATCCTCGATATTTTAAAGAATCAGGATAAAAAGTGTCCTCTTTCTCCTCTTCTTGTGGACAGAAACAATGAAGTTTGTGACACTGAATCACTTGTGGTTTCTCGGTTTCTTTGCCAGCAGCGACTAGAAACACAAGTCAAAGTTCCGAAGCCAAGTTGACAGAAAGTCAGCCTCCGATCGATCGAGAGCCACAAATTAAAACATTAATTATACATTTTATCAGGGATCTTTGCCCTCGACGCCGAAGATTCCGGAGAACCAGGACTGGATCCCCGGGACAGCAGCAGCCGGTAAACGGCGACAGCAGCTCTCCAGCTAGTGGCGCAGTAGCCGGCGCGTAAAGTTCGAGTTGGAAAAACGGTGGCTGGAGCGCATCCGATACTGCCAACGCGGTGGCGAAGGGAAAAAAAGAGCAAATTTCCGATTTTTTTACGGTCGAAAACTTGTTAAAACCAGGACACGATGTGACTTTATGGTGGGAGCCTCCCGAATAAGCCTTGGTAATATTTATGAGAAGTGTCAGGGGGAGGCTGGAGGGTGGAGATCTCCACTTCCTTCATCCACTTGGCTTTCTACTCCAAACTCCATCCTGACGTCACTGGCGTGCGAGGGAGTGTGTGTGCGCTTGAATGTGTGTGCAAGTGCTGTGAAGTGCCTTGCTAACGGAGCCAGATCCACTGCAAACAAAACACACATGTTGCATGTTTTCCTGGACTGCATTTGCGATTTTTACTGTGTAGAACTCTTATTTATAATAACAATAATAATAATAATAAAAATAATATGACCGAAAATATTCAAAATGTGTTTAAAATATATAATCACATATCCTAAAGAATAAAAAGATAAAATAAAATGAAATAAAAAAGTAAAAATGATCCAAACTGCTGGGACCGTGGAGATGGCTTCAAGAGGCTGATTACTGTAAATATTTTCGGCTATGCTGAGGTATGCTGACCACTAATAAGAGTGTATTACCATATGCAGGGAGGTGGGGGTGAGGGTGGGCTGAGACCTTCAGCAGTCAGCGCTCCTCATTTCCTACACTAGCACAAAGACATTTGTGTCTGGTTCCTCGTACAGTCCTCCAGATTAAGTGCTTGGGCCCCACCACATACGTAGCAGCGGTCAAGACAACTGTCATAAAGTTGAACTTTGATTTTTAAAACACTTTATTGCGTATTTGTTTCTTTAATAAATATAAAAAAAGGCTAAAGAGATGACAAATTGAAAATGTTCATACAGTTAAAAGTTGTAAAATATCCATTTCTCCCCCGTTTTCTCGTGGGCGTTGGTGTAGTTTTGCTCCACAGTCTGCATTATCTTTCCTTTGTTAGTGGCTTATTGGAGCTCGTTAGGTGGGCAGATACACCATGCAGACACACTTTGGGACCTTGTAATATAACTTATTAACAAAAACAAGGCTTCTAGAAATTAATGTATTTGTTTTTTTGTTTTCTTTTGTTTTGTTGTTGTTCTTTTCTTTCTTTTTTTTTTTTTTAAAAAACCCCTTTTATTAAATGTAAAAGTTAAGCATTAATTTTTAATTTAACTACCATCTTTAAATACAAACTTGGGAAAAATGTGAAATATAAAAAGTCATACATATGGAATATATAAACACACTGAAATCTATTTGCTTTTCATTCTGTTTACTTTGATTTTCTTTGACGATTCATGCAAACCTACCGCTGAACTTCATGAACCCTTCACATTTAAGATTTTACTATTATCTTTTAAAATGTTAGATCGATTTGCACTCTTGCACTTTAGCTTTTTTAGTTACAGCAAAAGAAATTGGCAATAATAATAATAATAATAATAATAATAATAATAATAATAATAATAATAATAATAATAACTTTTACGATGTATATAATAAATTTCTTTCTTATCTGAGCTCACATACACACCAGGTAAAAGAGATCTATCTATCTATCTATCTATCTATCTATCTATCTATCTATCTATCTATCTATCTATCTATCTATCTATCTATCTATCTATCTATCTATCTATCTATCTATCTATCTGCCACTGTAGCTGCCAGCACTCTCTGTAGTGGGTGATCCGGTTTTGGACATGAAGGTGCAGACCACGGCCGGCTGTCCGGGGCCCACTCACTGACACCCTGACCTTGACAGCTTGCTGCGCTTTCGCCGGGTAACTCCAGAAATCCATATTCTGTTTTAATTGTGTTCATTCCCACGGTACACTGAAGGCCATATGGACTCACAAAGTGTCGATTTAAGCGGACAGGGGCGAGGCGGAGAGGCGTAGTTAATTGCAATTAGCTTTTGTCGTGTCTTTCAATCTGCCCTTTAGCTGAACGGCTCCGGCTGGAGCCTAACAAGCCTGAGGAGAAATCATTCTAATATTCCTTTGATTTTCCTGAGGGGACTCATAGAGAGGCCCTCTGTAGGACGTTTATAGACGCAAATTGTGTGTTTTAACTATTCTCTGAATAGGCCACTTATAAAACCTACTGTAGAATTTTAATATACGAGTCCCCCCCCCCCCCCCCCCCCGAACTTATTTTTGGCTTATTTTTGCATTTCCTAAATTATTAACCTTTCAAAAGAAATAAGATCCAATAACTTTCCTTAACGAAGACATAATCAGTAATCGATAACAGTTTTCATTTATTTCTAAATGCACGTGAAGTGGTGTATGTGTGTGAGTGTGTGTCTGTGTGTGCGCATGTGTGTGGGTGGCTGCTGGGTTGGGTGAATGGTGAATGTGTGACATAATCTCCTTAACTCGTCCTAATCCTCGTCATTCACTGATAGCCTTTACACAAATATAACCAACATCATGGTTGCCGGGGCTGCCTTCTTTCACTTTTTTTGTATGAGTGACTCTCTTCTCCTCCAGCAGTCAATGAAATGTGGCCAACAAAGGGGGCAGTGGATTGTGTATCTGTTTTTTTGGGGAGGGGGATCTCGGCATCAGTATGCGGATACTTGACATACTATAGTATAGACTTTAACAACGAGAAAAGAGTGAGAGTCCAACAGAAGTCAGCGCAGAACAATGCAGGGAGACCGCGGTGTGTGCTCAATGTCTGAATGAGTTTCGAACAATGAGAAAAAACACCTGCGAAAACATCACATATCAGACAGAAAGCGGATTTTATATTCTTGGATTGTGCACCTGTTGATTTTTAAAAAATATATATTCGAACATCCAATGCTTTGCTTTTTAGGGAATCTTCAAATAGAGCCCATCCATTAGAGTTTATCCATCTTTTATGTACTGCTATCACTGTGGAGGCCCCCCGAACCGACCAGGCGTAAACCAATTGGCTTTGGAGAGAAGTCACTAAGCTCCAGAAAGCAAATAATAGGGAGAATTCAAGTCGACCAAAGGCCCCAGCAGCCGTGCATCTCTTAAAACTGGCCAGGGAGATCATCTTCAGTCATCTCATAGCCTACAGACACTGATCGTGTTTAGTCGAGGAGGTTGGTTGTCTGGACCGTGAAGAATCACTTCATCTGCTATGGTGATGACAGTGATTTTCTGAAAACATTCCACTCGTTGAACGCAAAAAGGTTTGTGTGGCACATTTCCGAAAACGGCATTTGAAAGATCTTCCCCAGGTACTGTTAATACCCAATAACCTAAAATATGATATAACATCCCAAAGAAGTGGAAAATAATCAGTCTGATTTCAGCACCACGGACAGTTCTTCAATAAGAGTCACTGAATAGATGCAGGTTACCTGTCCGAGCGACTCTTCAAAATTTTAAGGGGTCCGCAGGTTTCCACTTGCACATCGGACCACATTTGGCTTCCCAGATTGTTTTGATAGCAAGTCTTAAATCGAAATTACTCAAGACTCACGAATGGTGAATCACATTGGACATATTGAAGCAATTGCAGGTGAGTTATAATGAGAAAACAAACTCAGTTCCCTCAGTTGCAACATCAACTCTCTATCTAAAGGATGTTAACGCTATGAGGCTGAGTAAGCAGCTGATCGGGTACAGTGTGTACAGCAACATGCTTCTCTTGGAAGGTTTGGAGTCAGCAGTTCTTTCAAAGTGGTTATTAAAGTGGGCGTTTAATGCTTCAGGAGCACAGTGTTGTTGTCGTGCTTGCTCATCTAGGAGCACGCTGTCTGTGAGTACAGTAAAACTATAGTCCTGCTCCTTAAACTCCACAGGCCTATCCCCGCATTCCTCCACTGCCGCCGCAGACATTAGCGCCACCTCGTTAGCTGCTGTGTAAAAGAGATGCTGGCACACCTGTGCGTGCGCACAGACAAACCCATGCGCACTTACACGCATTCACATACACACGCCAAAGGCCCTCCCCCAACCACCACCACCAAAAACACAGACCCAAGACCCAAACCCAGAAACCCACAAGTCGGTGCGGTGCAGTTGGACGCTCTGACAAATCTATTTGGGGCAAATTGTCAGTGAGAAACTTCCGCTCGAACTGCCGTGGACAAAACTGGCTGTTGGGGAGAGCAAATCCCGCTGCATGAGGGTGGGGGACAATGGGGGGCGAATGTGTTGATGTGCGGCCGGTGGCTGGGGAGGTACAATGGACGGATTAGTCAGTCCCCTGGCTGACTGATTTGAGATGGCTCCTCTCAGCCTCTCGCCGTGGGGAGTCCCATTGTCCCGCTTCTGATTCCCACTTCTCACAAACTCCAAACAAAAGTCAATCTCTTTCTCAAGGGGGGGAAAAATATCGACCCGTGTTTCAGCTGGGGAAAGTGACTCAAAAACTTATTTGCAAGAGATGACTGACTCTGTAACTCCCCTTCCACTCTTTATGTCTTTTTCCCTTCTCTTGGAGTCCTCTTCATGTGCAGTCTTTATTGACCGGCGGTGGTTAGCGAGACGTTGAATGATCCCAGTTTTTCAGACTCGAGTGGGGCTGGGGGCACCTGTTGGAAGCTTAGAGGCGGCTTTGCGGCCGAGGTCATTAATATTAAAATATACAGAGATGCCATCACGGGCTGGTCTGAAATCGGTCTGATGTCGCCCCTGGGTTCCCTCTCTGGATGGACCTCTGCTTTCAGTCACTCGTGAAGAGCTTTCTTTTCTTTTTCTGTCTTCTCTTTTTCTTTTTTCCATCCCTGAAAAGACTCGTTAACAAATTATGACAGCTGAGTAGAGGGGCTTAGTCTGTTCACACTGCAAAGACAAACATGTGAGAGCCGAGGAGCCCGCGATGTGATCAGTGTATCTACAGTTCATTTATTATTCTGCCTGTGGTGTGTGAAAGTGTTCGGATTTCCAGAGCTGAAAGGACACGTTTCAGTCATGCAGAGGTGACTGGACCTGATTAGATCGGTGGGTGAGTTGTACAGGCCTGGCTCTTTGTCTGTCTTTAAGTTCGTTTTGAACAATAAACTTCACCTAGTTAATGATTTTATCTTTCATTTATTTGTGTCTAATGCTCATTTAAAATAATCAAATCTTTGATTGTCTTTTTGTAGCTGCAAAAAACAAGCAAAATGAATATGAAAAAAATGACACTTTCTACCACATTTACCCTCATTTTCAAAGTCATCAGTTTAACTTTAAGTTGTTTATTTGATTTCTACATATTCAGTTTTCATTATTTTAACATCAGTGGGACATCAAAGGTTTGATCTACTGGCATCAGAACTACTGATCAAACCACAACAGGTTTTGAGAACCTGCCCAAAATACTTTGATGATCACAGGTCGTAAAAACAAGACATAATATCGTACTCATTCATTAACTCAATAACAGAGTGCATAGCAATTTATCAAAAATAACACAGTTTATAATTCATCTAAGAAAGCCTTGTAGACTAGTTGTGATGCCACAAAATCACGTTTATCTAGAGTATCTAAACCTCTATTTTTCAGCGAATGAATTTGACAACAGAAGTCCTCAACATACAACTGAGGAAACAATCAATCTAATAAACATTCCAATTGGCAACACACATTTTCGAGTTGAGAGGGACTTTAACAGTTTGCTGCATCAGAGGCACTTTGCAAAAAATGATTTTCATGCATATATACACACACTTTCTCCCACTCTCAGTCCCTCACGGTGTCTAAATGACTTTGTTTAAGAGGCAGCAGCAGTGAAAGTATTGGTCGCGGTCGTCGCACAGATTAAGCAGAGAATAGTCTTCGTCTACTCCTTCCACAGCTGCCGTTCACCTGGAGTCACTCTGACGGTCATTCTGCTGTTTGTCCAGCTCTGTTCAACAGTCAGTCTTGCTTCGCAGCCCTGCTTCTGCTGATGTTATCCTGCAGACTCCACAGGTCAGGTTCAGTGATCACGGTCTGAGGTCACAGCTTCCACCCGCCAGTAACCCTCAGGGTCTCAGGGCAGCACAGGAGCTGTCATCATGAGCCTCACACTCACCTCATGGGTCTTAATACACATCCAGACACCCAGACGCTAGGAGGACTGATGACCCATTGATAGAATCGGGGCATGTGACTTTGTCTATGGTCAGACCAGGGTACAGTGCATGCATATGGGATGCAGCTCCTTGGAGAACTTCTTGAGTAAATTATATATATTTTTGTACATCACAGCATTTTCAGTCCAAAATTTCATATTTATTATAAGCATGAAGGAGTATTTCATCACCCTCAAGCATAAAGTTTAGCTCATGTGTGCAAACAGGCGTATAATGTCATCTGTGACTGCAGTGGAAGCTGTCTTCAGTGTGTGGCTGCTCAAATTAAACTTGGCCAAAGTCTCAAATAATGCAGTGAGTATATGTTTAAGTAATCTCAATGAGCTAAAGCTCAGCCTTCAGACTGCTCTAAACGCGGTTTCAGATATTTTCTTTCTGCTCTTGGCTCTCTATGATGTCAGTTAGGAGGGATCTCCTTAATATGGTAATCTCAGGGATGCAGCTCTTCTTGTTTGGTCCACTTTGAATACTGAAAGTCAGAACATTACGAGCACCAATATAGCTCCCCTGGTTGAGCAGGTGGCCCAGATGTCATAAGCCTAGGTTTGAATCCACTCTGGGGCTGTTTACCATGTGTCTTCTCAGGGTCTATACTCCCATTCTCACCAAAAATGACAGAACTGCAGTTATAAATAAATGAACTAGATCTTTAAGTATGTATGGAGACATAATCTACCTAAAGGAGGATTTAAATGAATAGAGGTATTTTCCACTGTGCACATTCATTAGTGCTTCTGCAACCCTTAGTATCAGTAAAGTTCTGTCCATGACAATAAAAGTTGATGATCTCATAAAGTTAACACAGCTTCATTCGTTTTGGGGCTCTTTCCCCCATTTTTTAATTTTTTTTTAACCATGCAGTGAATATGAAATGTAAAGTATTATAAATGTTTGACAAGATAGGATACTGTCATTTGTTTGCTTCAGCCTATCCTCCTAGGACCTGCCGTCCACATATGTGGACATCACATTTTTGGTTATTTTGACTAAAATACTCAATTTTGCTCTACATGGGCCCGATATCCACTTACAAGGACATTATACTGCTACTGTTCTATCAAAATTTTAAATGAATATCCTCATTTGTGGCTCTCATTTTGTCTTAAAAACAAAAATAAGGTAAAAAAAAAAATCTGGAAATTCTTTGTTTTCACATTCATCGGGCCCCAATATGCCCAAATATCAAAGAGAAATTAAAAATGCATGCTGTGGAAGAGTTCGGGTCTTAGGAGGCTATATACGGAATGATCTTTCTAAAATGTTAAACAATCACAATACTGGGTGATAATTTGTTGTATGCTGACGATTTAGTTGTTTTGTCTCCAGAATGCCAGAATGCTGCCAAATTGCAGCAGCAGCTCAGGCTCTGCTCAAGTTATATTTTGCAGTATTGAATTCAAGCCTAGAAAGAATGCAATAATGACCACTTCAGCTATAGAGGACCAGAAGCAAAATTTTCCCTTATTTTGTAACGTTTAAATGCAGCAACTATAGTTAAGTACTTGGGTCATGCCATCAAGAATGAGCTCTGTGATGATGATGTATAGTGCCAGTGTTGTAAACTGTATGCAAAGCAATTAGCCCTTAAATTCTACGTGTACAGGTTATGTTAAAAACACTCTTTTTAGAGCATGTTGTACCTCATACGCATATTTGTGGTGCACTTACGGTGTATTGAAAATGAAAATACTTCAGGTGGAATGTATTCATGCATTTATCTCCCAACATGGACAAGTGCAAGCCAGATGTTTGTAACTAGTAATGTTCCTGTCTTTCATGTGTTGCTGAGAAATTTCATAGATAAATTTATGCGTTGATGAACTGATTTGAAATTGTGGTTATAATGGTTTCAGCTGTACCTAATTTATGTGACACAAGATATTTATCCTGCTTCTGGAAGCACTGGAACGACTATTTATTAATTTTGCAATTACAGATGATTGCATTTGTGTGTGTTGTTCTTGCATTCTCTTTCTTTACTTTTCTGTTCTTTTATATTCAAATGGACTGCATGGAGCCTTCATAACTGGAGGTTCTTTCAGTGTATGTTATGATTACAGTGTCATAACCAACATCCTCTTTGAGTTGAGCAAGCTTTACTACCTAGGCTAACCACTGGGATATCTGCAAAATCCATCATCACAAAACTTGAAAGCTGTTCCTCATGAAAACATGTCATACTGGAGTTACGAGTTTTGTGTATTTAAGGTGTGAAAACTGTGATGCAAATTAGCTAACCTACACAGTTGATGACATAAAGGAAGATACATTTTCAATATGTAGATGTTGTTTTACCTATTCTATTTGAGTAAGCAAGTATTTATTCATAAAGTGCTTTTTCACAAACATAAAGTCATTTAGTCGTTGTACAACAAAATAAATACAAACTAGGAATAATGACAATAAAATATAGAAAATTAAAAACAGTTAACAGCATGTAAACAGAATAAAAACACAGATATTTAAGCAATAATAACAAAAGAGTCTCAAAAGAGGGCCTGACTAAACAGGAGTCCATAGAAGTGGTAAATTGAAGTCTAGACCCCCTTGCAGTCCTCAATCTGCGAGCAGGAGTGTGTCTAACAAGAAGTTGAGATAAATATGTGCAGCTGGTCGAATTAGTGCTCAACATGCAAGCATGAGAATTTTAAAAAGAATTTAAAATCAACCGGGAGTCAATGACAAGAAATCTCAGCACTCTCTTTGGAAAATCTCAATTTCCTCCTCACCTGCTTTGTATATTTAAGTATTAAAAACATACCAATTTTTTCTATACAAACTCTCCCCTGTTTATAAGTGAAGTTTTGAACTGTAGCAAACCCCCCCAAAACAAAACATCCTACACGTCTTAAAAAGAGGCTGGGTAACTTTTTCTAACAGCCACTCTCACAGCTCTGTGGCTTTGTGATGTTTTATTACATTAGTTGTAATGATCTTCCATAAGCTACTGGTCAGCTGCACACCAGATAAGTGAGTGAGAGCACTTAGTGAATGCTTAAGAGTGAAACACAGTTGCCATTTATTTAATACTGACAAAGTCTCACTTGAAAACAATGTATTAGGTGAAATATGATGAAAGGTGCAGTAAGTACATTATATTATTGTTCATTACGATATATGTATACTTTTTAAAAACTATACCACAACATCACTATGACTGCGCTCATAGCTGCAGCTGTATTTTCAGACTGATATCTACTCATAATAAACAGAAAGTTTATTATGAATAAACAATCAAGTGAAGTGAAGTGTTGGGTGTGTTAGTAACAGATTGTAAATTATTAGAAGTGCTTTCATATGTCCTTCTTTTTGGACTTTTTCTTTGCAGAATAAATGGTAGAAGTGATGAAAGCAGCTGTGGGACATGGGGGTCCTTTAGAAACACCCAAACAATGATGAGGGCAAAGAGGCACTTATTTTTTTTCTCATATTCACTACATTTTCTCAATCACCCACCCCACCACCCAGCAGCTCAGTGCTTTCCCATCCTCAAATTCCCTCAAAGTTTCAGATGCTCACAATTCCACAATGCCCAGATGCTGTCCTTTGGCCCTTTACCCCCCCTCAACCCAGAGCTATCATTCATAACCTTTCTGTGGAGCTGAGAGTGAAAGAGGTGGGATAAGGGGAAAAAAAGAGGGGGAGCGGAGAGCAACATGGCAGCTTATTTAGAAGACTTCCTTTATTGGAACATGTGCAAGCAGTTCACTCACAAAGGACTTAAATAGGATATTTTCTGTTCCCTATAGTTGCTTTCCCCTTTTAAGTGCCGAGGCAAAAAAAGTAAGTTTACAACTCCCTCCTCAATGGGGGCTCTTCACTCTCAGGTTGCGGGGACCTGAGTGACCTAGGAAAGTTAATTAGGAGGCGAACAAAGAGCGGGCTGGAGCAGAATGCCTCGCCTCTCCTCCAGCCAAAGATGTCATCCATTAATTAGGAAAATCTTTAAGGTGGCCTTATTGAATTTACAGAAAGCCCTGTGGTTGGCGGGCAACAGTTTTTTGATCAAGCCCTGACTCAAACAATGCCTTTCTGGAGGTTAAAAAAGAAGAAGAAGGGAGGAGATTGGTGGTAGAAGAAGAGAGGAAGAAAAAGAAACGTATGGGTTTGCGGCGCAGTACAGTTTAATGGTGAGGAAGGGGGGGCGGCTGCTGATTGTGACAGCTCAGATTCACATGGGTATGGGGGACATAGTTTGGGAATGATGTCATGCAAAGGCAACCTGGGGGCTTGGGAAGTAAGAAGGAGGGGGTGCTGAGCTTGAGCCACAGGGGCCACTCAAAGTTAACATCTCTGCCTGCATCTGGGCCAAATCCTTTTCTTCTGGCCCAGGAGAGGCTTTCCTGCACGCCAGGCCCTCCACCACTCCTCCCACCGACTCGTTCACAAATCAGGACTTTGCTTTAAAGCTAACCCTTTGCTAACTGACTAGCTAACTGCCTATTCAACCTGAGCTCACTCTGAATAATATAGCTGAATAACATGGGACTACAGAGTAGCACCTGTACTTTTACAAAAAAGTAGTTTTAAGTATACACCTTTGTTACTCTGTCTCCATAATTTTATGTATTTGAACCAGGGATGAAATTTAAAGCAGGCATCAAATTTTAAATGCTTGGAATGTGACTTTTAAAAATATTTCGCAGCAGGACCATGCCTAAGGTTTAGAAATCATATTTATGGAGCGGTACCTGTGCCTTTGAAGAGACTAGTTCCTTTAGTTACAGTACAATCAAAACCAAAAGATTTGAAATATGTAAATGACTTCATTTTGTGCAGCTTCCTTTTTAAAAATTGAAATATGGAAGATGAGTGTTGTGCCTAAAAAACAATGAAATCAAAAAATATTGAATTTCTATACTTAAAATTAAACTAACACATGGCGAAAGCTACTTACTTAGGCTAACGTCTCTGGTATTACTGATCCACTCCTCATGAGTCACTTATTAACCAAATCCCCCAAACACAACCCATTCAGATAGAATGTCACAGTCTTTTCAAAATAAAAGTCATCTAGTAACAGTATAATTTTAGCACTCACAGATCCGACAGTGAGTGGTTCCCGTTACTCATCCAGTCTGAGAAAGCACGGTTGAAGTGTTTGTGTATTTATTAATTTCTTTTGGGAATTATGTATTTTATGTATATATATATATATATATATATATATATATATATATATATATATATATATATATATATATATATATATATATATATATATATATAACCGTAATATACATAAAATACATATATATATATATATATATATATATATATATATATATATATATATATATATATATATAATTTTTTTTATATATATATATATTTTATTAAGGTTTATATGTTGTGGTTTGTCTTGCTTTTATGGACGTAAAGTCTGTCAATAAATTTATTATTATTTTTTTTCTATACAAATGAGTTGTTGACATTAGGTGTCTAATGGACTTGTTTTACACTTTTTTGACCACCAGTGGTAGCATAGAGCAACGTTTCTTATTCTGCATATTGAAGAGGGTCGAAATAATCTTCCCATAAAGTGTAGAAAACAAACAATAAATGAGCAGAAAAAGTCCACACCTTAGGAGTTTGATATGTTTTTTTAAGCATGTGCATTTGATGTACTTACAATGGAAATCCTAGTTCATTTATTTGATTTCTTTTCCTTTTAAATCAAAGTAAAGAGACTATCATGCATACATATAATCAGAATCTGAATAAATCAATTGGTTAAATGCGTGCCCATCTAAAAATATATATTTCGGGTTATAAGTAAAGAGATACTACTCACTTCCTTGACTGAAGACACTGTAATGAGTAACTCATCAATTCTCAGTGTTTGAAATAATTTCACCAAATGGGGGAGAGATAATCTTGGATTAGGTTCAAGGGGGTAACAAGCTCACCCACTGGCTTTCCCCTCTTAAGTGACTTAAAACCAGTAATAGATTTGGATCAAGGCATGTTAACATAAGCCAAACTGAAGAGAGAACTTTTTTTTTTGTTTATTGACAATTTATTTTTCTTTAACAAGAAAGATAATCCAATTGGTAATTCATCCCCAGAACGAGCTAAAAGGTAAGAAAATAAGCCACTACAAATGACAGTCACGCCGATGCTCATGCTATATGCTGGCATGCTGTCGTGTCCATGTGTCTCTTGGGACCCCCTCACCCCACCCCCTCCTGGGCGACTAATTTGAGGGGAGGGACGGTGTGTTTTGTTGCTTGTCAGAAACAATCACCCATGGCCCATTACATTAACAGCACTTTACGCTTTCATTGCTGTAACACATTGAGCACTGAGAGGGGGGAAAGGCGGCCGTGAGGAGAAATCATACATCATGAACAACAGGGAGATAAAAAGTTGGCAAACATTTGCGGATGCAGTTCAAAGGATCTAGATTTCACTGTTTAGATGCCAACGTTGGAACTGGAGTAATCAGTTTAAAGTGAACATCTTTTGTTTTTTTCCTCTAAAATGTACGATTAAAGTGAATAACAACTTTATTTAGTGCCCCCTGTGCCGCCCCCACCTCTCTCTTGTCCTCGCTCCCGGCCCACCCGTCCTCTCTCTGTTCTCTTTGGGCACTGGAGGTTGTCAGTCGGGGTTTATGTCCAGTTCACTGGAGCTGAAAGAAGTCAGTTTCGCATCTTGTTATGGAACAAGTCGTCCTGCCTCTCAGGAGTGATGAGAAGAGGGTCTGGGTGAGCAGGGTGAGCAGGGAGCGGGACCATCCCCTGGAGGCGACCAGCAGTGAGGAAGTCAATGCAGCTTTTGTGCCTCTGCTGTCGGCTGCGTGTTTGGTAATTATCCGCCTCTATGTGAAGACAGACTGGACTTTCCAGAAGAGATCCCAACCAGCCAGCCCACGGAAGAGTGCACAACACACCATCAACAAAGATTAACTTCTCACAGTGCCGCCAAGGTGCCAGATTGGGAGAGAATCAGCAAATACATGAAGCTCTCTCTTGTGTGACATGACGAGCGAAGCTCCGCAGTCTTGTTTGTCATTGTAGCATGTTTAGATCGTGACACTGGTAAAGCTGATAGAATGAAATGCCACCACTATTTGCCTTCTTTTTAACTTAACTGCATATCAAATGTGTTTTGCACAGAAACATCCACATTACTATTGTGTATTGATAAAATCATTACAGATAAGCTATATGAGTCAAAATGTTATTGTTGTGGTTGGTAAATATTGAGTGACCTTTACTGGGCATAAAGTAGATAATGAGAATTTCTCATTTTAGGAATCAGGTCCTCTCCAGTGGGACTCATTTTAAAGGGTCAGTAGCATTTTGGGCTTTTTCGGCTAATTTTGTGAAATTGGTTTACCTCCAATGTTTAAATTAAGCAATATCAGAAGAGAGGAGAAATTTGTCATCGATGGTGATACTTAGAACTCACAGATAACTGGAAGATGTCATCCTGGTCTAATTAAACAATATGGGTTTTATGAAAAAAGTTTGGAAAACGATGGTTTAACTGTAATGCATAAAAATTCCTAAATCTAGCACAAAGATATAGAGTAAAACAATTGCTAAAATACAAGTAGCTCAAGCATAGACTTAAATATAATTCCTAATATAAAAGAATTTGTTACTCGTGGCCATCCTTTAAAAAAAAGTATTGCAATTTATGCATATAACCTTATACAATATGTATATACTTTACATAGTCGCTTTTAGCTATTATTCTATTCTCTATTCTCACATGTACTTTTGATACACACTGGATATACAAAGAAATTTATTACATTATCCAGTCATAGGTTTTTCAACGTGTGTAGCTTGTGTGTGAGTCACTTACTGTAACAGAGCATAGTTTTTCTACACAATACTCTAAAAACCTCACAACTAACAGTTGACACCTTGCAATTACAAAACTTTCAAAACTCTACATTTAGCTCAAAACAAAGTTTGAAGATGGGTTGGGTTCATCAGAGCAGAAACACTGGAGCTAAAAAATGAAACCAATTGAAACCAATGAGGAAGTGACAAAAACTTTAGTTCTAGTGGCCACTTGAGGCTGTCTCCAAAAGCATGTTAATGTCTTCTGACTCCCATTCTTGAGTGCCAAACTTTACTGCATTAAAAAAGTGCATTTATAGCCTGGAATGAAAAAAAAAGAAAAGATTTTGGCCTCTGTGGATAGATTAGTATAGGCAATGTGAAAAGTGTGTGCTTCATTTCTACTGACTGAAATTCTATTTGTTTTTAGAAACAGACTGCAGCATGTGAGGTTGGGCAGTGCTCTCTCTGATTTGGTGATGTGCAGCACAGACGCTCCACAGGGCACGGTGCTTTCTTCAGTCCCGTTTCCCTCAGACTTTCAGTACAACTCTTGGTCACGCCACCTACAGAAATACTGCAACAATTCTGCAGTGGTTTGATGCATATTTGGAGTGGTCATCTGCATCTGAAGGTGAATAAGACCAGAGAGATGGTGACCGACTTCAGAAGTGGCAGGACAGCTGACCTGTGTCTATCCTGGGACAGGGTGATAATGTTGTGGAAGGGAAGTAGCTTGGATTCTTCACCAACAACAGCTTGAGCTGGATAATCAACACAGAGGTGCTGTGCTGGAGGATAGGATACTGAACAAAAAGTTATCCATTATGAATAATCCTGACCATCCTCTGAACCGCTTACCAGACAGGCAGCGGCAAGACCTTCTCAAACTGACTCAGCTCCATTGGCACAAGGACTGATAAAGAACACTTTTCATACCATAAGCTGTCACCATCTATACAAGCATAAAATAATTTCACAAACATGGGATAAATAAAGTAGTTCTCATCCCTCATCGCATCATTAGCACTATGATTAACCAACCATCGCCATCTTGGTTGCAAAAAACCAAATGTGACTATGAGGCGTAAACATCAAAGATGATATATTTTACAGATGTTTTACTACTCTTTTATTGAACCTGTGCTCTCCTTCTTTCTAATTGAATGGTTTGGAACTTTAAGTGTGCTGAACAGCCATTCAAGGTTTAAGATACTTCTACACTGGCTTTGTTTTTCTGAACTGGAAGCTATCTCCATGTTTTGTTTTGACTGTCTATTGTCTGTGCATTGCACCCTTACACTTTATGACTGCAGCATGCTAGCCAAGTTATCATCCATATAAAAACACTCCATCTCCACTTTTCGGTCTTTGTGATGGCATCAGCCACACATAGATAAAACAAGTTAATTTGTTCACTTATTAGTTTGGTGTGGAGTTTCTTCATTAATATAATTCATTAATCATTTTACTTAAACCTAACACTGATATTACGAAGTGCGAGCATAAAACATTGTATGGTTTTTCTAAAAATGTTTTCTTTTATATTAATTATGTTTCTCTTTCTTTGAGTTGCCTGGTTTGGGGTAGTGGGTGTTTCCTGGGCAAAAGGTGACTGAGGAGGACTTTGAGAACAAAATGCCTGCTCAGCAGGACCAACCATGTGCTAATCAGAAACAGGGGTGTTTTAGATTTACTTATGTTATTCTGTGCTTAGTTAGTATTAGTGTTTGCTTTTGTTTCCCCCTACTGTGTCTAAATGGTTTGGCCAAACCCCTATAAAAGCTAACCTCTTGTGTCTTTGTAATTGGGTTAGTTTGTGAGTTGTGTCCACTTTGTTGTTTTAAGTTTCTGGAAATTACTTTTTGTAGAGTTATATTTAGTTGATCTCTTTTATGGGCCCGCTAATTATATTTTTGAATTTTGTCTTTTTGAACTTTTTTTTTGAGGGTTAAAATAAAGAAAACCCATTTTGAAGATATTTTTTTTCCTGTGTCTTCTATGCCTTGGCTGCTTGGTCCCTCACAGTCTTGCTCTAAACCCACATTTATTCTCTGGGTTTTCTGTCCCACATCTCCCATTTGCTGTTACATTTATAACTGTGTTGTCAGTGTGTGTCTGCTTGCTGGAGAAGGCCTCTTAATCTATGTTTTATGTGTACACTTCTAATTTTTCTATTTATATATATAATAATGTGTGTGTCTGTTAGGTATACATGTTACAGCTGGTTTGTCAGTAAACGCTATGTTTAAATGTGGTTTATAAATACATTTTACTCGATAAGAATGTGACAAAGTTATTTGCTTGCTCTAGTTTGATCTAACCACCTCTTCCCCCTGATTTATTTCCGTTTGCTCCTTTGCGATTGGAAACAGAATAGTATAAGTAGCATGAAGGCCGTCATTGCGGATATAACTTTTAAATCACTGATTTTCCTATGTAACATTAACAACACTAAAGATTTCCTCGTATTTGCAGCTTTATTAAGGTCAACATACCTTATATCCTTTATTTTCTGCTGACCCTCTGAGAAGAGCCGTAATCAAATTTATCTAGAATTACTTACTTAATCTTCAAAGTCCATCAATGGAGTTGCCAAAATCTTCATTATTACATTGTTATTACAGCAGAGCAATTTAACAACATACAACTCAATAACTATAGCAACTTTTGTTTTTGTCCGTCTTTTTTTTGGTTGCTCCGTTTAGGTGTGGCCACATCCGCTCATCTTTCCTCATCTCTTCCTATTCCTAGCATCCTCTTCTGTCACACCAACCTCTCTGCATATCTTCCTTCACTACATCCATGAACCTCCTCTGTGTTCTTCCTCTTTTCCTCCTCTCTGGCACCTCCATCTTCAAAATCCTTTGTCCAACATATCCACTATGCCTCCTGTGAACTCCAAACCATCTGCACCCTCCTTTATCTCCAAAGCACTCCACCTGAGCTATCCCTCTGACATACTAATGTCTAATCTTGCCCATTCTGGTCACTCCCAATGAGCATCAGTGCCACAGTCTCCAGACCATACACCAAAACATCTCAGTACCATCTTGTAAATCTTCCTTTATACGCTTGCTGCTATCCTTCTGTTCAAGAGTGAGTTTCCCAATTGGTGTGGATGAGTTGACGCTTTCCAACCAATCCTTCTGAGTAGTTAAATGACCTGGTAAGGAGCAGTGGTGAAAGCCAGGCTTAAATAGTGAGCTTGATTGTAGATGAGTGACAGGTGTGTCTGTCCGAGGTCTCCAAAGGCCACGCCCACGAATGAAAGCAACTGTTAATCAACTTTCATGCCCACAACACTCACACAGACACGGGTGAGAAAGACGGAGCAGGTAGGAGAGCAACTTGGACGACCATGACATTCTTCTCTTTTAAACATAAAACCTGGTCACATTTATTATTGTATCTCCATCATCATCAGTGTCAGGTTTAGTGGTGCTAATAGATCTGCTTCTATTAGCCTAGTTTTTTTGGGGGGGCAACAACACAAAAAGTCATTTAACAGAAAATATGAGATAATTGTGTACGATGCAAACTCAAGCACGTCTGCTTTTTTCCATTATAACTCCTTCATTTAAACTCAACTCAGATCAGTCCCTTTCAAAGACACAGAATAAGCCTGCCTTGATCTGCATCAATTGTCATCCCGGGGCTCTGGGGCTCTTCGTCGGCCAGTGCGCAGGCGAAGTCAGGGCTAATCCCTGGAAAAGAGGAAAATCACGGGAGAGGAGAAAAGCAACAAAAACCAAGTCAAGCGTGTAAAATGAAAGCGAAATCTCTATTATCACTCCCCGCGATTCCCAGCAAAGTGGTGAAAATCAGGGTTAGTTTGTGATTCGAGTCAGACGCGAAGGAAAGAATATAGGGGTCCCTGCGGGTTGGGAGACTCACACGACGAAAAGGGCAATATTCTGGAGAAAGGGGCAAGAAGAAAGCCCCTCTCCCATCCCGACATAACCATTAAATGCAGTCTGACTTTATGTTGTATAGAGAAGGGGGGACAAGAAAGGAGGCACAGTTCTCCGATGAAAGAATGAGGTTTTTGGCGGATTAGGGACGGCCCGAGGGATGAAGAATAACTTCTGCATAACTTTACAGCTATTTTCTCTCCCCACGCCAAGAGCCAAGTTTAAGGCTGAACTGGTTTGAGTTAACCCCTTTGAGATTCTCCAGTTTCCCAAGATCATATCACACTCAGCCAACAGGGCAGTAATCTGCACCAGCATTCAAATGAATTTTTTTTGGCCTCTCAAATATTTTTTTTTAATTTATTTTATGTATAAAACAATAAGCGTAGGCCTAGGGAGAGTACCCACCTGCAAGTACTCAGTGAGGCCTACAGCTGTCACTATGAAGTGACTGAGAAGCCTGTTTTCATTGTATTCCCCTTCTTGATTGTTTTATACGGCATATGAAAACTTCCATGAAGTTTAATAAAATGCAAGCTTATGCTAAACATTTCATGCTAGTAACTGTTTCCCAGTAACAACACTTTTGATTTAAGGAAATGATTTTTGACAAAGTCTGAAGGTGGAAACTAAGTTTTTATATACAAATCATGTCTAAATGCAAACAAGCTGCATAGTTTAATACTTGAAGTTTACTCACTTAAACTGAGCTTTCTGTACTTTTTAAATACTTGATGGAACAGATCGGCACCAGCCGATAACTTCAGTTATTTTGTGTTCAGCCCGTGCATTATGGTTTCAGGTGTTTGCATGGCCAATTATAACATAAAGGCTTAGCAAAGAATTAGGAAATGACATGACAAAGCATCAGTAATAGTTTTTGACCTCACTCAGGTTTGTCGTTCAAATGTAGATTAAATCTGCTGTTTGTCTCATGACACAAAATGTTAAAAATATATGAGTGCATTCAACACAGAATTAAGTCATGCTTAAGGTGGCACACAGTCTGAACAAAAAGCTCTTCTAACTACCCATCTTAAGTTTGTTGGACTTCTTTTTTTGAGTAAATGAGTTAGCATATTTTTAAAGTGAAGCTAACTTATTATATTTACTGAGTAGAGGGGCCCCAAGCACAAGGGATTATCTATCCAGCTGTACATAAAGGGGTTGAAATTTATTCCACTTGATCTGCCACAACAGCATGTCCCAGTAGTAACAGGGGTAACTTAATGCATAATGACTGCTGCTGAATACTTACTGGTAACTGTTCTTTAGCAAATTAATAGTTACAGTGGTGTGAAAGAGTATTTGCCCCTTCCTGATTTCTTCTTCTTTTTTTTTTTGTATATTTGTCACACTTAAATGGTTTAGGTCCTCAAATAAATGTAAATATTCGACAAAGATAACACAAGTAAACAGAAAATGCAGTTTCTAAATGAAGGTGCTTATTATTAAGTGGAAAATAATTCAAACCTGCATGGCCCTGTGTGAAAAAGTGCATGGCCCCTTGTTATAACATAAATTCACTGTGGTGTATCACATCTTTGGAAAGCTGAGTTCAATTTCTCTAGCCACACCCAGGCCTGATTACTGCCATACTGTTCTTAGTCACAAAATCACTTAAATAGGGCCTGCCTGACAAAGTGGAGTAGACCAAAAGATCCTCAAAAACCAGATATCATGCTGACATCCAAGGAAATTCAGGGAGAAATAAGAAACGGAGTAACTGTGATCTCGAAAAGGTTATAAAGCATTTTCTAAAGCGGTGGGATTCCAGCAAACCACAGTGAGAGTCATTATCCACAAATGAAAACATGGAACAGTGGTGAATCCTCCCAGGACTGGCCAGTTGACCAAAATTACCCTAAGAGCGCAGCGACGACTCATCCAAGAGATCACAAAAAACCCAGAGAATAATATTCAAAGAACTGGAGGCTTCACTTGCCTCAGTGAAGGTCAGTGTTCATGCCTTCACTGCGCACAAGTGGCAGAGTTCCAAGATGAAAACCACTGCTGAGCAAAATGAACATGAAGGCTCATCTCGGTTTTGCCAGAAAACATCTTGAACATCATGATCTCTAAGACCTTTGGGAAGATACTCTGTGGACTGACAAGACAAAAGTTGAACTTTTTGGAAGGTGTGTGTCCTGTTACATTTGGCGTAAAAGTAACACAACATTTCAGAAAAGGAACATTGTACCAACAGTAAATATGGTGGTGGTAGTGTGATGGTCTGTGGCTGTGTTATTGCCTCGGGACCTGGAAGACTTGCTGCGGTAAATTGAACCATGAATTCTGCAGTCTATCCTGAAGAAGAATGTCCAGCCATCTGCTTATGACTTCAAGTTGAAGCACACTCAGGTTCTGCAGCAGGACAATGATCCAAAACACACCAGCATGCCCACCTCTGAATGGCTTAAAACAAAACAAAGACTTTGGAGTGGCCGAGTCAAAGTCCTGACCTGAATCCAATGCAGATGCTGCGGCATGACCTTAAAAAGGGGTTTCATGCTTGAAAACCCTCCAATGTGGCTGAATTATAACAATTCTGCAAAGATGAGTGGGCCAAATTTCCTCAGCATATGCTGTAAAAGATTCATTGCCGGTATTAAAAATGTGTGGTGGGCTCTTCTCAAGCTGTTAAGACAATCAAGATTTTTTTCTTTCTTCGGTAATTTGACATATCATACAGAAATATACAGATACTTGTACACAAAATAGCTCCGTGCCTTACTGGAAAAATAGAACCATCACAAAGTAGCTTCACTGGAAATTTTAACGTATCTGTCATCAAATGACTAATGAAGCAGCCAGAACATTTTCACGTTAGGATGACACACACACACACACACACACACACACACACACACACACACACACACACACACACACACACACACACACACACACACACACTGTCTGCTTCCTCTCTCATTCTCTCTGTCACTCTGTGCGTCTCCCTGACGATCTCCTCTTTTTCCTCCTTTCAGCATCACTTGCCATTACCTCTTTCAGTTGCACTTGTTCACAGTATAGAGCTCAGAGAGAAAAAAGCATACTTTCTAGGATGTGTCCACTTAGAAAAAGGAATAAACACATTTTTTCTTTATGTTAAAAATAAATGCAAGTAAAGCAGAAATATTACCTGGATACTAACACTCAGTCTGTGGTTGTGACATGCAGGAAGCCTCGTTTTAATGAAAGCAGACTGAACATTACTTGCTCAGTGGCTCTTGCTCCAACCAAAGTTTTAGTCATACATCTACAGTGACTGTGAGGACCTGCTACAGCCAACCTCTGGATTAGCATTGTCAGCATCTTTTCAAGTTAACTGCAATGTGACCCCCCCCTACCCAATACCCAATTTTTGCTTGTTTCATTAATTTGAGTTTGGGAGGGACTACTAATCTCTCCAATATTCTACCCATTATAAGGTTTTGATGAGATTAAATATATGTCTATGATTTTTTTTCTTTCTTTTTTTTGTCTTTTTGGTAAGCTCCTAATGTGCATGGGCCCCTGGTACCCAGAATGTCTATTGGATAGTCACATGTACTCTATATGTGTTTATACATAACATATATTGAAAGCCTATATATAGATATAAGATATGGGTTTATATCTCCCTGTTTGGTCATAGCGTCTTGTTGACTATACTGCTCTCCAGCAAGGAGCTTCTTTAGACTGAGTCTTGCCATCCCTCCCGAGGGGCTCTCATCATTCTCATCGCCATCTAATTTATGGACCTAATTAGTATTTTTTGTCCTCTCGGTTGCTCTATTACATGCTAATGAAAACATTTCTTCCCCCATCTGACAGTAACGGTCATCTGAAACAGTGATGATATGCCTGTTTTACTTGGTAGGCCACTCTATTGATTAGCATCCAAAGAAAAGACATCCAAGCTTGGAGACTAATGTGATCAATGTGACACGAACACCTATAGCTCATTCATTTTAGAGCGTTTTAGTGACCAACAACAATAAAGATATGCTGAATATATACCTTTTTTGAAGTTATTTGTGAGGAAAAATGCTAAAAGATGAGGTCTAACCATTCAATACAGTCACTGCGGGCTACAAATAAGCAGGATCAGAGTTTAAGTTGTAATCACTTCTTCTTTCTGAGAGCTGCACTAGAAAATAATAAAGGAATGGGGAACATCTGAACAATTAGGTGAACTCCGGTCAGGAGAAGAAGAGTTAATGAGCTGCCGGTGCCATGTGCAGTTAGAGGAGCATCAGGGGCCAGAATCCATATTTATCAGCGGAGTTGTGCGCAGGCATTAGAATAGGCCGCTAATGCCGCTTGCATTCTCTCCCCCCTTATTTTCATTAGGCTCTGATGACTGCGGAATTGATGCGGCCTGCAAGTTATCAAGAGCCACTAATTTCACATTAACGACCATTGACTGCGCTTGCTTGATTCAAGGGGGTTTTTGACAATTATCACAATCAGGACTGGAGCCCAGATCGTTTACCTTGACTCCGTGATTATTTGCCTCGCGCCGAGCGCACATTGCAAAATTGTATGGTGTCAAAACCCCCGTAAATAATGAGGAGACCATGAGGACGGGCTATCTCTTTCCAGCAGGGATGCTCACTCACACCTCCCCATTACTCAAAGCGTCGAGAGCAACCCAGGTTACAGTGCAGTGGAAATGCCAGCTCTTTTCATTTTGTGAAAAAAAAAAGAAAATCTGTAATGGTGTCCATGATGTATGGGGAAGCTGACTTGAAGAATTCCAGTGTACAGTCATGGGATAAACCAGATCACTTTTCCAGTAAACCTTGCTTCTAAGTAAGTGGACCCACTTATTTAAAAGTGGGTCCCTTTAATTCTTAATCTATTTGTAGATTTACAAAAAAAGAAGTGCTTTAAAAAAATTAATGTGAATAACAGATGTAAGAACTCTGTGATAGGCCATTTGTTAGACCCTTGAGCCTCATTGTACCAAAGCAAACACAGTATCTCACATTCCCACTAAACACAATTTAAAATATATGCTTACTTACTGCCCTGTAACTCATTCTCTGAAAAACAAATTAATGCATAGATGATGTCAACAGGTTCACGGGCATTTTTCAGAAATGATAGGGAACAAGGTCAGGGAGTACAAGTAACATTTTTACAGTTTTCAAAAACCTTTCAGAAAAGGTGTCTATTTTAACCAGTGGAGGGCAAAATGACCCAGTACATATTTACAGAGGTACAATACAGTTTAGAAAAAAAAAAATATAGCAGATGAAAAAAGTTAGGCTTTCTTTCATAAAAAATGGCTTGAAAATGTCATGGAAGTCTTGTAAAATGCCTACTTTACCTTAAAGATGCAAATATGAGCATCTTATATGACGTAGAGGAGGGGCCCCATTGAGAAGTCATTTAGATTAAGCCCCTCCTATCTCCAGGGCCCCTGAAGACAGTCCTGTCCTACGTTACAACTCATTATGTGCTGACTGCATGCAGTATGCAGCTCAGAGGATACATCTTGTAATAAACTAACCATTTTCTTCTACAATGATTGTTGTTATTTTATACGTACTTAAAGTCTTTTAAAAAAAAAAAAAATCAGGAATTTGCTAATGAAACTAGCTTAGATATTACTTTTCCTTGCTTTAAGTTCGACTTGAAAACATTTGCATACACTTCTAGGGGTTTACTGAAAGCTTACCGCAAGCAGACAAAAAGTGAGCATGCGTGAAATGACAGCCTCGTGGAAGAACTGAGCTTTAAGAGGATTATATAACTTCAGTATTATATATAGGGTATAGGTCTAAAAAAACCCAGACTGCAGCATAACCTCAAACGATATGTACAGTACTCTTGTGTGCTCTGAAGTACTGTACATCCCGCAGACTGCGACGTGCTCTCGCGAGATTTCACAGTCACATGATTAACGAGGAAGTCATGGGTTCTCCAGAGTGAAAGCCAACCAGAGATAAATCAGCTGTGTTTTTCAGCCATGTTGCCGTATAATCTCTACTTGTTTTTTGTTTTCGTAGCGATATATGTTCCCTCTCTCAAGTGTGGAGACGTGGTACATCTTAGCGCTTCAGAATCAGCGGACAAACTGGAAGCAGTCCCGTCTTTAAGCACCGCTGCGGTCAGTTCTCCCGTGTTTAAGCCCGCCGTGGACACAGTTTTCTCCTTCAGTCTGCTGTCTTCCTTCCCGGAGGACCTGGAGGTCAGTGACTACTGCAGCGACCTGCTCCACATATTCGGTCAGCGGTATGTGGCCTATGTGAACTGCTTGGTGCCAGCTGCTCGACCCGTCAAAGTATGCCAGAGCTGTTACTCTACTTATGGCAGCGTCGTAGAAATCTACAACAACATCTCGTCAGATCAGGTACGGGCTAAAGCCATTTTCTGTTTTTCTTTGCTATGGAAAAATGTCTCCAGTGTTTGTGTGAAGACAGGCCTCCTCACGCGCATCTGTCGTCAGACACCAGTCTTGTGATGTGATGAGTGTTTGCTGGTGACACATTTGAGGAAACAAGCTTAATCCTTGCAACATCTTTTGCTGATCTGTTGAGATGGAATGGAAACACACATGCAGCACCTGTGCAGGCAGAAGGTAACTCGTGAGGTCCTTTTCAAATGCCCCTGTCTCCTCAGATGGGTCCTGGGAATGTGACCTGCAGGGACAGCCTTCTGCGCAGTGATCGGCTGATGCTGGTTTACCAGCTGTACAGCAATCTGGAAGGTCTGTGGGAAGACTCCAACTGTGCCCGTAAGTCTTCTTCAGAAGTATAAAACACAGGATTTCTGCATTTCTGTGAACTTCTAACGCACACAGAGGAATACATCTGGCCTAAAAGTGTGTTTGCTTTGTGGGTGCTTTAGTGAAAGTAAACAGCAGATATGTGGCGCTGAGAATCATGTGATTTTCTTTTTAGTTTTTAGAGCCATGTTTGGTTGTGACTACATGATATAATCAGATATAATCAGACAGTTATTTGGATTGCTTACAAAATATAGTTGCGAGCCTACTTATAGATCCTCTAAGTAGTCTCGTGTGACACACATTTTGTGTCTTTCTGCTGACGTCAGTTTGTGAGCTTGGTGATCACTTTTAGAGCTCTGCATGAACAAATGCCTGCTTACATTACCAAACTCGTACACCCATTTATAACGTGCAGTGTTCTGACAAATACCAGTCTGAAAACTAAAGGAAACTGCGCTAACATTACACTTGTGATCTGTGGACTCTTAAAGAAACTTTTCAAGAGCAGCTCAAGACTTATTTGTATAGACAAACTAGTGGATATTATTGCTGTGTTTTAATAGTTGTATTTATTTGTTGAGTATTGTTATGAAGCACTTTGTGATCCTTATCTAGAAAGATGCTAAATAAATACAATTTACTTACTTACATGGTAGACTTTAACGTTAATTTCTTCTACTGGCTCAATGCAAAGGCATGTTAGCTCAACCAAGGATCTGACCAATGAACATTCTCAGTGGAACTGGTAGTTATTTCCTCTATTAAAACTTCATGGAAAAAGTATCATAAATTCTGCGCTATGACAACCTTAAGTATCTTCAAAAGAAAATTCAACACCAAAGCACCAAAATATATTTAACTAAAAAAATTAAATCAGAAAGTCTTGCTTTGTATTAAATTGTGCAGGCAACAATGAGTGGAGAAAAACAAGACACTCTAACTTTAGCTGAAGTCTGCACACGAGTTCCTGGATTTGGTTTGGCACCTTAGCCATCAGCTATGAAGTGTTTCCTCTTTTCTTTTCTAAAAAGACACTTAAACAAACTTAAACATCTTAAGCAAAAACAAAAGAAAAGCAGCAAGTCTTTACAAACAAGATGCAGGTACTGGTGGATTAATATATTTAAATATATTTATTTATTTTTTGTTTTGTCTGAATCGTGTTTTTCTGACATTTTGCATCAGACGTTGACTGCAAACTAACAAAAACTTGGTTCCAAGTGGAGGAAAATAGCTGATGTTACCATAATTCATCTAATGTTTCTGTTTCTATTCCCTGATTTGCAGAATGTGTCACTGGACACTTGGAGAGCCTGACCAATGACACACTGTACTTCATGTCTACTCTCAATCAAACTCTCACCTGCTTTGAGAAGTATCAACAGGTATTTAGTGAATTGGGCGATGATGTCTGTCTGTCTCCACTGAGTTCATGTGCTGACGTTAGACTGTTGCGCTTTTCTTTAGGGGAACCACACAGAGCTGTGCAAAAACTGCAAGAGCGCCTATGGGAAACTGAATGAGCTGTACAGCCAAATGGAAAAAAACAGTACTCTGTGTATTGACATAGAGGATGCGGTATGTATGCTGGGAGCGGAGATGAGCAGACCTTTTCAAAATGGGAAAAGAGAAAGCTGCACCCTCTAGAGGAATCTGTAGACATCAGTAGAGTGTTAGCCCAAAAACTCTCACTTCACCATTAGCTGGTGACAAAATGAAAGTGTTACCAAGAACTTTTTTGTGTCACTTCCCAAAAGTCTTACCAAACGATATGTTACACGTCAATGTTGAAGATTCATTTTCGACTTTGGACGCAGAGCCCTAAATTAGTTTTTGTTTCAGAAGCTTTCAACCTAATTTTTGGCAGTTGAATGCGGATGAATGGCATACAGAACTGGAAACCTAAGAGGGTTGAATTCATAGTAATGTTGTCCTGTTGCTGTAGTCAGCTGAATATTGTTATTGCCCTGTTTCAGATGAATATGACCCGCAGACTGTGGAGTAAGAATTTCAATTGTTCCTTCCCCCGGGAAGAGAATGTGCCCGTCATCGCTGTGTCCAGCTTCATGCTCTTTCTGCCCATCATCTTCTACTTGAGCAGCTTCCTTCACTCTGAACAAAAGAAACGCAAGCTCATACACCGTGAGTAACCAGCTTAATTCGCCCATTGTCAAACACAGAGATTTTTTTAACGGGGTTTTAGGGAGGGCTTGGGGTCTTTGTAGAGGGGAAAGACTTCACTATCTCTGATACTGGGGGTTTGGCTCTAGATCATACACAATGTTTGAGGATTTCTTTTTTTTGTGTGTAAGGGCAGATTCTGGTAGCCTTGAAGTGTTTAAGGGAATTTCTCAAGACTCAAACATATTTAAGGCAGTGGCTGTGGGATGGATCTGTAAAGAAGAACAACATAAAAACAAAGGGGTACATTTAAAAGATGATGAGATGCAAGAATTATCCTGTGCTCAATAAAGCAGCTTGCTTAAGTTAGATTGATAAATAAGTAAAATTGCCTTTATCTTTTTTTATTATTTTAATTAAATAATCATACATATCGCAGATTCTTGATATGAAACAATTGGTTTTTATTCCAGACTCATGCGCAATAAAAACAAGAGAAACAGATAAAACACAATGAATAAAATAAAGATAAAGTAAAAGTAAAACCAAAAAAACTTTCCCACAGAGAAACCAGTCTCTTCACAGCAGTTTCCACCTTACCAGTGTAAGGTGGAAACATTAAGCCCCCACTGATCTCATTCTTAGAAGTACTGATATAGATTAGGTTTCATTTAATGCAGATTTAAATGAACAGACTCTTGTAGCTACAAAAACTTAATTTTATGCAAAACCGCCTTGGTCTCTTAAGTAATAATCTCAGTCTCTCATTGCCTTTTAAGCGACATGAAGTTGGTATAAACTTGCTTTCTTGTAGTTTGTCCACACGTCTGCACATAGAGCAAAGTTTACAGATTGCTTCACTCTGTCTGTACATACACCTAAACCTGAAGAGTAGGATGCATTTAAATACATCATTAGTTATTACCTATAAATAGTTTCGTCATCTGTCATTTGAGTTGTAATAAAATTTAAATTCAATTTAAATTTATGAAATCTCACCTTTTTGTCCTCCTTGGAGACTTTGTACCTCACATGTTCCACACCATGAGCTGCTAGAGACCACCACTAATAGCACTAAAGACTACACGATCATCTGCATACATAATAGGGTTCGCTACTACAAATCATGCACCCAGTTTTACTGGCTCGCAACTTCTTCAAAAGCTCATCAACATGAAGATTAAAATAAGCGGGGGAGGTGACAAAATTCCTCACTCTTGACTTTCCTAACTCCAAATGAGGTTTGTGTAGATCATAGGATCAGTAGTCGGTTCTCTAGCCGTTAACTGAAGATTGCCTGATCATTGGGTTGAATAGGAAAGTGTCGTTCCAGTCACGCTCAGATTGTTGGATCTACTCCACATTTATAATACTGACTCATCTACATCACAACTGCCTCCTGTCATTAATGGACGTAAGCCACTAATCTTAAATCAAAGCATTTTTTGTCTTTAATTCCGTTTCCTAATACTCAGAATTAAATCTCTGCAGTGTGAAATTATTTTAGTGCTTGGGTAACATTTTTGCAAATTATGTCCTTAACAGTTGACCTGTTAGACACTATATGACAGTTTTTATCAGTGCTGTTTATGTGCATGGCATTGTCTCTCAAACACAGCTCCTGCTCCATGACAAGTTTGTGAACATGAGATCTTTGGTGAACACTTGTATAAATAAACCTAATAGGGAAAAAAGCTGACCATTTCTGGGATATACTGTGAACAAGATTCATCACAGTCAGGCTTTCTTTCTTTTAGCTTGCTTGACAAAATCTAAAACCACCAGGTAGAGATAACAGGTATAACAATGCTGGTTTTCAACTTTCTCTGCTTCAGGCTTTGTGCGCACTCACAAAAAAGGAGCATTTCATGGATCACATGATTCTTCTTCCACCTACTTATATCAGAGGGTGGTAAAATGGTGATTAAAAATTTCTAAATGTAAAATATATGAGTGAAATGTAACACCACTGCAAATAATATGAGGCTAATGCTACATAAAGTAGTGAATCTTAGGATTTATCACAAAGAGCTGTAAAATAAACATTTTAATTCATGTTAGTTATTTTGCTGTTCTTGTGCTGCTGTTCTTTTTGAACTGAATACGCCTCCCTAATCGAATAGATGTAAAAATTGCTTTAGTTTGAGGGCATATAAACATTAAATGAATTTTATTCATTGATCAGGTATTCTTGGTGTGTTTCCTGTGTTCTAGTAGCTGCAGTTTCAGCAGTGTAAACAGCAGATTAGAACCATGTGTCACAACATTTATAGAATTTTTTTTTTTTTTTTTTTTTTTTTTTTGTATCACCAAATTAATATGTGAACATTTGTGTTAAAATGCAACATACAGTTTGTGCTTTATTTGGTGGTTTCAGTCAGGTAGGATTAAAAACCTGCACATATAAATATCACCATATTCCTCTTGCAGAGAATCTACATTTGCACTTAAAACAGCAATAATAACAAAAACAATAATTTAAAACGTGACGCTTCCAGCTGATTTTAAACTGAAATTTGGAGCTAACCCGCTCCTGACCAGGATATAGGTTCAGCAAAAGTTACCATGGTGATTTAGCAAGGGTAAAAGAGCCAATTTACTGACACAGAAAACTCTTATTTTAAGATCAACATAGCTCGCTCTCACTTCCTAGTACACCCCTGTCTACTTCTCTGACAATGACCGATGCACAAATATTGTAAGCGACTTCCATGAATAGCAGTTGCAGCACAGCTTAGAGCTGAAGTAGCCAGTGCGTCTGATTCTTTCTGCAAAGTAATGTCCGTTTTCTCTTCACAGCCAGGAGAGCGAAATCAAACACGAGTCTGATGAACATTCAGGACAAACTGAGCTGAAGAGGATACACCTGCCTGGAATGGAGCATTGATTTTTGGGAGTACCTTTATCATCTCACTGCCTTGTGCCTGAAATTTGACCAAATCCGAAGAACTTAAGTGCAGCCTGCTCCACTGTTTTCAACAGGCTGTGATATCAAACAGTATTAAGAGGACTTGAAAGATCTGAACAATTGCAATATTTCTTTATTGCACTAAAAGGACTTTAGAAAGGTGATAGCTTTTACAACTTTCTAGTTAATTTTGTTGGGATACCTGGAGAAAATTCCACAGTTACACCACATTTATATTCTGCTTTATTGTGTAAAGTTTAACATTAGGGATTTCCATAAAACAGAAATAAGTAAATCATGTAAATCTTTGAACTTGTAATCACGTGGTTGCTCGTGTTGCACAGTACGCTCTTAATCCACAGGCAGCACTGGCCTCTCCTTCCTTTTTAACTCGTTAACAATCTTCAGGTTGTTCACCGTATCCTGCTGTCACGGGAGTGAGTGAGTGGTTGAATGCAATACGAGTGTGTGCGTGTGTGTGTGTGTGCGCGCCTGCATGCGCTCTATTTATGGATTGAGAAATGGGTTTTCTGTCTCTAATGTATGTCCAGAAGAGAGATACAAAAAAGAAGCACTTGATGTCCATTACTGGTGATGTATCTGCTGCAAGAAGAAGAGGGGTGCACATCAGCGGGGAGGGGGAGTAAATAAAGACATAACACACATAATGGAAGAGCACTCCACAGGACCACACTGTGATGTTACCTGTTTTCTAGTTGGTGTTTTTTTTTTTTTTTTTTTTTTTTTGTGGTTGCATAAAGCTTTTAATGCGCTTTGTTGTCATTTTTCCACTGATGTTAAACTTAATTTGTTAACGGGTTTCTGACTGCTCATGAAAGCGGGTTGATGAAGTTGCTGTGAAGTAATGTACACCTTCATTTTGAATGCAAGAGCTCAAATAAAGAAATTCCCATCACAGACACGGCACAGGTGGTTGTATAGCAATTTAACTCCTTAGGTATCGATGGCTGTTTAGTTTCATTTAAAGTTTTTTAATCAGGTATTTAAAGGCATTTACAGTTTTCTATCATGTGTGCATTTCATTAACATTTTTTTTTCTTCCCATGGACTACTTTTATTTTTGCTGCATGTGTACTTTCATTGGCACTGTGACACAAGTTACATTACGCCTAATGAGTACAATGTCATGCTGTTGTTAGAGCAGTTTCTTTACACAGCAGTGGCCCTTGTTCTCAGGTTACGTGGCCTTGTGTTTCTTGCAACGCAGCTTTTCCCTCCGTCATTAGCAGCTAATCTAAACGTGGGATAAGGATACTTGGCCGAATAATCGCAGCAACACATCCGTTAAACTCCTTTGGCTTTTTGGTATTATGGAGTGGAGCCACTGCTGGCCATCGGTGGCTCAAGAGCATTATGGAGATTCTGAGTCATGTGGTCCGGTTGCGGCCAGCGGAGCAGCTAAAAAGCACGGGGAGGGGGTATGGGTTTTGTCATTCGTGCCCCGGAGTTGAAGAATGACAGCTTTGACTGCCGTTAAGCCTCGTAGCTTTTCGGAGGCGTACTGAGGCTGAAAGTCAAGAAATGGGCCGGAGGCTGCCACGTGAAGGAGAAGACCGATGGAAAAGCTGAACTTGTTGTGGAGTTTAGCTGAAAGATCTTCTGCTTACTACTGAAAGTGGAGAAATGTCAAGATGCAAAACAATCTGCACTTAGAAGAAGTTAATAGCCAGCTGCAGTTTGGATGCAAATGCTGGAGAATGTGGAGAACGCCACCAGATACCTGCCAATTGTTTTGGAGTATTACTATCATAGATGTCTCCAAATGAAGTGCATTATACCATGGCCCTACATAACCTTTAACTGTAACTTTAATAATTCTGTTCTCCGTTACGTTAAAATATATGCAATATGTATGCACCAAGCACTATGATAGAGCTACATTTCACACCCAAAGCGAGGTTTAGAGGAGTAATACTAACCTAGCCAGCAATTACATTTTTTACACTTTTAAATATTCAAATATGATAATATAAGTTTCACTTGTTAAAATGTCATCTTTATTAATATATTAATAGATTTAGGATTTTTGAAAATTATTTAAAAAAAAAAAACTACACATACACATATCATTTTTTGTAAATATTTTACTTTAGAAAAAATATTTGATATGCTCATGTTTAAATTTTGAATTTTAAAAACTTATTTACCAAATTGTCTTTGGTTCACAATAGTCATAAATCAATTCATAAAAAATAACTGATAATAATCAACACATTTATAAAAATAAATACATAAAACTTACATAATCAACAACATATTAGTGTACTAAGCATAGTTTAAATGAAGTCTGCAGATAAGTGTACCTCTAAACTTTATTGCTTAAGTAAATGTACTGAATTCCCACCACATCCCAATCCTACATTTTATCTTGGATCATAAAATTACTTGCAACCACTGTGTCACTGTAAATAAGGCTAACAAACAAATGGCTTTCAACACTGGAAATGGAAAGTAAGTGTGCAACAATAATAAAGATCAATATAACTACAATGAATAAGTAATAACTACATACATTACTTCACATTTACACCTTGGCTCTGCATGCTGAATTGGATTAGGATCAAAGCAGATCTACCATGAGGCACTAGGTGTTATGAAGTGCCCTGCTCAGTGCCTGTATTTCGAGAAGGAGCCATACCAGGGTTTAAAAAAAATCTACTGCCTTATTTTGCTGGCTCTGCATCTCAACAACATTGTTTTTTTTTCAATGCATGAGTGTTAACAAGCTGAATTTCCTCATCTTTGGTGCCCCGTACTTCACCCTGTGAGACAGAAGTGGTTTAGGTTAGCAGTTTGCTTTGGAGTCTTTATTGTTACTTTGTAAAAGATGGAAGGTTTTTTTTTTTTTTAATTTTAGCTGCAAAAAGAACATTTTCATTTTGTGATGTGCGTCAGAATTTTATTTTATTTTTTTTAATTTCCTAAACTCATTTATATTAAACTGCAACAATGGAAGCAACTCATTCACTCTCTTGTTGAGCTGACTGCAGCACAGAAAAAAAAAATCAATCCTGCAGTAATTATGGTCTAATGCCATGCAAAATTATTGTTCACCTAATCCACTCACAAAGGGCTTTGATTTTAAAAATGACTGTGAGAATAATTCTGTTGTAAACGCGATGGTTTATGAGGAGGAAATTAAAATGATTTTGTGAAGTGACTCATATTCTGATCTTGACTGCTTGGTCCAGTTCTTTTCTGGATTAAAGTCCAAAAAATGAACCGAGGTGGGATGAAAAACTTACATTATTGCCAGCAGTGACTTTTAGGTGTATTTACACAGAAATAAACAACTGTGCATTATAAGAAGTTGTATGTTTTTATGGTTTAGCTTTTTTTTAAATTAATTTTTATTTATTTATTTTTCCAACAGTCCTAAATGTAAAGAGTCATTAGTGTTGTTCAAGGAATATCTAATCAGCCTGTAATCACTGTTATTTCAGAGTAAAAGCATAGAGGTGTGATCTTATAGCTGTGTAATGGAAACCATGAATTTTTATTCTGAAATAGAGGTCAAATTTTTAAATAACTGTAACATTTATAAATTTTTTCTAATATCAACAAGTTCACAATAATCTGATACCATAAAGTGACTGACTTTTTTTTAATGGACTCTCATTATTACTGTATTTCTTTATCTTGTGTTCTCTGCTTGAATTGACAAGTACTGATGCATAAAAATTATGACATAAAGCTAAAAAAAAAAAAAAAAGCCAAATTAGCTAAAGAGCAAGATAGTAAGTATCATTTATTACACAAACTATAATACAATAAACATGTAACATGTTAAAAGAAATTGCATTTGTTTACCTGCAGTAGCCCCATTACCTCTCTGCATGCCTGCTTTTGTGTTTGCCACTGCTCTCCCATCTTTTAATGTTCAAAGGGTGAAATTGTGCAGTTAAAGAAGTAGAGACAAAAGATTTGTTAGGGAAAATTACTGGGCACTTGTTTGCAGTGCATGCTGCACACATGGCAAGAACATACTTTATTTTGCACAAGTTACCTTGAGACAAGGACAGTACATTTCATGTTTGAACACTTAGGGGATGCTCTTCGTGTTGTTTGTGAATCTGGCCTTCTGTTTTCATTTATTAAATCTCATTTTTGTCCAATTTTTTTTGACTAGTTTGCTGTTGTTTGACAAGGTCATGGCCTTTTTGGAGCTAAGCATTGTTGTATTTCTTTTTTTTTTCTTCTAATTTTTTTGCTGTATTCTACAGTCATCCTCCTCTCTTTTGTATTCTGTCCCATGCTGCAGTACAGAGAATGTCTCCATCGTTATGGCAATATTAAGAAACTCTTAGTTAGGACTTAAATTGTTATGCAACCCCCACCACACCAACACTCTAAGCTGTCAGTTAGTTAACTGGCTGAAGGTCAGGCTTAGATTATGCCCCTGGGTAATGAATATGACGCTTTGTTGAACAAGAAGTAAACATATGCCCCTGGGGGTAGGAATTAACGGACACACACACACACACACTCTCTTTTACCAAGCATATGTAGAGTGAATGGGGCTTATTATACACCTGCAAGTGGGGTCAAAGTCTGTCAATCCCTAGCTTATGGTATTATGATAGATTTTAGAATCACTCTCTAATGGCAGTCATTCAGTTTGTAATCTCAGCAGCTTGATGCAAAAGCACTCAACGTTCCAGCTAAGGGTCTGTTGAAAATAAGGCCTTCTCCTCATTCATTCTTCACTTCCCTCTTTCCCAAAGGTCTTATGACAAGTCAGCTGCTAGTGACATCACAGATGCAGGATCATATGTCAGAAACCTTTGCTGCCTGACTTACATCCCTTGCAACCATGGCCACTTGAGGCCAAAAGAGCGGCGAGAGGCCCCGGGGGGTGGAGGCAGGGGCACTCTTCAGAGCAAGAACATCTGACCCGTGTGTGAGTTTGTTTGTGTGGGCAACCAGACTGTCCGCATCTTGCCATCAGCTTGAGAAGACATCTATCGTGTGCATGTGTGCATGGTGTGTGAATTAGAAGTCCAGGTTCTGTGTATGTGAGTATCTGGGTTATGCTGATCAGGGGGCATGACAATTAGTGAGGCATGGCTCTTGTGAAAAAATATTCAGAAATACTTGTTTGTGGAACTTCAAGTCAAGTTTTGATCACAAGGTAGTAGCTCCACCTAAAGTCAGCTTTGCAAATTACACTAAAGTTTATTATGTGATAATATTATTTAAATTCTTCTTTTTTTTTGTTTTTTAGAAAAGAAATTAATCCTAAAAAAATTAAGACACCACTTAAAACACACACAAAAACCTTGCTAGGTCTCATGTTGATTAAAAATTTCACTTTTACAATTGTCTGGTTGTTGTGTCTCTAGCACTTTTCTGCTGAGCATGTGCCACGACTGCATAAAAAATAACAGTTTTTTGACTGCCTGTAACGCTTCACTGGGGAAAATAATCTTATGTCGTAATCCGTTTTATGAACCTACAATGAAACTTGGAAGATTATGATGTTACATTTCTTAGAAATAGCCCTGTTAGGGAGAGATTATTGCCACTATCTGCACACTGTCCTATAGTATGGAAGTTGTTCTCACCCCCAAAATGATCTGGACCAAATGTGTATAACATAAGGCCAATCAAAGACTCCAATCTGGCCCACTGGAAAATGTGAAAAATGCTGCAGATTGCGAAGTTCTTACTATAAGTTTAAATTTTGTTTTTACACCTTTTCCTACTAAGAAAGACTTCCCCTGTGGTCTTTCATACTACACCATAGTAAATAAGTAATATATAAATATTTTAATGACAGAAATGCTCCTGTTTTTCCCTATCTGGCGTAGAATCTCTATTTTTTATAGAGGAAAAAGGGAAAAAGTTAGTTCTGTTATTTCAGGACAGTCTGGGCAATGAGCTGTCTAAACTTTTTCTGTTTTTAAGTATGTCTGTTTCTTACATTTTAAGCCCAAAATCATGCTGAGAGATTTCCTCAATTTCTTTATCACATAGAAAAAAAGGAAATGTAGTGTATTGAAGTTCTTTTTTTCTTAATTGAAGATATTTGAGGGATTCAATGTTTAGTTAAACTTCTTTACACTGACAGAAAGGCGAGTTTCGCTTGAGGTCAAAGTGAGCTGTTAAATGAGTTGACATTCCTGATCTAGGGCGGTTGAAACTCGATGATACCGCTAGATGGCAGCACCGAGCCATGTATATTTAACAGCATCATAAAAGCTACTCCCCCGGTAGAGTCGCATTTTAAAAGCCCTAAACACAAGGAAAGGGAGTAAGAGAGCTTAATAAATAGAAGCAATCTCTAAACATGAACAGTCATTAGTAGCAGATAGCAGCACAGAATGAAAACAACAACAAAGCCGGCAGACTGTGCTTTATTAACAAATGAAGGGATTATATTAGAGACACTTGAAACTGTTAACGTCATTATTAGTCTTTCAATGATGAAGGAAGGAATATTCTGATAGGAAATATAAGTGCAATAAGTTGTGAAGAGAAAATGAAACAAGTTGTCACAGGCCTCTGCACAAACTAAGTGCAGCCAATTATTCAGTAGCTTGTATAACAATCCTCAGCAATGACACTTAAAAAGACACTGAAATAACGACTGTCTCTGTTTTTGGGGGGGTTTTTTGGAGGAAAACATGAGCACGTTTCCTCTTAAAAAAACAAAACAAAAAAAAAGGACTTCGAATTAACGAGGGAACCTGAAAGCAGCTCCGTCGCCAAAGCAACGCTTACCAAACAGACTCTACAGGACTGCTGCGGACGACTTTAACGGTACAACCTTTAATGACTTTTTAGTAATTTTTACAACATCGTCAAACAATGGAAGAAGCTGGCGAAGTGCATGAAGAGGCGCCCGAACCTCCTGTGTTGTCCGACATTCAAGAGGATAAGAAGGGGTAACCTGCAGCTTACTGTGGCTAAACACTGCGATAGACGGGACAACGACAACTACATTGAAAGCGCCGTTGCATGTTCTGTGTGTGTGTGTGTGTTTTAAATCTGACCGTTTAATAAATACGATGAACTTAGGAAAATTAGGTCGAGATAATGGCCTCTGTCACTTTGCAGTTTGGCCCATTTTTGTTGATATATTGCTCATTTGAGTTGAACGCTGCTCATGTAAAAAAAAAAGAAGTGGAACAATGAATGTTTTAAAAGCTGTAAAAGCCTCACAGTTATATTTTATTACATCAGTTGAACACAGATATATAAAAAAATAACCTCTAATAATCAAAAGACCACAGTTACATGTCGTAAATCTTTTCTTAGTGTCCCAGGTGATTAAGTAAAGCGTTGCCCATTTGACCTGATATCACTCTATAGATGGTAACTATATTGTATGTTTATAGGGCCTCCAGTTTTAAGGGAAAGGAAGACCCCACTGAGGAGGGGAATGAGGAGCTGAAGATCAAAATGGAAGAAGAAAAGACGGACGTTAAAAAGGTTGTTTTTTCATGTTTCCCTGTCACCTACCTCTGCAGGTTTAGTGAAATCATTGAAATGTATATGTTTCTTGGCATTCAAGGGTGAGTCTGAATGTCCATTTTTTTGGATTTATTTTAAAATTGGTTTAGTTTATTTAACACCTGGGAGTGGATATAAGATGAAACTATAAAAATGCCAGGAACAATATAAACAAGACACTCACTACTTTGGTAAACCCAATAATGTTACAATCTACAAATAATATGTTCAAGAAAAAAGAGTTGCATTGAAAATGATCAACTAGGTGAATTTCAACTAAATGTATGTTGAGGTATTTGTGCTAAAGTATGTCTGTGCTGGTGATCAGTCATCCAGCTCATGGTAGAAGGCATCTGGACTTCTTTTGGGTTTGTGAAGAGATTTCAGATTTCACCTTCACCAGATTTCATCCACGAGGTCTCTTTAGTTCCAAAAACCTGATGGAGAGTGACAGACAATTAAACCCTTTTCGTGTTGTCCCCCTGGAGTGTAATCATGTGAGTCCTTAAGAGTCACATGATGAACCTAGGTGTGAACATGGTGTGAATCCTGTCACATGATGTTCAGTTCAATTCAATTCAATTCAAGATGTGAATCTTTTGTAAGACATTAGCTCATCCTGCTTTAAGATATTATATTGTAGCCTTGAGAGACCTTCCCAGGCACTTTAACCTTCACTAACACCTCATCCTCTATAATGAGATCCATGCCTTGTTCACACCTTGGCTCGTGTGACTCTTAATGACTTGCATGATTGCAAGGTGGTTCGAGGACTCTCAGGACACCAACAGGAGGACAATGTCATTAGGGTTTAAATACCTTGACACCAGTTTTTAGAACTGAAGAGACTTCATGGATGATAGGTGAGTTGTGAGTTGTCACAAAACAAAAAAGTTGCCTTCATTTTAAGGCAGGGCAGCTTAGGGTAAATTTACATTTCACTCCAAATAAGCTTTGCGAGACAAGAGTACTAACAGGACTAGAAAGAGGGATCAAATTTCTCTCATATCAAGTTCTCTTCATTGGTTCCCTGAATTTCAGTTTTGAATAGCGATATCTTACCCATCATATCTTAAAGACCCTATAATACCATAATATATAGGCTAACCTGTGGCTTCTAGAGCTTCTAGGTGGTGATGCATCCAGTGAGGATGCTCTCAATCGCTGTGCCATTGAGAGCATCCTCACTGGATGCATCACCACCTGGTACGGCAACAGCACCGCTCACAACCGCAAAGCTCTCCAGAGAGTAGTGCGGTGTGCTGAACGGATAATTGGAGGTGAGCTTCCCTCCCTCCAAGACATCTACAGGAAGCGGTGCCTGAGGAAAGCGGGGAGGATCATCAAGGACTCCAGTCACCCCAGCCATAAACTGTTCAGACTACTACCATCAGGAAGGAGGTTCTGCAGCATCCGGTCCCGTACCAGCAGACTGAGAGACAGCTTTTTCCATCAGGCCATCAGACTGCTGAACACTTCATAGACACCTCACCCTCACTACTGGAACTTCAACATTATGCACTCCATACTGTATATAAATACCACTGTTTTGCACATACCAACCTCTTTATATTTTATATATCTTATTTTATTGTTTACTTTATTTCATTTGTAAAACATGTATATACATACTATATACACACTCAAACACACACACGTAGAAAAACATATTTAGTATACACATTCAGTAATGTATATACCTTTACATATTGTACATATATTTATTACTTTTTAGATTAGCCATTTTTATATTTTGCTTGTTTTACATTATTGTATTTTGCACAACTCTGTTGCTTGTGAAGCTCGCACACAAGAATTTCACTCACATGTACTGTACCAGTGTACCTGCACATGTGATGTGACAATAAAAGTGATTTGATTTGATTTGATTTGATTTCTAAAACTAGAATCAGAGCCACAGCCTTCAACTATCAGGACACTGTACTGTGGATCTTGCTCACAGTTTGGATTCAGGACATAAACATCAGTTGATGAAACTAGGCTACGAAGAGAGGTGATGATCAGTCAGCAGCAGAGAAAGATCTCTACAGATCATGACAGTGTCGATGGAAAAATATAGAGAAGGTCAGAAGGAGCTTCAGTGTGTCTTTGTGGATCTAGAGAAAGCATCTGATGGGGTGCCAAGAGGGGAACTGTGCCACTGCATGAGGAAGTCAGGAGTGGCAGACAAGTATGTGAGGGAGGTGGAAGACATGTACAGCGAGACAGTGGTGAGGTGTGGAGTAGGAGCGACTAATGAGGTTAGGCAGGAGCTTCTGTGAACCATGATGTTTGCAGACGATATTCTGATCTGTAGTGAGAGCAGGAAAAGGTGAAAGAGAGGAATGATGGAATTATGCAGTGAAAAGAAGCCAGAATACAAGCGTCTGAATGAAAGGGACACAGGTGGAAAAGTGAACATGCAAAGAGTAGAGATAGTGAAGGTATATGAGTTTAAATACCTGGGGTCATCCATCCAAAGGAACAGACATTATATCAGAGGGTTAGGTCATGATTTTGTGTTCTTGACTCTTATTTTGCATTGTGATTGCTATGTTGGAGTGAAATAATTAAATCCATTAAAGCGAGTGGCCAAAGGAGAGGCAGCATTGTAATATCCACTAAAACAGATCTTTATAACTGAAACTGAAAACAAAACTGAAGTTATTGCAAAAGATGAAGTCCAATCAGTAAATGGACACTACCACAATCAGATGTAGCTTTCTTAAATTTTTATGAGATGTATTTATTTTGATCTGTCCCACTTTCACTGCTCAGAGGATAATGAGCCTGCAGAAACGTCTGACCACATTAGTGACCAACATTCAAACTGCAGCCGACGCCAAAGAGATGGAGCGAAGGTCAGGGATGGAGGACAACTGCAGAATTAGGTACGTCTTTTAAATTGTTCTCAGTGTTCAAATCAAGCTTTCTCCCATGCAGAAAACCCAGTGCTAAAGTGCCTGGTGTTAAATTGTACTATTCTTTTCCATCAAACAGAGAGGAGCGACTGAAAAATGATGCTAAGGCCTGTCAGGAAAAGGTTGAGGAGCTCACAAAAGGGTGGTCTATAGTTAATCAAAAGGTGGTTCATTCAGAACTGCAGAGTGTTCTGGACAGCCAGCAGCAGCTGTGTGCTGCAGTGATAGAAGACAAGAAAAAACTCATAAGGGAGCTCCAACAGGTAAATTTTACACAAATGAGTAAAAGCATGATTTCATGGAGTTTGCATTTGTACCTCAAAGCCATTGTTTATAACTTGGTTCCCTTTTCTGCACTGTGCTGAACAGGAGCGCCGGGTCAAAGAGGATCAGTATTTGAAGAACTTGAGAAGGCTCGATGAGGAGATCAAACTGATGCTCGACAGGATGCAGCAACAGTTTCAAAACCTGTCCGAGGCCTACAGAGAGGAGCTCACACAACTTCAGGTAGAACCAGATCTGAGTCACAAAGGAGCTTTAAATGATTTTTAGTGCTTCTGAATCAGTGAGCTGATCACATCTTTGCCTTATTTCAGTTTGACTTTTTGTTTTTAATTCTGCTTAGTTACGGTTAGTTTCTATTGTGAGTTTGTGTGTTTCAGTTTAGATTTTATTTGTTTGAAAATGTTTAGTTTTATTTTTAGTTGAGTTTTTATTAGTTTCAGTTTAGGAAAATCACTGCAGGTATTACGATAAAAACAAATCCAGTGTCTGCATAAATACATCAAGACATCACATCTTGTGTCATGCACTTATGCATACTGCATATATCTACTACTTACTTTGCTTGTAAAAAGTGGTTATTTGAGGTACTGCTCCCTTCTTATCAGCTCAAAGCAGTCTGGCTGTTTTCCTGTAACCTCTATCATCAACGAGGCATTTTCACCCAGGGAACTACCACTCACCAATTATTTTCTCTATTTCAAAGCATTCTCTGTAAACCTTAGAGATGGTTGTGCAGCAATATCCCATTATATCTATGTTATCTAGATTCTTATTAATAATCTAATGATTGTCCTGTTTTTGGCAGGGAGTTTATCAGCAGGAAATTGAAGTCTTACTTGCCAAAGACAAGGCTAAGCTGGAAGAACATATGAAGGAACATTGGGACACAGAGGTTAGGATTATTTAAATTAATACACACACACTTAACTTGTCATTGATGCTAATATGTTACATATATCAGCTCTGTATGTAATGAATGTAACCTATTTCTAGCTGGAGAGTCTGATGGAGAGGAGGAGGACGGTAGAGGAGTCTGAAAAGACAGTTCATGATGTTATGTTGGAGAATACCACCAAAATCAAACTCATGCAGCTGGAAGAAAATGCAAAGTCTCAGGTTTGTTTTACCCCAGTGCTTTATTACAATATGATGAAGCCTTGATGTTCTTTGGTGCTGAAACTGCCTCAGAAACCAGGGACATGGTATAGAGTGGTAGTGGTTGTGCTGCAAAAAATAAGATCAGTGTTTTACCACTCGATGTAAATGAACGCTCAGTCTTGAGATGGCTTTTCTTGCTTTTACAGGCTCGGCTGAGAGAGCAACAACAGATGAAAGGCAAATCTGTAGTTTTAAATCTTAAACAACTTGAACATGGCAACAAGAATGCAGCATATAATGCCAAGCTGGGAGAAATGAAGGGCAAAATATTAGGGTATTACAGTTTTTCTCAGACAGAAACACACATAAATACACATACATGTCCAAGTTATGATGGTATCTTTTTGTTTCAGCGCTTCGAAAGAGGTGAAAAACTTAAAAACCAAGTATGCCAAACAAAAGGACAAGTTTATGAAGCAGAGACAGTATTTGTCTGAGGTCCACAAACGCTCCCGCCAGCACTATGAACGCATACAGAAGGAAGTCAGGTAAGTAAGTGTTAATAATAATAATAATGATAATAATATTAAAAATAATAACCTAATTCTTTTATTTTTTTCTGTTCAACTTCAACCCTTCCTTGCTTCATGTAGGTACACCACAGCCGCTGATGCCCGAAAGTTTGAGGAGATGTGGGTAATGATGGAGGAAGAGGTGACACAGCTAGCGGAGAAGGCTTTGGCCATTGACTCTCTGATCTGCAAGCACCTTGGTTTAGCCTGGGAACGTCCTTCAGCTGCCTTCATGGAGTCACCTGGTCCCCGCAGATCTCAGGAGCATGACACTAACCCCACCAGTCACCCCTGGCAAACCAGGCATCTTTCACACTGCAGCCAGAGGATGATGGATGCATCAGTCGGGCCCAGCCTGGAGAGGGACTCAGAGCACGGCACAGGGGTGGAGGAAGGGGAGCTGTCCTCAGAGACGCTGATGAAAGTGATGGAGCTGCTTTGTGATGAAACGGTTAGAAATAAGTTCACGGTTTGTGTTTATGAACGATGACAGTATGGAGGTGGTTGTTGTAGAACGGGGCATGAATTGCACATGCTCCTTAGACATCCACAGATGTGCAGTATTTATATCATACTAGACACATTACACATGTCAGTAATTACATGAGACTATATTATGAGAAATTTTTGTCAAGCTAAGCTTTTCTAATTAAGCTTTGGTACAGATTAAACAAGAACAAAGTTAAATGATGAGCTTTAGCAGGGCTGATACATTTTGGGATGTTGTTTAATTTGGAAATTTGAGAATAAGCTCAAGAAGCTAGAGCAATAAAACCATTTAATAATATTTCATAACTACACAATACAAATTATGCCTTTTATTGCATGGTAAAAAACAAAGTACAATTATATACGGAAAATATTCACATTTGACAAAGCAGATGACTTAAGTAGGGTGTTAGCAGTATATCTCAGTTTTTGCATATTCAGTCAGGTATTATTATAGAGAAACACTACTTTTGTAAAAACAAAACTAAAGAAAAAAAACAGATAAAAAATGCAAAATTGCAGTTACAAGAACCTTTAAGCTAAACACCTTCCTCCCAACTTAGGGATTCCTGGTTGAAGATAAACTGCGGAAGCTGCTGGTCCCCATGGAGAAAAATGAACAGACCACTGTGAAGCTGCATTCTCTCTTTGCTGTGAGTCCACATTTAGTGCTCCTTTTCATGTAGTTACTATCGAAAAACCACACATGTTGTTTTCTCTTTCAGGTTCTGGGACTTGAAGAAAAGGATTTAGCCAAGTTGGCTGAGTTTTTACTCATGTACAAACGTCAACAAGGAGAGCAGACTGTGGTGAGAAATTGAATGAGCAGTGGGCTTGTACTGAATACGGCCTTTGTGATTAGACAACTACTGTTCTTGTATCTTCTATCAGTGTTTTTGTTCTGGCTGCAGGGTCATTTTGTTGAGGAGGCAGAGGCCACGGAGAACAGCGCCACAGCTGATTCAACCTCCAGACTCATCAACCCTAACAACATCTTGCCTGCTTTACAACGTTTCCTTGAGCAGCACAGGAAGTAAGACTACATACTGAATTATCAATCCCGTGTCTCTTCCTCTGTGTGAGTGTTTTATACTAATTTTTTCCCGTTGCGTTTTGAAAACGGAGGTCTGTCCACGAGCGTTCCAGTTTAAGCCATCCAGCTAGAGATACCTCAGTGGAAGAAGCCTACTGGGATAGGCTTGGCAACATCATCACTGAGGACAAACTCAAGCTGTGGGATGCAGCGGAAAGGGAATTAAAGCAGTATGAGTGAGTAACACCTACACTGAAAGCAGGAATACCTCTGAATCAGATCAGTCATTTTGGTGTGTGTGTGTCTTTCCAGAGAGGTCCTGATGGATATCTCTGAGCTTGTCCCTGAAACTGAGTTCCTGAGGCAGCAGAACACTGAGCTGCGGATGCAGCTGCAACAGATACTCAGCAGTACGTGCGCTTATGTTTAAGTTTACAGCACTGTAATCTAGTGCGAATAAGAATAATGATAAAACATAGGGCCTTTACCATCATAGCACAGGGTGTATCAAAAAGAATCATCAAATTTCAAAGTGCTTTAACTGTTCACCGGCAATGAGCGACACGCGTACTGTTAGAAAGAGTGAGTTTGATGTGGTAACATTATTACAGCAATGACTCCAGACATACTCGCAAAAGTGTGGGATGACGTCATATGGACGTATGCTGGGAAGACACATTGAGCACATTGGAGTTTTGTATGTAAAACTTTATATTCAGCCACGTATTTTAAAATTTACTGTCCATTACTATTAAAATATAGGCTTTTGAAATCAGACAATTCTTTTTTGACACACCCTGTATATTAAAACAGGAAGCTAACAGGTTTGATCATTTATAATAATAATTAGTGGTTAAAGCTACAAATGATTAACTATCTAGCTTTTTCAATGCAAACATTTTCGGATTTCAGATTTTACTGAATTTTGGAGTGTTTTTGACTGAATGAACATATCATTTAATCTGAATACCTCTTATACCTCTGGCCAATTATGGGTATTACTATTATTATTGGTATTAATTTCCAGTACTTACTTCCAATACAATGAATAATTAAATGATAAAATAAGAAACATTTATCAAATTAAACTATAATCATAGCAATCAGTAAAACAAAAGGGCTTTAAAGACCCAACTGAGCAGAACATCATGGATCTAACATCTTCTCTGCCTCTCTGACAGGTACCCGGAGCCCTAATTAATGAATAATCACTGTGGAGTCCGAGAGCACTGTAAGGGCCTTTGTGTTCATTAAAAAAAAAAAACACCATTAAATGATAATGTAGTGTGAAATTTTTTATTTATTTTTTTTTACAAATGTAAAAGAAAAATAGTCTTACAGTGTAGTTAATCAAACACATACAGTGGTTCAGTGTAAACACAACAGTACACAGAGGATGTGTGTGTGTGGTTTGTCTCTACCCAGCAATGTTAAACAGCTTGTGGCTGAGCGCTGAGGGCAGAGAGAAGAAGAGCAGAACCAGAAAGAGCAGACCCAGTACAGCAACCAGCAGCATCACACAGTGCAGCTTGTAGTGCCTCCAGGCCAGGATACACATCGTCCTCACCGGAGCCAGCAACCACGACATGCTGGCATTGGGGCGACTGCAAAGACAGATTCATAAATCAAACAGCAGTCATATGTCACTGAAATTAAAAAAAAAAGCGTGTTAGATTGTTAGTAAGTTTAATTTTGGAGCTAATTGAGAACATTTGTTTGTAATCAGTTGAATTAACATCCAATAAAATCCAAATAAAGTTAAAGTCCAATATCTTTTTGGCTCTGTTTTCGACGCTGCTAACTTTTGAAGGAAATTCCTCAGGCCAATGTGAACTAGTCACTAACTTGATTTGCCTTTTCTGCTGAGCAAGTCGTCTGCAGTAGTCTACAAGCCTTTAGCTGGTCTCTTTAGGGGTTGTCATACTGGATCATCTGCCTTCATCTCACCTTATCACCTTATGATAGGTATGTCACACCAACCCTGTGCATTGTCCATCCTGGTCTTTCCCAGTGAAAATCTTAACATCTTCATCTCTGCCGTGTCCAGCTCAGCCTCCTGTGTTTTTGTTAGTTCCACTATTTCCAAACCATACATCACATCAGGTCTCACTACCGTCTTGTAAAACTTGTAAAACGATCTGCGTTCACTACCTCCGCTCCTTGCAGTTTCACTGTTACACCCATCTCTCTCACTCACACACGTATTCTGTTTCACTTATACCGACTTTCATTCCTTTTTTCCCCGGAGCATACTTCTGGACCAAAAACATAAAAATACATTTTAGTGTACTGGTTGAGGGTTTTGTGTGCAACAAAATAATTATGTTAGTTAAGCCTGTCAATCTATATATATGTCTATATCGCTGCAGGCCTTTGAGCCATTCTTATTTCCCAGTCTGGAACTTAGTAAAAACACTCCTGTCTAAAATAAATAGTAAGTGGGACAAGTTGGATGAAAATGTATAAGTTAGTGTGTTAGATACCAGCTTAGTCATTCATTTTTTCTCACTTTTAATATTCTATTTATTTATTTATTTATTTTTAACCCAAATCAGATCTTTAAATCTAAATGAATCCTTTAGTGAGGATTTAGTGCTCAGGGTTTTGGCTAAACAATGGATCTCAGCTTAACGCTCATCACAGCATGACAGAATGTAAACATTAATGGCGTCCTTGTCAGCTGTTTGAGAGCTGTAAACTTCTTTTAGCTGGCAGATGTTCAGTAGAAAGAAAATAGTTTTCACATTGAACTTTTCTTTTTGTCCTTTGAGCCCCACAGGGACAAGAATCATTATAAACAAGAAATGGTAAATCATCACTGATTATCATCAACATACTTTTAAGGATAACTAGCACTATGGGGGTGTTATGTTATCAGTGTAATTCAGTCTATTTCAAATTGTCAAAACAAACAATGTATATAATGTATATAAATACACAAACCCATTGTAAAAACAGGCAAGTTTATTGCAACCAGTGAAACACAGTATCACAAGCAAAGGTTCCAACCACAGGCAAACTAAAAGGGGGGTAAAGGACACCACACACTTTTGTCTGGAGACAAGAACCGAGTTTTCAGAAGCAACCCCCGACTTATTTGACTAATATTCCCATAAAAATCATCTTTACATTTTCGTTAACGTTAAAGACAACAGGGTTGGTGATTTGGTTTGCGTCAAGCTGGAAAGACAAGTCATGCTAACACACATGACCACTTTGGTCAGTTATCACAGTGATGCATGCATATTAACATATACTGTAGCCAACAGTGATCACCTTTACATGTCTGTAACTTTGGAGGATTATTAAACAGACCCTGGTCAAAATGATAATCACAAATAATTTATTTTAATTTTCTCTGGGATTTTTATCAGTGACGTTTATGAGTCAGAAGACGAGGCTGGAGAGCATTTACATAATTACACACACACACAAAAAACTCAGGACATCCAGAGGGAAGCTGCTGTGAACACCCGTGCTTGCACAATAACACAATTATAAAAATGAGGGGGAGATTTGAATCATTTGCAAAATCAGTTTTTGTTTTATTCTTAAGGAGAAATCTTTAACACTGCAGATAAACTAAACACCACAAAATGCTTATTAATTAAACAATTAATTCCTAAGTCATCTTGTTCTATGTCTCACTGAAATTTACTAGGAAAATATAATTATTTTTGTTTCCTTATTATTACTATATAAGTGTGCAAAACTGCAAGACCAATAACAGTTAAAAAGGTAACACTTTAACCTCATTTAGCATTTATAAGCACTGAATCGACATTTCATATACAGTTTATAACAAACTCTAATGAAAATATAACTTCTCGTGAGAGCAGTGACTAGAGAAAGCTGGGTTATAAACAGATAAAGAATGATTATATCATTATGGAATAAGTTATAGCTGTTGACAAGTACTCTACATCAATAATGACTTCAAAGGTCCTTAAATTTCAGAGATATTTCCATCTGCAGTAATTTATATTTACTCTGTTCTGAGACATGATGCAACACTCATTATGTCTCAGAACATAATGAGAAAACAGCATTAGAAGGAGGAACTGGAATGAATGCGGTTTGCAAAGCAGCTTGCCACATGGAGCAACTGTAGGCTGGCTAAAACATCCTAAATAGAATCTAATAGATAAATATAATCTGAGCAATTAGCTGTGGGCTAATTGATATCAGTTGATCTGTGGGGACTTTGAGGCCTGCCTGAACTAACACTATGTTCAATTTCTTTACATTATAACACCACACCACAAACCATTTATTCAATGTTTATATAGTGCTTATAAATAAAATATTGGCAGAGTTAAAGTGTCACCCAAAGTTTTGTCCATTCCCTCTTAAGCTAAAACAGTAACAAGAGCTCATATAGTATGATTTGAAAGTGCAATCGCCTGACCACTAACCCTGAAACATATAAAATAAACTGAAGGCTGAAACAAATAAAGAATCATCCACTTTCATGTAGCATTGCTTCAGAGGATTTTCAGGTTAGATCGGGGGTTACTTTGTGACATGTAATTTCTGTCTAATCGTTTAAAAGGATGGAGTCCAAATATTGTGCATTAGATTTGTTAGCTGTTTTGCAGAGTTGTTAGTTGGATCTTCATTACTTGGGAGCCAGGGCGGCAAGGAAGGGGCAGTGGGGCAGTCGCTTTCGATGGTGTTTCCTTCTCCTTTCAGCGCTAAGAGGGGAAGGTGTGAGCTGATTATGAAGCTCAGATTGGATTAGAGAGGAGAAAACATTGCAGTCTTGTCTCCCTTCTTGTGGGCAAGCAAGCATCTACCATCAGTGTCGCTCCCTTTCACTTATCCATCCATCTATCCGTGCAGCCACCCTTCCCCTCCCCATCCCCCTAGCAGTGACTTAGGCCCCCAGCAGCTTCTTGACAAGGTAGCCTGGCATGCTGTAGAGGAAGAGGCCCACCATGATGAGCAGCAGCAGGGCCAGCACTATCTTGATGATCAGCCACTTGTAGCGGTTGCACACCAGGTAGCGGATTGCTTTCAGCGGGCTCAGGAACCACAGGAAGGTGGTGTCTGGGCGACTGGATGGTTCAGGTGGAGTTTTTAAGAGGATGAAAATAAAGAAATGGTGAGGAAAACATGGAAGTGGATGGAGGGTTGAGTTAAAGGAGGGTGAGAAGGGGTGAGTAATAGTGGACAATGAAAGGGAGCAAATAAAGAGGAGTAGGACAGAAAGAGAAAGCTGGCGTTAGTAAGCCATGTTGCAATATCATGCATGCTCACAGTTCACATTTCTATCAGTATTATGTTTCACAGGAGCAAAAAAACACATCACAGAGTGGAAGCTTTCTATTATGCAGAATGAGTATGTTGACACATGTAAATGAGTGGATGATGATTGACCAACAGCTCAAAAGACTGATGTTTCTGGCAAATGTTTGCAACAGATGCTTATTGCCCCCCACCGCTCCCCACCCTGGAAACCAGAATCCAGAAACATCCTGGATGTAGGCACTCATACAGCTTATAGTGCATTACAATTCACAGGTTTCTTCTCATAAAATGGGATGAGATTCTTTCATATTGTAGATGGCCGATGGACTCGTTTGCCTAGAAATAATATGATGTTGAAATGCCCACAAAGTATATGCAAAAATACTTTGGAGTAGCACAACATTACTAAAAAATATAGGAACTCTTTTTCTATTTTGTTGCTTGTAAGCAAACAATTACAGTTTAATATGCTTAAACAGAGGTTTTATTAATGTAACCATTGATATAATTTTCAGGTTTCTGGGTTTTGGAGTTTTGTCTTTTTTTCCTGTGTTTGGTATTTCCCTGTTTTTCCCTGTTTTATTTTGATACTCTTGATACTTGTGAAACTCTGTCATTTCTTGTGACTTTCATTTAATTTTACTGCCTATGTCTTGTTTGAACTTCTTTCAGCTGTGATTTGTTACCCCTGATGTTTCCACTTCTCTTGATTACCTTATGTGTGTATATATAGCCCCATGTCTCCCTATGTCCTTTGTCTGTTTCTCATCATAGTGTAATCCTTGCATATGTTGATGTTTCTTTGTAGTTTTGCCTCATGGGCTTTGCATTCTTGGAGCCACTATTCAACTACCATTAAAAGTTTTGACTTCATTTCGCCATTTTTGGATTTAAAAAAATATATATACATTTTAACCCTCACATCTTTAGAATTATGTAATTTTTAATTTGTCTATACTTTTCCCTTCTCTACCAATCATCCCACTTGATAAGAACATGGATATTTCAACCACCTTGTTCACCTTAACTCAAAGCATCCCTACATGTGTCCATACTAAACAGTTGGTCACAATATGGATGGTAACAAGATTTATAATGACGCTTGGTGGCAAATGACACTGACTTGCACACAGGGCTAAGACAAGATACAATAAAGGACACGGACGACTAGTCTACTTCTAAGACAACAGAGGAGACTAATAAACTGAGCTTGGCTGGAAAAAAGGAGAGGAGCTAAAGTTAAGACAGAAGAATCCAGGACGCAAAGGGGGCAAAAAGAGAAGCAGACAAAGTGAAGAGGGGGCGGAGGCTACCAGCGCATCAGGCCCCCAGCATCTTCTTGACCAGGTAACCAGGGATTGAGTAGAGGAAGAGGCCCAGCATGAGCAGCAGCAGAATCAGCCCCAAGACCTTGAGGATCAGCCAGCGGTAGTTGTGCCAGATGAAGTAACGAATGGACTTCAGAGGGGTCAGAAACCACATAAGACTGGTGTCCGGGCGACTTTGCGGGAGAAGGAAGAGAAAGAGGGAGGGAAGGAATGCAGTTGAGGCAAATGGGGGGGGGGGGTAAGGAGAAGAATAACACGCACATGAAAGGGGAGGGATGAGGGGAGAGACAGGGAGACAGTTGAAGAGATGATAGGAGGAGTAACGAGTGTATAACAGTGGCTTTTTGACAGTGCAGAAAGCAATGCTAGAGGCTAACTGGAAAATGTTTTACATCTTTAAAAAAAATATAGAATTTTAAGTGGCAGTACCTTATGATGTTTTAGAAACACTGCTTTTTGCACTGATAGAATGATTTTCCTAAAGACAAAGTTAAACACTTGCTCATGTCTGTCTTTTTCTGTTCCAGACAAGCGTTCAAATTTTTCAACTCTGAAACCAGTGTGTGTGTGTGTGTGTGTGTGTGTGAGAGAGAGAGAGAGAGAGAGAGAGAGAGAGAGAGAGAGAGAGAGAGAGAGAGAGTGTGTGTGTGTGTGTGTGTTTGCAAAACGTAAGTTCTTGTATATTTTTTTAAAAATAACCCGTTAATATCTTACTTTGGTTTTTCCAGTGGATCTGGCTCATTTCGTCCCAGTCCTACAGGGCTTTTCTCTGCTTCCTCTGCTGTCACTAGATGAAGCTCAGCTTCAACTTTCCCCTGTAATGACATTGAAAACAGAACTCAAAATAAAGAAGTCCTACCACATACTATAAAATATCTGTTTTTGGCAAAGAGGATATTCATGTAGTATAGTTTAATGTTCCTTAGCACAGACACAAAAAGTAATTAAGCATTTAAATGAAAAAGCATTTTCTTTTCCTCTACTTTTTTAATCTGAAGGATTTTTAGAAGATATTATATATTGTGAACACATGTGGATTAATGCACACACACACACACACACACACACACACACACACACACACACACACACACACACACACACACAATTCTCTTCAAAAGAAATGTTTGCTTTGAACTGAACACTCAATTTTATGTATGTTCACTTATTCCTAATTCTACACCAGGCTTTACTCCCTTGAAAATGTCTTTCTAAGTATTATGACAAGAATTATAATAAACCAGTCATGATTATGCTAATTTTCACTCTTGACTTTCTTACCGTGAGCTCCATTTCATCATTCTCATTACGGGCTATGAATGGCCACCATCCTTTAACCCTCTTTTGTTTAAAGATCGAAATGGTTGGCAGATCCTGCTCATTTCGAATCATGTCAAGAGTGCACTGCTTGGCTGTCTTTGCGCCCCGAGGAAAACGGTTTAGGTCCAGCTCGATTGCACCTGGGCATGGTGAAAGCAAAATCAGTCAATTTGGAATAGCCAGTACTCTTTTTTTATACACTGAGGATGGTACGAAAAGGATGACTTAGCTGAGAACAAACAGCTACAAAGAAAGTCAGCCATAAAATGTATTTATACCAAACTAATTGTTCCTTTGTTCCTCCTGTGCCTGCATGAGTTCTCTCTGGGTACCCTGGTTTTCTTCCAAGTCCAGAGACATGCATGTTAGGTTAATTGGTGATTTTAAATTAACCGTAGGTGTCAGTGTGAGTGTGGACAGTTCTTTCTCTCTGTCTCTGTATTGGGCCTGTGATGGATTGTTGACCTGTCCTCCTCCTCTTGCCCTCTGACAACTGGGATAGGCTCTCCAAGACATTGAACTGGATAAGCAGCTAAGAGGATGGCTGGCTGAAACTACAGCAGAACTACATGAGCATTTGTGAGATTTTAGTTAATGTCAGTGCTCCATCTATTAGAAGTCTGGTGCTGCTGTGACAATATGTTCAATGTTTTTTTTAAAGAAACTAAAGCAAAAGTGAAACAACAGTGTTTGAGGTGGAAGCAGAAAAGATTAACCAAAACACACAGAAATGATCGAAAAACATCCAAGTTTGTGGGAATGTTTCAAGAAATTAGACTATACATATTGTGATCCAGCAACCATGAAAGTCATATTTAAGATAAGATAATACTAGAGTCTACTAGAGTATGTTATGTGTGCATCTTTTCAGTTAGTAGAGGAAAAAATAATAATTATAATGGTGGTAGGTAGGTGGTAAGGCAGCCTGACCTTATTCAAAATTCTTAATTTGTTTGTAAAGTATGAGCAGGTATTCAGGTATTTTTTGCCACGGGTGTATAAAAGTAATTACCTACCCATGCAGTCTATCTGTACAAACATTTGTTATTCTAAAGAGCTTGGTGACTTCAAGTGTGGTTGTTGCATTGTTGGCATACCAACAATGCAACAAGTCAGTTTGTGAAATTTCTTCCCTCCTGAATATTCCACAGGCAACTGTAAGCTGTATTATTGCAAATTGGCAGCGGAGAGCTGAGGCACATAAAAGTTGCCAATGCTCTGCTGGCTCAAAGACTGCAAAGCTCCAAACCTCATCTGGCATTAACATCAGCACAAAAACTATGTGCCAAGAGCTTCATGCCATGGGTTTCCTTGGCTGAGTAGCTCCTGTGAGTTAAATGCATAAGTAATTTTGTCCCTGTAGTCCATGTCAGATGAAAGGATTTCAAATAAAAAAAAGAATTTATTTCATCCTCACCCAGGAAATCATCAGCAGAGAAGTGGTCTGCATCCCAAACCTGCAGCGTGAGACGAGGAGGGATTTTGTATTCGGTCTCATCCCAGGAAAACATGGACTCCTTCTTAGAGATGACAATCTTCTCCTCAGCCATGAGATAATCAAAAGGGAAGACGAAGCGCCAGTTAAAGTTCCCCTCACCGGTCAGTGAGTGATAGTGCACATCTGTGTCCTGCTTGTCCTCCTGCTGCCCTTTCAGCCATCTATGTAAATGGTCATAAGGGTGAGAGTTAGTCTGATCTCCAGGATCATGGTTTGGTGTCATAAGTAGATGTTTTTGGATTTGTCAGCCATGCACTTCTAAAGTCCAACATGTACAAATTTACGTGATGTCAATTTAGTGATTTAAACAACAGCAAAGGGCCTGTTAAATGTATTATTTGGCTAACAAGAGAGATGATGCTAGAAGGTCGGAATCAATGCACATAATGCGGCTCCCCAAAAGCAAATCAGCTTCATACATGCGATAACTTTAAATTTGTTATTGAGTAATCCATAAAAATCTGATTTGATGTTGGAGTTTCACACTATTTAGAAAGCCATGCATCCATAAAACTTGCAGATTTATGAAATCTGCAAGTTTTATGGACACAGAAAACTTGCAGATTTATGAAAAAATCTGCAAGTTTTTTTAAAACTGCAAATTGCAAATGGAGGATTGATGCCTGGCATTGATGGTCAGCTGCAGCTGTTTCATTAACAGTTAAGTGAGGTTGACTTTAAGTCAGAAGGAGCAAGAGGGAAGGTGCACTCTCAGTTCTCAAAATACACCCCTCGAAAAAAGAAAAAGAAAATTCTAAAAGAAATAAAAAATAAAATAATAAATAAAAAACGATCTGACAAAAGGTATTTGTCAGTTTAAAACAGGTAAATACTGAATATCACAAAGTGCTGATATGGTAATTGAGATGCATAAATTAGACTGAGATAAAGGCTCCAGGGAGAGGGCACTGGCAAATTTTAAAGTGGTTACAAAGGAAAGAAAACATGCCAAATTCACGTGACCCAAAAAGAGATTCATTAATACTGTATCACAATGCTGGATCCATCTGAAACAACCACAATTCTCCAGTATGTCCTGAAATGTTTGCTACTGAAATCTAGAGTGCAAACTGAAGGTTAACCTAATCTTTTACTGTTAGGGTTGTTTAAGAATGGCAGCCTGTTTGCTACAGTCCTGAGGGGACACATCCACAGGTGACACCACATCACCTTGGGTAAAGAAAGAGGAGGCACCAAAACATAATAACATAAATGAAATATAAAAAAAAAAAATCAAATCTAGGCTGCAAAAGACAATGTCACTTTAAAAGACAAGAGCTCGATCGTACAAGCATGCAGACAGTCACCAAGCAGTTTATCAGGAACACCTGTATACTTGTGTCTGTGCAGTACACTTCCATGCTGGAGTTTTTTTCCTGACTGTAAATATCTTATAAATTAGTATTTGTGATTTACTGCAGGACCAAACCACACAGAGAAAACCTCAAATGCCTCGTTGTAAAAAACAACAGCAAAAAGACAACAACAGCAACAGCAAAGAAAAAGGCCCGTCTAATTTGCCATATGCATAAAAATAAAAATTTGAACAAAACTATACTGTTATTATTATTATTATTTTTCACCAAGTTATTTCACCAGAGAGCAATAACTGTAGGTAGGCTAAAACAACTTTTTTTTTAGCAAGCCTTGACTTGTCAATAGGATGTGACTATTGTGAGTTGGCATTATAGGAATTGTTGCTCAGTGTTACCTTAACTGAAGGTTCATGAACAACATAAGCTAGTCTTAGTTATTCATGATTAAAGCATTTTGAATTTCGTACCACAGACATATCTTTGCAGTCAGTCGAAATTGTCTAAAAGTAGTGGTTATACTGGTTCAATTCAATTCAGTTCAATTCAATTTTATCTTCTTTATATAGCACCAAATCACAACATTTGCCTCAATGTGCCTTTGTAAGGTAAAGATCCTACAATAATACAGAAGAAAAATGAGAAAACCCCAACAATCACATGACCCCCCCATTAGGAAGCGCTTTGGTGACAGTGGAGAGGAAAACCCCCTTTTAACAGGAAGAAATCTCTGATTGAAGCAGGCTCAGGGAGGGGTGGGTGTCTGTTGGGACTGGCTGGAGGTGAGTGCACTGGCACATTAATTTGTTTGTATTATATGCTGTTACATGCTGTTCATGTGGTTTGGTCCTTACTGTGCAAGTTTTTCCATATGCATTTGTTTTCGTGCTGACAGGAGTGTTTGAGACAAGCGAGGTTGCGTGCTATGCAGAGAGTTAGAGAAACGGGAGGGTCATAAAAAAAGGATTCAGGGGCTTCAGAAGGAGTAAATCAGGGTATTTTGTTGTTACGAGCCATGCAATGGATTCGTGTGTTTACCCCCTGACATAGATGTCAGACATCTTCTCTCCTGTCATGAATGCATCGTCCTCTAGAATTACGTCATCAGTGTTCCAAATTATAACACGAAGCTCAAAGCTAGACATCAGCAGAGTATTGACCAGAGAAAGAGAGAGAGGACGACAGACAGACAGACAGGAGACACGCCACGAACACAGAGACGCAACACACGACACAAACACGCACACAGAAAAATGGAAACAAAACAAAACAAAAAAAAGGTAATGGTTAACTGCAAAACAAATCACACACAGCTCACACCCACGGGATGAGGGTTGGCTGCCCCATCCCGCTGTACCTACCCCCTGACAAATATGTCACTGGACTTTTCCCCAGTGAAGTAATCATCGTCCTCCAGTATTACTTCGTCTGTATTCCAAATAATCACCCTGAGCTCATATCTGGTAAGCGAGGGGGAGGAAGGAACACACATAGTTGGACTTATATTTGACATTTTTAGAGCTAACTAGTCAAACAGACTCACCATAATTTAACCAGGGGATAAAACTACATTTTGTTCTTGAAAAAAAAAAGCTTTCTGTTGAGAAGAGCAATGAATAATTATTTATATTCAGTTTATAGCTTTGTATTATCATAGAATATTTTCAAAGTGACAGTCATCTTATTGCTCCAGTCAGTATGTACCTCTTTGGTTTTCTTGGAGAAATGTCAATTGCAGGTCCAGGAGCAGGCATATCCATAGGGAACATGTCCACCCACATCTCAATGCGGCCCTTTGAGGAAAAAAAAGAAAGAATCTGCTCTAATTTCCAATCAGATACATTTTGGGTGTCTTAGCAACACAGTCCTTTCCTACCTGTTCAATACCGGGTTTGTCAGGGTTCAGCAAGGGTCGGGTCTCCACATGCTCAGGGACGAGCTTGCAGCCAACTCTTGGGATCTCCTCCCAGTGATTCAGCACCGTGAGGGCCAAATGCTCCTCAGTCTGCTTCTTTAGACCTTATAGAATGATACAAAGACAATAGGGGAAAATAGTAAGCAACGAGGAAAGCAAGAAAAGCTTAAGTCGGAATAAATCGTATTTCACCTCACCTTAATCTTAATGTAAACAAATCTGAAAATGTGAAAATCTCTGTAAAACCAGCTTAGTGTAAATGGATATGTAAGGAATATAAATGAGATAGAGAAAAATGACAAAAGAAGATTAATCAGGATAACGAGGAAAAATATAACAATACCATTTTCATCCTCAATCTCTGTCGGTGCTGTAAAGATTCGATTAGCCACCTTGACTTTGCCTCCTGGCCCATAATGAGGTCCATCGATCTTGCCATCCTTACAGAGTTTAGCCAGGATCTGGCTGGGCTTCATAGGGTCCCGCCAAGAATTATATCCATGCCTAACACCAAGAAATACCACAGAGAGAGCATGCAAGTCATTGAAAGGTTTTGCAGATGTATTTTACTGGTCCATGGTTTTTGTAGGAAATATTATTGGATGCAATATAGAGAAATCGTTTAGAAAAGATGGCTGATTCATGGTTATTACACAGAACCTTTTTCCAGGTAATTATTATACCTCTGGGCATTTTGGTTGAATTTATTCTTACTATGAAATTACATAGAAACAGGTAGTATTATATTTTGGAGACCAGATTCATGGTTATTACACAGAAACTACTGCAAAGGTTTTCCAGGTAATAAGCGACAGCATCAACTTTTATAATTATGTTATTACCTTGGAAAATTCTAGGACATACAACAGAACTAATTTCACCATTATAATTTTGAAATGATGTCCTAATATATGAAAACATCAACTTATATTACTTTACAAGGTTATTCTATTTTTTCACCATAATATTATATTATATAACTGAATTTTTTCATTTGTTTCAACATTATTACCCCATAATTTTATTTACAGTCTAATATTACCCAATTAAAAATATCAAGCAATAGCTCGATATTAACGATTAACCAATAAAGAGGCAGTGACTATTGTTACCCCACTATAATCATGTTCTTACTGAGCCATATTATAAGTGCTACTTAACTGCAAACCAAATGCAGTCAAACCAAGGAAACCTTTTAAACTTTTAATAATTCAGTTGTTTGTTTTTACTTTTATTAAGCTAAGAATTCTACATTTCAGAAAGTACTTAAAACAAATGTTAAGTTTCATATTGTGGCATTACAACTTAAACAACAACTCAAGCAGGATAAAATAGATTTACACTCACACAGAGTAGCTGGAGGAAATGCCACAGGTGGCTCTGAATTTACTGTAGAAACGGTTCTCCAAGTCAATCTTTGTCTCGCCAATCAGGTCATCTGTGCCGACCAGATCCCAGTCATACACAGACACCGTCAGCATAGACTCCATGGGAAAGGTGGCCTCGATGTCAAATGATCTGAGGACAGGAAGTGGAGGGTAATGTGAATAGTTTAAAAGGTGCAATAGATCCTGACACATAAAGTTGGGTCACTGTGTAAACAATGGAATGGAAATACATGCACAATACAAGGACATGAAAATAATTTACAGCAATTGTTTAGTTAAAAAAGTTAAAGTAAAACTTGATTGCTTTTTGAAAAATATATGCTCATCAAGAATTTGATGAGCAGCAACAACTTTTTCTTTTTTGTTATTACACCTCCATCATTCAACAACAAAGTGATTCAAAATTTCTCTCGACTTACTTTCCAAATACTGGATTGAGCTGTTTGGAGATATAGTTCTCTTTGTCCTTGACCTCTGATTTGCCCAGCTTAATGACAACGTATGGGTCAGCTTTCCCATTTATATCAGCAGGATGGAGGTCTGTAGCCTGGAAAACAAAGAGAAGAGAGAAAAAGTATTCATTTTATTTTCACACACTTAGTTTTTATGACTGTGGCATAGATTTAGACATAAAGAAGGTCACCTACCCTGACCACATAGACACGAACGAGGATGTTGATAGGATCGTTATGCGGGATGCTCTGGAACATCCCCATGTTAGGATCAAATCCTGCTTCCCTTGTGATCTCTTCAGATACAGGTAACTTGTATATACACAAGGATCCCTGATTGATGAAAAAAAAAAATTTATATGTTGTATTTTCTGTTAGTGTAGTCTGACAAGTAACAGTTCTTAGACAGTGTTTTCCTACCTTGAATCTACCAACAATCCTGTCATCATCCAGAGCGTGCTCGTCGTCATCCCCAGCCTTTCCTCTGTACAGGTTGAACGTGTGAAGCCAGTCTTCAAAGTTGCCATATTCACTCTCAAGCTCCTTGTTGTACACCTGAAAAAACCGGCAAACACAAAAACTTTAAGTGTGCAGGGACATTAATGTGTGCTGGCTAGCTTTTGTATGACTGTTAATGGCATATTCACCACTAGCTCATCCACTTTTGCTTTCACTGGTCGCCTCTCTGAGCCATCTGCAGCCTGACCCTTCCTCTTGTCCTTAGAGTTCTTCTTCTCTTTGCCCCTTTCCTTCGTCTTGGAGCCTTTCAGAAGAAGTTCATCGAGTTTGACATCTGATTGAAACCATGAATGGAGGTGAAGACAGACATACGGGATGAAGACATGAAGACATAGGTGGCAGGGTTGCATGCACCACTACACATTATATAACATGAAAGCTGATAGGTCTTTATCAGGGGACTAAGTTTCCCAGTTTGTGGAGATTTTATTTATTATCCTTTGACATCCTCTGAAAAAAGTATGGTGATCGAGAAGAGTGACAGTCACATATTGAGAAACTTTATTTTGAGAAGAGATCACAACAAGAACTGCATTTTGCTTGTAAAAAGAATAGCAAAATTTTAACTGTGAACTTAAAAATGATCTTTCTTCATACGACTCACCTAGCACCTGATTTTTATTGCAGTTTCAGTAAATAATTTTATGCAATAAAAAGTATTTAATAATTTTATTTCTGATGATTAATAAAGCAGAACTTTCTCCTCCAGCTTTCATCTGTACTGCATAGCTGGGAGGTCATGCTAATGTGAAAAATGATTATGATGTTCAGCTCTGCACAAATGAATGATGGATTCATGGGACGAAAGAGAGGAAGAGCAACAAACACATATGATGCCTCTCATGCTACTACATAATAATTCAAGGAACCGAAAACTGTCAGGGATATAGTAGGTTCATGTTTGCAAAACCACAGCCTAACATTCAATATTAGTGACATTGTGGTCGTGTAAATTGTAGTCTTCAAGGTCATGTAAATGTTGACAACCCTGTGAAAATTAACACTTCATTACCAAAAGTGTAAATGAAATTAAAAAAAAGATAAAGTGAGGCTACCAGTCTACCAAACAAAAGTGGACTGAAATTTGAATTCTGTGAGATAAACTACATGATGACATCTTCTTCTGTTTCATTTAGCATGGCCCTATTCCAAGGGAGATAAAAAAGAAAGCATCAAAGCACCTTTTCCTAGCATTCAGACTCTTCGACTTCAGCCACAGCTGCATGCTGGCAGGCAGCATTACTGATTTGGTAGAGTTCAATACCTGCCGTTTCAGCTGCTATCTCAATGTCCTCTCTCTCCTCGGCCTCTGCCTGAGCCGCCTCCTGGGCTCTGAGGATCTGAAAAATCAAGCGAGAAGTATTTGTCAGTCTAATAGGATTGAGCTTGTGAGAAACAGTCCCGTAGGACTCAGAAAAACACGTGTAGAAGCAAACAGAATTGACTGTATTCAAAGGGACAAACCTCCTTTAGTGTCTCTATGGAAGCAAAATATTTAGACCACCAGTCCAGAACACTCTCATCTGGCTCATCCTCTTCCTCCATTCCTCCCTTCTTTTTCTTCTTTTTCTTCTTTTTGTCTTTGTCACTTTCTTCCTCAATCTTAAAAGAAAGGCAGACATAAACTGACCCTCGGTAGATTGACTTCTTATTTATAATGACACACCAGTGGACTGTGGCACATATTTTTATTGCTCAGTTTCTGCAAGAGGACTACTCACCATGTCAACTTTTACAACAGCATCAGACGTCTACAGTAGGGGGCGTCACATAAAACAACACAAGGATTAATACACACGGCGGATGACGCAGGTATGACTGGCACATGTACAGAGGCAGGTAAGGAGGACTGAACACAAAGCAGGACTTCTACTGCTGCCAGCTACAAATATACCATATAAACATACAGTTTATAGAAATCCACTGTGCACAAGCTTAATGAAAAGCTTACTGCGTCTAACTTGACGACTGTGTCCATCTTTCGGACTGGAGGATCTCCATCCATGTTGACAATGATGTCACCTGCAGGGCGAGAGAAGGAGCGGGGGGAAAGGCTGGGTGAGGAGCGGGGCTGGGGTCCGCCATTGGTCAGGACCATGTAGCCATTCATTAGCTTAGCTGGTGTGCAGGCGAAGGTTAAAGGCAGCAGAGGGTGGAAGGAAAGGACATGCGAGAGAGGAGCGAGGAGAGAAGGGATAAAGGGAGGATGCAGACAGGAAATAGATGGTCAGAGCAGAAAGCGATGAAATCAGTAAAGTTATTACAGAACAGACTGTATTAAGAGGATTTACAAACATTATCTCAAATGTTTGATCACATTCTTCAAGTCTTTTTTTTAGAAAAAAGGAAACAAAAAACTGAGAAAAGAAATTTCTGAAAGACTGCATTTCATGTGTTTCACTTAAAACCTTTATTACCAACTGCTACTGCAGATATTACACTGTTATTTAGTACTCAGTATTGCACAGTGTTGACAAAAAGAGCTGCTGGCTTTTGACACATGAACACACTCATGTTACAGCTAATAGAGCCCTTATTAACTAATTCATCACATGATGGTCAGCACCTGCGGTTGCCCAGTTGTTGGAGGTCTTGTCTGGAGCGCTGTAGATGAAACGTCTCAGGCTGCTCACAGCATGTGACCCCACCAGGATGTAGCGGCCAAATGCTCGGCAGTCCACCACCCGAATGTTGAGAGGAGGATGGAGAAGCTCATTTTCTGGAAGGTCCTATGGTCAAAATCGAGAAAAAAAATCTAGTCAAGAGTAATGTTTTCTACAAGGATGTCGATTTAACATCTAAGCAACCATTTACAAATGGATCAATGCACGTACCACTTCAAACCATTTGACCAGGGTGCTAAAATTGGGATTCTTCTTGTAGTTCTGGATGAGCGCAGATTGAACACCTCTGCCTGCACACTCTATGTCCACACGGGGCCTATCCACCTGAGCTAAGTTGATTCTCTTCAGGTCCCTTAATCCCCAGAACAAAACCTGAGCCAGAGAACAACTGGGATGTGATAAGGAAGGGGGGTTTAAAAAGCTCAGAACACACAGCCAGAGTAGTAGATAAAATTCACCTCTATGCGGTAGCGACTCAGTACTGGCCGGATGCCCAGCGGCACAGGGAGGATGGGTCCACGCTCTGAATCTGTCGGCCCCTCAAGGGGGGGGAGGTCAGCCCTGCCTCCTTGACCAATCTAATTAGGGGGAGAGAGGGGAACTAAACCAAGTTGGAAGCCTTCTGAGAGCACTTTATCAGCTTTACGTCCCACAGCCCTCAAAGTTGTTCAGTTAACGCAGTTTTTCTCTTTAAAGAACAACTTTAAGATAAAGTTTAAAAAAGGGAATTATTAATGTCTTGTTGGCAGAGAAAAAAACACAATCTATTGCCCACATTGAAAACACTGTTGCCAGACAGTAAGATAAATCTGTCTGAAAAGAGAGAAGGAAAAGAAAACCTTTATCTGAGGAACAGCAAAATTATGGACAGCGATCAGAGCTCGCCTGATCTCCTCTGCATCAAAGGGTATCTGTAGGCAGCAGGAGAAGAAAGACATGGAAAATCGATATTTTAAAGAAAAAGAAGGGTGATGCAAAGGGAAAGTGGAGGGATAAGTTGGAAAAGAAACATAAAAGGAGAAAATGGGATTGGTTGTATTGGGAGGAGAGACGGGTAACTAGAAAAGGTTTGTCAGTGTCAAATACAAGAAATAGTGATAATGTAGAGAGTTTACAGGCCAATTTAAGAAAGGAAAAGTGGGAAAAGAATTAAAGAGGGAGACATAATTTTTACACGGAGAGAGATATTTATGAGTGTATTCAGACATTGTTCCATGTGTTACCTGCAGCAGCTCAAAAGCGGCCAGAAGCTCCCCGGCAGTGCAGTTCCCCCTGTAAATCTGGAAGTACTCCAGCTGTGGCGGGAACCTTGGGGGTCCATAATGCTCATCACACATCTTGATGGTGGGCTTTGCAAAGGTCCGACCTATGAACTCTGCCTTACCCTGTACACCACAATGTGTAACAGCAGACGGCCAAGGCAATAAGGGGATACGGGGTTAGACATGGGTGTGGGAAGTGCAGTCTGTGTGGCACCAAATGGGTATCACTACTGGTGGCTCAAGGTTAAAAGTAAAAATCCCAATCTTCTTATTAAACAAATATGTGTCTCAAATGATTATTACAGTACAATCTGAACAAATAAGAGCGGTCTAGGTCTTAGGATGCCACTAGGACTCCTAAAAGTATCCTCGCTGCTGAAGTAGACATGCACATTTTTGCAAAGATTTTTTAAATCTAGTTAGAGAAAAAAGAGATCTAATTTTAAGAAAGCTATTTTAGAAAAATTAGAATACATTGACACATTACAGTAGCAATGCTCTGTCACTCTATTTAGCCAGCACAACATAATTGAGGTCAGAGTTTAGTTGAAGGACAGAGTGGAGTGAGACAAGGGTGGGCAGACATTAAGAACATAAGGGATGGAGAAGCAAAGCACATTTAGAGCTTTATTAGCACACACTAACTCATTTAAAACATTTTAGCATGCAGTTTGAGTATGTAGCATCCTTCCATTCACTCATTCTTGTAGAACAGGATCCTACCACAGTGTCCTGATCGTAGATTTCAACCACAATGATTGGAGGATCGTCTCTCAGCTCACTGGCCTCACCAAACAGCTCCACATCATCAAACACCAGCAGCTGATCCCAAGTAGGGCAAAGAGTCTCACTCAGAACCTGTGGCACACACACACACACACACACACACACACACACACACACACACACACACACACACACACACACACACACACACACACACACACACACACACACACACAAATACTTAGTTACGCATAATCAGCATAAACACAAACACAGTCTCTGCATGTGCGGGCACTCATTTTACCTCAGTAACCTGGCTGTGTGTGGAAAAGAAGACCCGCGCAAAGGGGTCTGAAAGGCCACTGCTATCAGCAGCAAACAGACTGCGAGCCTGGTACATGTGTGCTCTCAGCTGGAACACCTGCTTCACTATTGGATGCACACAAAGACAAATATCACATCACATTAACTGACATGCAATCCCCTTTGTAAGCAATCTTAGACCGAGGTTAGAAGTAAAGATGATCAATTGGAATCAATGTCTGTTTCTGACTGACTTTTTTGTTTGTGTGCGTTTTGCCTAGAATTGATTTTAGAGTTAAACGTTAACGGCAAATCAGGCGATACGAAATGAAACAAATTTTGGGGAGTGAAAATTTAAAAAAGAGGACTTTACTATAATACAAAAGACAAAGTATTCAAAAGATAAAATATTCATGTTAGAGTGACAGGTACTTTTTATGATGGGGGTATTTCCTGCCTAATTATTTGAGTCCAGATCTGCTTCTCAGATGTGTAAAAGTCCCAGAGTTTGTCATTTTGTGTGTGTACGGTGCTTACTGTCATAGACGAGGCCGACGGGGGGCATAGAGTGAAGACCAGGGCCAGTTTTAGTGGCTTTAATCTCTTCAAAACCATTTGGCAGTCCACAGAGAAAATCTTTCCTCTGCTTGTTGAGGCCCAGCCATAGATATAACTCCAGCTTAGCCTGAACTGTCCAGCCTGCAGGACCAAAACCCTTCTTACCAGGAAGCTGCGGACACAGATAACAGAAAAACAATAAACCAAGTAATCAAAAAAATGTAACTACTACTGGGAAACATGCTGGTTTGCTTAGTCACTTGTATAGCTTAACATTAAGAATGCATGCATAGATTCTTACTTTGAAATTACTATTTTAACCATTACTCAGACAATGTCGCAACATAGGCCAATCTAAGCATGTCAAGTAGCCGTAGTACATTTGCAAGTCTATTCACATTAACACCAACCAGTACTGTAATTTGTGTCTAGACAATTTAGCAGCATTCACAGGCACAGTGGCGAGAGTTAAAAATGAAAAAAAAAAGAAGTGTCTTTTAATATAACAAGCTGAAAAACTGTTCGCAAGGCTGAAGTAGGGAGAGCTCACCGTACCTTAAGGAATACAGCTTTGACTTTTCCACAGTCTTTGCCAGTTTCCTCATCTACTATGGAGTACAGGATGTCTTTGGAAGGTATTCGTGCATAAGCAATGCGCTTGTTGTTGTTCATCATCCAAATGAAAACATCTGGGATGCTGTGCTGAGGCTGAACAGTGAAGACAGAGGACCATTCTCATTATTTCTAGTTCCATACCTGATGATGTCTTAACACTAAATGTCCAAGGGCCACACAACGAGGGATTGCATCTCTACCTCATCAGCAAGGAAGCGAAGCTTCTGCAAGAAGTTCTGCACCAGCTTGAGTTTGTCTCTGACTGTGTTTTTCTTCACCTGAGTCCGAATCTGCTTAGCCTGTTGGCCCATGCTGTCCTGCAGGAGGAGAGATAATTAGTGGTAATAAAGAGTTACAGCACCTTAGATACATACATATGTGGAAGCAGCTACCAGTTTGGGCTATAGTTTAGCTATAGTTCAGGGTAGATCAGGTGATGCTTATTATGCTGCTATAAGTTCAGGCTAGTGGGGGACATCCCATGAGCACTTCTCCACTCCCCTCTTTTCACACCTGATGTATTTAAATGTCACGATTGCAATTTTTTCTTCTCTCCCTCATAGTTTGTTTTATCATGTTTGCTATTAATGGTCTCTGTATGCGCTCATTTATCTATTCTCTTTTCTTTCCCCTTCACTCCCAAGCAAGTTGCACCAAATGGCTGCCCTTCGTTGAGGTCTCTTCCTGTTAAAACAGAATTCTTCCTTCCCACCATCGCCATTTCTTGCTAAAAGCCATAGTCTAATTGTTGTTTTTTTCCTTTCTAATACTGTTGTCACGATCCTGGGTCTTATGACCCAGTGTTTTGAGTTTTAGTTCTTTTGATGTTTATAGTGTATGTTTAAGCTTATTAGGTTTCCTACGTTCATTTGTTATTAGATTCCCCTTGTGTCTTCCATCCCCTGTGAGGTCTCCCTTGCCCTTCATGTGTTTCATGCCTGTGAGTCTTATGTTGTCAAGTTCATGTTGTCAGGTCTCTGTCTCATGTTTCCTGTTTTATTTTGAAGAGATCTTGTGTTCCTGTGTCCTTAGTGTTTAGTTTTACTCTTCCACTGAGGTCGTTATGTTCATGTGTGTCAGCTGTTTCTCCATGTGTTCCCACTTCCCTCATTATCCTCCTGTGTGTATTTAGTCCGTGTGCTTTCAGTCATTCCTTGTCAGGTCGTCTGCTCATCCACATCTCAACTCCAGGTATCCATGTTCATGTTTAAGGTTTTTCATGTTTAGTTTTAGTTCACCCAGTTTAGGTTATTGTTTGTTTCACCAATGCCCTTTTGTTTGTACCTTTTTGCTAGCCACAATAAACGGCTTGTTCTTTGTTAAATCCACGTCACGTTCAGTTTCTGGTCTGCGTTTGAGTCCTCTTTTTGCAAACACATACAGTCTGCCCCAGCCAGACTGTGACAGAACGACCTGACCATATAATGGACTCTGCAGACTGCGAGCTGTATGAGCGCCAGGAGGCAGCCATCGCCCAGCTGGAGGAGGAGCTCCGCTGGAAGCCGTGGCGCGCTCCGGATTTTGAGCACATATTCCGTGGAACTCGGCTGGCTTTTGGAGGTCCCCGAAGTTGCCAAAAGCCTCCGCCTTTTGCCCCGCTCTCACCCAAGCCTCGGTCGCTACAGGTGGGAGTGCTCCGTTTTTCCTCTGATGCTCACGCTCCAGCCTCTGCATTGCCGTCCTGCACGTCAGAGGCTCAGCTGTACACCCCGTCAGCTTCCTCACCTCAGAGGAAGCGACGCTCACGCCGCCATCACTTTTCACCTGCTGAGCAACTCCCGGTGGTGAGTTATTATGACTGCCTTTCACACATTCCACCTGAAGCCATAACTGAAAAGGACAAACTCACCCCAGACACTGTTGGCGTCTCCCTGTTGGATGATGACATAGACTGGGAAAGGTTTTTTCGTTTTGCTCCCTCTGAAGGGGGAGAAATCAAAGACAACAAGCACTTGCCAAAGGCTGTAAATACTGTTAAAGGAAAGACTGTGAGCAATGTTACCAAGTCTAAAACACTCAGTTCAGGTTCTGTCAGTTCAGGTTTTAAGTCTGGTTCAGTCATCCCCAAGTCAGCTCACTCTAAGACTGTTAACCCAAGGGCTTCAAACACCACTAAAACAAAGAAAAATGCAAGATTCATTTTTGATAGGTCTGTTTTTGTTGACCCAGTACATATTAACCCTAAGCCTGCCCATTTTAAGTCTGTTTTTCCTGAGCCGGCTCCTTTGCCTCGTGTTCTTGCTCCCAGGGCAGCTCGGGCCCAGCGTACCCCTGCACCCGTACCAGTTCCTCGGGTGAGGGAGGCTGGGGCCCAGTTGGTCCCTGCTCTGGTTTCCAGGCCAGCTGAGGCTCTGTCAGTTTCTGCACCCGTACCAGCTCCTCGGGTGAGAACGGCAGCTGCCCAGCCGTTGCCGGTACCTGTCCCTGCTTCCAGGGTGAGGGGGGCTGTGAACCAGTCCACCCCTGCACCAGTGCCGGTCCCCAGGGTGAGGTCAGTCAGGATACAGCCCATCTCCGCACCCGTACCTACTCCTCGGGTGGGAGCGGCTAGTGTCCGGCAGGTGCCTGCACCCGTTCATGTTTCTGCTGAAGGCCCAGGCAAGCCCGCCCAGCAGTCCTCCCTGTGTTCCAGAGGCTCAGGAGAGTTAAGTCCACAACCATCATCACCACCATCACTACTGCATGCATTTCAGTCTATAGCTCAGTCATTGGCTCTGTTAGCAGCCCAGTCCATAGTTCAATTTCCTGTGTTACCATTAGCTCAGCCATCTCCCCAGTGTTCAGCTCAGTCATTTGTTCCACCACCCGCTCAGCCTTCTGTTCAGTCAGTGGTCTCTGCCTCTACTGGTCATGCCACGTCAGCTGGGGGGCCCGAGGAGCCCGTCCAGCCTCATGCCACGTCAGCTGGAGGGCCCGAGGAGCCCGTCCAGCCTCATGCCACGTCAGCTGGAGGGCCCGAGGAGCCCGTCCAGCCTCATGCCTCGTCAGCTGGAGGGCCCGAGGAGCCCGTCCAGCCTCATGCCTCGTCAGCTGGAGGGCCCGAGGAGCCCGTCCAGCCTCATGCCTCGTCAGCTGGAGGGCCCGAGGAGCCCGTCCAGCAACCTTCCTCGTCAGCTGGAGGGCCCGAGGAGCCCGTCCAGCAACCTTCCTCGTCAGCTGGAGGGCCCGAGGAGCCCGTCCAGCAACCTGCCTCGTCAGCTGGAGGGCCCGAGGAGCCCGTCCAGCAACCTGCCTCGTCAGCTGGAGGGCCCGAGGAGCCCGTCCAGCAACCTTCCTCGTCAGCTGGAGGGCCCGAGGAGCCCGTCCAGCAACCTTCCTCGTCAGCTGGAGGGCCCGAGGAGCCCGTCCAGCAACCTGCCTCGTCAGCTGGAGGGCCCGAGGAGCCCGTCCAGCAACCTGCCTCGTCAGCTGGAGGGCCCGAGGAGCCCGTCCAGCAACCTGCCTCGTCAGCTGGAGGGCCCGAGGAGCCCGTCCAGCAACCTGCCTCGTCAGCTGGAGGGCCCGAGGAGCCCGTCCAGCAACCTGCCTCGTCAGCTGGAGGGCCCGAGGAGCCCGTCCAGCAACCTGCCTCGTCAGCTGGAGGGCCCGAGGAGCCCGTCCAGCAACCTTCCTCGTCAGCTGGAGGGCCCGAGGAGCCCGTCCAGCAACCTGCCTCGTCAGCTGGAGGGCCCGAGGAGCCCGTCCAGCAACCTGCCTCGTCAGCTGGAGGGCCCGAGGAGCCCGTCCAGCAACCTGCCTCGTCAGCTGGAGGGCCCGAGGAGCCCGTCCAGCAACCTGCCTCGTCAGCTGGAGGGCCCGAGGAGCCCGTCCAGCAACCTGCCTCGTCAGCTGGAGGGCCCGAGGAGCCCGTCCAGCAACCTGCCTCGTCAGCTGGAGGGCCCGAGGAGCCCGTCCAGCAACCTGCCTCGTCAGCTGGAGGGCCCGAGGAGCCCGTCCAGCAACCTGCCTCGTCAGCTGGAGGGCCCGAGGAGCCCGTCCAGCAACCTGCCTCGTCAGCTGGAGGGCCCGAGGAGCCCGTCCAGCCACCTGCCTCGTCAGCTGGAGGGCCCGAGGAGCCCGTCCAGCCACCACCTGCTTTTCCACCTGCAGCGCCTACGCCGTCGCCCGGTCCTGCCTCGGCCTCTGCTTCAGCTACGCCCGGTCCTGCCTCGGCCTCTGCTTCAGCTACGCCCGGTCCAGCCTCGGCCTCTGCTTCAGCTACGCCCGGTCCAGCCTCGGCCTCTGCTTCAGCTACGCCCGGTCCTGCCTCGGCCTCTGCTTCAGCTACGCCCGGTCCTGCCTCGGCCTCTGCTTCAGCTACGCCCGGTCCTGCCTCGGCCTCTGCTTCAGCTACGCCCGGTCCTGCCTCGGCCGGTCCTGCCGTTGCCAGGCCACCGCCTTGTCCACGTCCGGCTCAGCCTGCTGATCATCGCCCACGCCTGGTTTGGTGTCAGCGGCCACCTTCCAGGCCGCTGACTGGACTTCTTCGCCGGCGCGGCCGGCCTCCTGAACTGCTTCCACGCCGCCGTCGGCCGCCAGCCAAGCCGCCTGATGGTCTTCGTACCTGTCCACGTCGCCGCCGCCGTTGCCGTCCGCACCGTCGGCCCCCAGAGCTGTGTCCACGTTGCCGTCCGCACGGTCGGCCCCCGGAACTGTTTAACCATGACCTCCTGTGCCGTCGGCCTCTGAGCCGGCCCCCTGATCTAATGAACTATAGGTTTCTGGACCGTCACCCGCCGGGTCGGCTCCCTGAGGAGTTATGAACTGCGCTCCTGTGCTTTTGATGGACGTTTTGTTTTTGTGGCTTTGTTTCTGGCCCTCCATCCTGGACCCCCGCCGCCCGCCCTGGGTGGGTTGCTTTTGGTTTGGTTTTGTTTTTCCTGGTTTAGGGCGTCTGGAATCCGCCCTTGAAGGGGGGGCTCTGTCACGATCCTGGGTCTTATGACCCAGTGTTTTGAGTTTTAGTTCTTTTGATGTTTATAGTGTATGTTTAAGCTTATTAGGTTTCCTACGTTCATTTGTTATTAGATTCCCCTTGTGTCTTCCATCCCCTGTGAGGTCTCCCTTGCCCTTCATGTGTTTCATGCCTGTGAGTCTTATGTTGTCAGGTCTCTGTCTCATGTTTCCTGTTTTATTTTGAAGAGATCTTGTGTTCCTGTGTCCTTAGTGTTTAGTTTTACTCTTCCACTGAGGTCGTTATGTTCATGTGTGTCAGCTGTTTCTCCATGTGTTCCCACTTCCCTCATTATCCTCCTGTGTGTATTTAGTCCGTGTGCTTTCAGTCATTCCTTGTCAGGTCGTCTGCTCATCCACATCTCAACTCCAGGTATCCATGTTCATGTTTAAGGTTTTTCATGTTTAGTTTTAGTTCACCCAGTTTAGGTTATTGTTTGTTTCACCAATGCCCTTTTGTTTGTACCTTTTTGCTAGCCACAATAAACGGCTTGTTCTTTGTTAAATCCACGTCACGTTCAGTTTCTGGTCTGCGTTTGAGTCCTCTTTTTGCAAACACATACAGTCTGCCCCAGCCAGACTGTGACAACTGTAGTATCTCTACTTTACACTATAAAGCACCTTGTGGGGAATATTGTTGTAAAATGGCACTATACAAATAAAACTGAATCGAATTGAACATAAAGTGTATGAATTGCCATCAGTTTTTTTCCACAAACAATTTAAGTTTGTATTCATCTTTGGTATTTTTAAAATATGACAAATAAAAGTAAATATATATAAGTGCACATTGTTTAGAAGCATCGAATATGAGAAACTATTCATACTACAACCCTCTCTCCTTCCACCTCTAAACCACTGTTTACTGCTCTGTTTTCTTTCTGAACACTTTGCATTCTTGTTGCATTTCCTCTTGAAACAAATAAAAGTTGCATCACAGACAAATACGAACACTGAACCAGAGAGACTGTGATGGTGTTGGTAATGTTGCAAAGGCACACAGATGTGTTGCACTCAATTATCATAAGGCAGTGATAATGTATTTCAGAAATTAATTTTCTTGTTTGGCCTTAATATCAAGTCCATAATGTTTACAAAGAGATTAGCAATTAATTAGCTACAACTTCAACTTCCCCTCTACCATTCGTGGCATCACGGAAACATGGATCATACCATCTCTCTCATGCAGGACTTGAGTCTCTCTCGATCGAGTTTGGTTCTGCCTGCTTGGTTCACATCCTTGTTAGCCAGACACACAAACCGACTGGAAACAAAAGAAAACACACACACTCGACAGGCTTAACACTGTATATAAAATTAGATTCTGCAGTATTACTCTTCTGTGATTCTACAGTCGTTATATGTGCAAGTGGTGAGTTATTAAACTATTAATGGTTTATTAATCAGGGTTCATACGCCTTTTTCAGGGTAAAATTCAAGCACCTTTTAAGCACTTTCAAGGTGACTTTTCAAGCTTTTCCAGCACATTTACCACCCCGCCAAAAAAAAGAAAGAATGCATGTTTCAATTCGCATCACCTCAGTAAGACCATGTGAAAAATAAAAGGTGAACTTCAACACCTTTTGTTCCCCTTTTGTTAAGACATAGAAAATCGTACCACACAAAAATACTGCAAAAGGAAATGGTTGCCTTATATGCATATAGAGTATAAACTCAAAATGCACATTTCACTTAAAAATTAAGATGTGAAAATGTGAACAAATCAACCTGTTAGAGATATTCATCTCCTGTTGAAAAAAACAAAAAAGAAATAAGTCTTCTTATCAGATATTGATGCTTCTTTCCTGTATGACACAAAAAATAGGAGACAGACATTTGCTTTTAGCCTTTAATCCTCTGGGGTCCAGGGTATAATTGACCCTTTTTGACTACTTTTGATTTGGCCTCTATGTTTCACCTTTAAAAACTGTTTATCTTGCCAATCTGTTATTTTCTCATTTTGACATACTGTATAAGCGCAACTGATCTAATCAGACAAAATTTAAAATAAGAGTAGAAAAAAGTTATATTTTTTACTGTAAAAACCACAAACATGTTTAATGAATCATTATCATAACTTGAAATGCAAATAGAAATTGTACATTTTTAAAAAATATGCACAGGTTTTGCAAACAACAAAGTTATATGTTATACTTACCTAAAAATGCAGCCAAGGCTCAGACGTTTTTTATATAACCATTTAAAACTATTTACAGAACAATCAGGTGTTCTGCATCAAATAACAAATTATTTATGCAACTCCAAAAAATAGTTTGGACTGGAAAATTATTTACTAGGACTCACCTATTATTCATCTGGAGTGCGCAAACTCCGCCATTGTCATTTTCCATCAAACACTCATTAAAACAGCAATCTCCAGGTATGTTAGCGCACTCATCCCCAACTGTTAGGGGGAGGGCCGGGGTCACACATTGAAACAGACAGGTGCAAGGCAGCCCAGGCGGAGAAATTTTGCTTTTACATTTTGCGACTCATTTTATTTCTCTATCTGATAAGAAAACTATTCAATCAGATAGTTAGACTTTTCAAACCTTGAAAAGACAATATTAAAATTCAAGCATTTTCAAGGATTTCAAGCACCCGTAGCACCCTGATTAATTCAAATAGTTTCGAAATCTACTGAAAGAACATAAAGAAAAAAACCAATGCTGGTTCCTTTTACCATGACATGTTTAATAACTTACTTAACTGCTGAGTGCTGCTTCATGAAGGTAGCAGAGGTAGCTTTCTGTCTTTCTTGCTGTTTGAATGCTAATTGTATGTAGCTTTGATATGCAACCATGAGAAATGATCATTATTATGCAGCTCACCTGCAGCCGACGCTGAGCTCCTCCAGCACTCCCCTGAGTCTACGCTCTGGAAATGCCTTCTCAGTCTTAATAATCTCCTGAACATCATTTAAACCCTCTTCCTGTCCAAACACAAACAGTACCGAAGCTTAGGACAAGTCAAATTGTTATTACTCATACATTCACACATTCAAAACATCTATTACATCTATAACAAATAATATCTTAAACCAGCGGACCACAACTGGCCACCCTAGGGTCACATTTGACTCAATCAACGGCTTCACAAAGTGTGAAAATTGCAGACAAAGAGAGCATCTTTTGGAAATTTTGCAAATTTGGAGATAGTTTTGTTCTATCTTATGTTCTATCTACAAATAAGGGTCGCAGGGGAGTCTAACCCTAAGACAGACAGACAAACAATCATTTACACTCACATTCACACCTACAGTCAGTTTAGAAACACAAATTAACATGACCCCGTGGATGTCTTTGGACTCTTTGGACTGTCTTTGGGAGGAAGAGAAGATCACACAGACACAGGGAGAACATACAAACTCCACACAGAAAGGTTCCAGACTGGATTCAAACCCGGGATCTTCTTGATGTGAAGCGAAGGTGCTAACCACCACTAAACATCATACTTCAGTGTTTAGCTTGGCTGCTACAGATTATTAGAATGATTTTGTGCCATAAAGATGTACACTAACCAGTTTGTCTGCAATTTTATCCATCATGTTGGAATTGTAAAGTCGTCTTCTCTGGTCCTGCCACCAGCTCTTGATGTAGATGCATGGCTTCTTTTCAAAGTAGGGAAGATGGAAGTAGTTCCTGTAATGATTGAACAGGACTGTTAATTAACTTGTATTTATTACAGGCAATACTTGTTAGTTAAATTTCATTATATTACTAAAAATGATACAGTCTATAACAGTTCGCTACTGAGCAAGGCATACATTTTTTTGGCTAACTGAAACAAATCTAATAACAGCAAAATAATTAAATTGTTTTCTGATCTGTGACCTCTCACCCCTAACCTGTCAGTGATGACGGGCTTCATGGGAGGAGTTGAGGACACTGATACGAGGTCTCCATCCTCATCCGCCTCATCCTCACTGGAGTTCTGGATCAGCTCACTTTCCTCTTCTTCATTTTCTCCGTCTTTCTTTTTCTTCTTTGATGACGGTTTGCTCACGCCATCTATCTGGTTACCATAGTTACCTGTTAAATGATCAATCCAGGTAGTTACAGCAGCTATTGACTTTTCAGGTCAATATTAACACAACAAATCAGTACATTTTTCAATTTATTTTTTACCTATCGTGATTTCAAAACTGATCGGTTTGTCGCCAATCTTCCTGTCGATCATGGTGGCCTCCAGGAAGGAACCAAAGAGGAAGAACTCTTCTATTTTTCCTGTAGCACTCTGATGGGGGTAAAAAAGACAGTAAACATTTTACTAGAGCAAAGTGCATCCAATTAATCCAGTGCATCCAGATAATCAGCTGCAATTTACAACAGACATAAAAACTGCATGTCTCCCTTCTGACTTGCTGAGGCACTTTGATTTTATGTTCCAATTTTCTGCCCTTTCCTTGTTATCCATTCATGTGGTTGTTATTAAAAAATATCAAAAAATTATTAATCATTACACTTAAAAAACAGTATTATTTGCAGCTGTTCGTCACTATGCTTTTTAGGTAGCCCTGCAGCAGCCAGTCCAGTCCAATTTATCTCGCTAATGGAGTCCTGGAAGACTCACGTTGATATTCTTATGCCATTAAGCTTCAATGTTAGTTATTAGCATCCTGTTCAGAACCCCAAACCAAAACCTTTTCCCACATGATCACAAATAATGACTAAAACATGATTTCATGTTTAATGTTTGAAGTTGGGTTAAACGATTTTCTCAGCTGAGCATGAATAAAGAGGAAAATATGAACAACAGAGCTTCAAAGCAACAAATCTAATGCTTTTGTTTCCTCTTACGCGTGGCTGTCTTCACAAATACACCATAAAGCTACACAGCACCACCATCTCAGGTCTATCTCACCTCTGAGATGTTGGAAACAGACTCCACCTGAACCTCAGTGGAGCTGATGATCTCAGGTGAAGTGGTGTCCAGGATCTCCACAGCAACAGAAAGCAGGAGACGGGCTCTGAAGGACACCCCTTCTCCGAGTCCGTCGTTCAGGTCCTGATGCTCATCCATTAAAGTGTACTGACGGGTGGAACCATACATATTGACCCAGGCTGGACCCATAGTAGGCAAGAAACCTGAGCAAAGTAAAGGAATGATATCTTTTATTATGGGCTCAAACAGAATGATGGTGCGGAAGCCCTAATTTTTATTATCAAATAAGTATTTTTTTTTTAATTAAATCTGGGGGAAAAAAACAAAACAAATTCAGTTTAGATCTGTTTGCTGGATTTTTGCATTCATGGGATTTTTTTTTTTTTTTTTTTTTTGCTTTACTGTTGCAGCATTTGTGGTTTTTGCACTTGTGCCTTGGCTATGCAGTTCTGTGCAGTTCCTGTCTTGGGCTGCAATATGCTCTTCAGTCCACTGCATCTCTCCTTTGGTTCAGCATGTGCAGCAAGTTAATTTGAATGTCAGACAAGTCATTTCTTACAGACATTAGCAGAAGGTCAGGCACGTCATATGGCTCAATACACAATCTACCACACTAATTAGTACATTTAGTAAAATACAGATAGACACTAGCATGGCAGAATAATTAAAGTACTTGGCAGATAATCAATGTTGGTAAGAAAAACTACGTTTTGACCCACCTTTATCACCATCATTTGATATCTTGCGTAGGTCAATGAAATGGGTTCCTATGGCAACATCATTGACTTTATCTGAGTCCCTTATTTGGACCTTTATCCTTTTGCAGAGAGGAGGGAACAGCTCGGTGAAGATGATCTGCTCGTTCCATATTGGTTCATAACTGCTTTTCTGGACTGAAGTCTTTCCCTGGAGAAAGGAAAAGGAATTATAACAGAATCACAGAGAAAAAAAAACACCTTTGGTCAGTCATAGCATTATATAGTTATAGGCGTGCCAGTTTAATAATGTAGACTTTAAAGAAGACATTATAGAGTCTCCATTCTGCAACATCAAATATTGTTAAATGTTTAAATGCTCACGCTCACATTTTTTTCATTTGATTAAATGTGACTTACTGAGGCATATAGTATATATATATAGTATATAGTAGTTTGGTTTTCTCTTCAATTGGTTCCTTGAGATTTCTTAAGAGCATGTTCAATATAAAACACAGTGCACAAAATACAGTAGGTGTCTTTGCAGTTGGAATAAATGCTGTGGGTTCTAATCTCCGTGACTTACACTGAAATCATTTTAGGGAGCCTTTGTGTCAGTGAATGATTGGCACTACAGAAGTAATGAATTCAGCAACTAATACCCAGTTGGCAATCTCCAAGTCTCAAAATTGAAGCAAAATGTCAGGTAGCTGGCAGTTTTGGAGCCAGCTACCTGACATTTTGTTTTAAGTGTAAGCTTATGCATATGATGCTCATACATGTGTAGTCCAAGGCAATTTTTTTGAATCACTGCAAGTAAATGCTGACAACCTGCTTCAACCTGCTTCAGTAACTCAAAAATATTTTGAAAATATCGCTCTACAGAAACTGCAAATAGTTCTTTCATGCTAAAGCTAAATTGGAAAAATGTTATAATTAAAACATTATCACAGTTCAGTTTCTCATACCTTATAATTAATTGCATAATTGCATATCTCACAATTGCATATCTCACAAAGAGAAAACAATGTGTTCCAGTGATAGTGAGCAGATAATAATAATAATAATATCTTGTATGTTTGTCATTGTGAGGTTTTATAAGTCATTTTAATTTTTAATGTTTTTGTCATCGTATGTTTTTTTTGCCATCAGCTTGCTAGGAACTGAAGATGAAAATTAGCCTGTATGTTTAAATGTCCCATATTTACATGATGATAATATGTATTGTCCCTTTTAAAATAAACATTGATTTGAACATAAACTCATTCATGCTCACTTTTAGGCTAAAAGAAGTAATGGCACACCGTTAGTGGAAAGACGTACTTACTTACGGCTTAAACTACTATGAACATGGTTTAAATCTGATTTATTTTATATTCTAGAGATTTAATGAACAACATTTCTACAAAAGGAGCTAATCTAAACTTCTGAGTACCACACGGTCCAGAAATATTAAAATTAACCACAAACTCTTCCTGGGTGCTTAACTAAACTATGGCTAAAGCGCCTACATAAATATGAATGCAGTAATTAATAATCTAACTACTTCAAGCCTTTAAACCTTATATTACCTTCTGCCCAGCAAAGTGCACTTGAACATAGGGGTCCACCAAATCTCGGTTCTCTCCTATGAAGGCCTTTTTCACATTAGCCATGATGCTTGTGTTCATTTTAGGAAGTCCCTCTGCACGGAAGATCTTTACATAAAACCTCGCCCATTGCCTCTCTGCTGGGATGCCTTCTGGCAGCAGGAGATTTCTAGAGGACAGGGTAATAGCAAAACAACATCCAGAGGCAAGCCTGTGGAGTTACTGTCTGCATTTGAGATAATTTCATGTAACAAGCATATGAAATACTTGGGATTAATTCAGAACATGTGTTAGTAAATCTGAGATATTTAACAGATTTTCATGTATGCTGCAGATTTCGCTTGATGACAGTATTCCTAATCAGTGACAGCCCATTACCCCTCTACGTCATCTTCATCAGTCTCATTGGCTTTGTGTGGAGTCTTGATGTTGTCACCCTTTCCGACCACAGCGATGTCACACTTTATATATCCTTTACATCCTGCTGTGATGTCATCAGGATCAGACAGGATGGCCCATTTATGGTAGAACTGGTGTTCTGAGACAGATGTCAATCCATCAGTTAGTCGCTAACAGCATTTATCAGCTCATTTTCACTTTACAACATCAGAATAAAAAAAAAATCATTTAGTAAATTGATATTTGAAAATGGAAAGTATTACATGAATGCAAATAAAAGCATGAAAGCAGAACTACTGCTTGGAGTTTACCAGGTTGAAAGTAAACAGTCCCAACATCCATTTTGAAGGTTCCTACCAAGGTCCCACTCCGTAAAAGGTTCTTGGAATGAATAACCTAATTAGACAAAAAGGAAAAAAATAATAATGTGTATAAGGCAATAAGCTATGAGACTATAATAATCTATAAAAATCTGGGGGCTGGGGTGCATAATGTTTTACATATTTTACACCTTATAAAGCATGAACAGTTTCAGCCTTGGCTTATACAACCTGCTGTCCAATGGGGCTATTACATTTTCTCTTGTGAACTAACAATGTAATATTTACAGCTCATATACCATAACCTGTAAGAAAGAGGGTATGGTAACAGTCTATTCAGACGCACTCAAGTGTGGACACATTGTGGTATAAATTACTTACTGAAAGCTTGATGATCTTGTCAAACATGACGTGAGGAGGGACGTGGAAATCAAAGACAAAATACTGCAGAGTAAAAAAAAAAGGTTTCTCATTAACATGCAGTTACTCATGCCCTCGTTTGTAGTAATGATTGTAGGAAAACACATCGTTCTTTCAGATTTGGTGTTGGAGTAAAATGTGTCAGGCAGTTGTTTCTAGATAACTTTGAAGTTAAGAAAACATCAATTCAGAAATTAACTAAGGAAGTGTGGGAAAGAGAGAAGCCATGTGGACGTGATCCTCGCATTATCAGGCCACTTTGATGGGAGATCTGCTGCTTTCTGCTGTTGTTTTATTTCAGGATGGATAATTAACTAGTAACCTGCACATACACACCAAGGACTATTTGTGAGATTTATTTCTTGTTCTAGCATGTGTGATTTTACATGAGCAGTTAGTGTTTGTTTGCCCACACTAATGTGGGGCAGTTATTCTCTTCCTGCAAAGACAATTATGCTGTGCTGGACTGTAGCCCACTGACTCTGCTGCAGGCATGCATGGGTGGATTAAAATACAGTGGTTGCCTCTCCTAACAAAGCAACATAGCCTCATTCCCCTACATCACCCACAGTCTTTGCGGTCTTTTTCATTCTTCTTCTCTTGTAGTGGGCAGGTTATTCCTAACCGCAATTTGTGTTTTGAGCTGATAACAGACCTGTTTTTTCTTCTGTATATAAAGAGAGGCAACTTTCCTAAAGTACTCCCCATCACCATCACCTCCCCACAACAACAAAGTCAAATTGACAGCTTTCTAACAAAATATTATGCTTCAATATAGTGTAAAATATAAGAAAAGCATCAAAAGGGAGCAGTGGTCACTACTGCCAAACAACCAAGCAATGCAGAAGAGGAACTCTGAAAACACAGGACTTTGAACCTTGAAGCAGATGGGTAACAACAGCAGAAGGCCAGACTGTGTGGCACTCCTGTCATCTAAGAACAGGAAACTGAGGTTACAATTCGTACCAACTCACCGAAATGAGACAACCGAAGATTGTAAAAATGCTTTCTGGTCTGATGAGTCTCATTTACAGGAGCAACATTCAAATAGTAAACTCAAAATCTGGCCTTAACAACGTAAAACATGGATCCATCCTGCTTTGTATCAAAGCTTCAGTCAGCTGGTGGTGCTGTAGTGGTATGGGTGATATCTTCTTGGCATGACCATGCTGCTTCTAGCTGGGCAATGCATGTCCATACCTCAAATCACCTCAACTAGTTTCTTGAACAGAAAATGAGTTCATTGCACTCAAATGGCCTCCACATTCACCAGATCTTAATCTAGAGCAAAGAGGATGTGATTTGACAGGAGATTTGTTTCACGGATATGCAACCAACAAATCTACAGAAACTATGTGGTGCTATCATGTCAATATGGACCAAAATCTGTGAGGAATGCTCAAAGCACACTGTCGTATCTAATTAAGGGAGTTCTGAAGTAAAAGGGGGTCCAACCAAGTTATAGGAAGGTGTACCTAATAAAGTGTCTGGTGAGTGTACATATGTTACTTTATTCTACCACTAACAAGATACAATGACTTCTAGTTATAATGTGTCTATTAAGCTAGTTGATTTTTTTCCCAAATCATGTGTTTCTCATAATTATTGCTTAAAATTATTGATGACTTTGATTAATTTTCCCACTGCAGCCAATTTAGGAATCTTACTGCAGAGAAATGTACCGCTATCTGAAATAGCACAGATGCAGAACAAGCTGGAACTGAAGCAGTTTTGACACAAAGACAGAACGCTTAAAGCACTATTATCGTGATTACTCTGGTTTACAGTTTGTCTCTTGATAGGGGATCCTCAGACAATCGATAACAGACTGTCACTTTCACCCCCTGCAGGGCACAACTAAGAGGCTGAGCTCTGCACAGTCCTTACCACCTTACAATTGCTACTAATACGCTCCAATTTAGTGCATTGTACACTAGTCAATAAATCATTGCAGCATTACACTATCAAAGAGAACACTACTCCCATCCTCTACAGTTCTTTGCATATTAATGAAGTTCAGGGTTGTAGCTGACTGATGACTTCATTTTGAGAAACAACTGTTCTCACTAGCTTTGCCTAGCTTTACCCATATGTCCAGTTGTTGTTGTTCTTTTTTTGCATTGGAAAAAAATAGAATTGTTTCCTGAAAACCAAAACAGTGAACTGAAAGACACAAAAGTAAGTGGTCCACAGAACTGATAGGAGTCAGACGATAAACATGCACAGATTTGTGACTTTAAGGAGAAAGCTCGCAAATTACATTTTAAAAGCTTGAACTGTCTCACCTCGTTGTAGTATGGACAGTTGGTGGACTCCTTCATAGATGTGTACTTCTTGTCATCTCCAATCTCCACACACACCACAGGGTCCATGTTGAGGCCTATTAGCTGTCTGGCCTCGATCACCGTGATGCTTATCTGATGAGAGACATTAATGCATCAGATCTGACTCTGAAACTTTAAACAAGCTGCTCTTCTTCCAATAGTGAGTTAAAAAACAGCAACGGTCTCATTATAAATAATTCAACCGTTCAGTAATTATCATGAGAACAATTCATAAAAAAACAATCCAGACCCATCTTTCAGAAACTAATGATGAAAAGCTGCGAGGGCTTTTGTCAGAGCGCAGTAGTTTAGACTATTGTTTTACTCGAACATCTCCCCAGGCTGAGGTAATGTAGCTGCTTATGGACAGACTAGATCCCAGCTGAAGGTTTCCACATTCAAGTATCCCTCTGGTTTAATTAGTCTTTGCTTGATGAAGAGAAACCAAGCGAAACAAAAAAAAAAGGAGAGACAGTCTGCTGCTCATGATTACACCAGGATTAAAAACTGGTGTATAAAAGTATTCTGTTTTTTAATTTAAATAGGTCATGAAAATAGGCCATGTTCTATCACTGCGGTGTAGTTACACTGTTCTGTTTATGTGTTTGTTGATGTAATGATGAATAAATTCAGAGCGGTTGGTCATAGTAGGTTAACAGCTGTGACTGTAAAGTACATATACAATATCAGTGGACATATTAATAGTGCACATGCAACTGGGCACAATCCCTTTGAAAGTAAACTATAATTTTTAAATTTTGCAATAAATGCGATACAACGTGTTATTTTGTCTATAGCCTTTTTAAAGATAGAAAGTAGCCAGCTAGGCTGCTCTGCTTTCACCTTTTGTGCTAAAAGCTAACTGCCTGCAGTGAGATGACCTGATATTAAAAGGAGAGAATGAGAGTGGACGTGTTAATTAGCTGGCCTGTAGCCCACAGTTGCTCCAAGGTCTTTTAAACTTTGAAGAAAAGTTAAGGTAGCTGTTAGGTAAGCCATCTCCTTCCTCTTTATATATGGGTAATTTAATGGCCCCCAGATGCCATTTAGATCTGATGCACACAAATGTGAGAGTTGCTTTGAGTTTAACCAGCCTGAGAAAGAGAAAATACGCTTAATTAAAAAAAGACAAAACAAAACAAACTTGAGGCCAAAAATACAGGAAATCAAGTAGATAGAGGTGGTTACAAAGACTGGCTTTCAACCCCACATCTACATGCAAAAACTCACCTGATAATCCACTGGTCGTCCAGAGCTTGGTTCCATTTTGATATCTGGCTTTGACCTGAAGAAATCAACATAATCATGAAACAAATTGAATTTGAAGTTTGAATCTTAAACATAGTCTGCTTGTGTATGTATATTTAAAACTGTGCAACTAGCTTTAGCTTATTTAACTGCAAATGGCTCAGTCACAGCAGAATGAAAACAAAATGACAACTTCTTTGTGTCCAGGAAAAATTGGCGGTTGCATTACATTTTTTTGCATTCCACAACCATCTGCGTACAGTTGTGGCAATTAAATGGCCACCGAGAAGTTGAGGACACAAAACTTTCAACTGTTTGGCGACACCTTCAAAGTGGTTGCCTAGGGGGGAGGCAACCTGTCTCCAAACAGTTGCAGTCACTTTCAGACATATTGGCATTGGGTTTGCAAACAATTGACACCTAATTTATAAATAAAGGCAGAATGCCAACACTTTGCAGTCAGTCTGAGTTGTTGTGTGCTGATAAGTGCAACTTGTTTGTGATTCATCTCTTTGCAACAAGGGACTTGACTCAGCTAGTTGCTAATTGGCAGCCAACTGGTTGTATCATGGTTATATTCTTGCATAAAAGTAAGGTTCATGTTGCTATGCCATTTTGCAGTCACTGTCCTGCAGTACCAATATCAGTATTTGTGGAGAAATTATTCTGAATTTCTGTTTCATATTATTGAGGTTGTGGATTGTAATTGGAATTTCTGTGCATGTAGATTTGCGATTTTGGATGATTTATCACAGTTAATCACTGTATTATCACAAATAGATTTCATACAAGTGCTAACATGGCAGCATTTAATCACAAACTGATAGCAGACTAACTCTATCTTATTCCTGTTTTTTGCCATCTTGATGCACTAAAATTAATTTAAAAATGCCAAATGATTGTAGATCATTTCAAAGGCAACAAGGCTGCAATAATTTTGGTTGAACTGCAGTCTTCAACCACTGTTTTCTCTAGAGCAGGGGTGGGCAACTCCAGGCTGGTGTCCTGCAGATTTTGGATGTGTCCTTGATCTAACACAGCTCATTTAAATGGCTAAATTACCTCCTCAACATGTCTTGAAGTTCTCCAGAGGGCTGGTAATGAGCTAATCATTTGATTCAGGTGTGTTGTCCCAGGGTGATATTTTTAAAGCCTTTAGGACACTGGCCCTTGAGGCCTGGAGTTCCCAACTCTTTCTTTGAGTGCCTGTACATTAGCGGTTTCAGACCTCCATATATTTTCTTTTCTAATCAGACTGTAAAACAGATTAACATTACATCAACTGAAGATGTTTTGGTAGATCTAGGTAGCTCTCTCTGAAAATACAGACTGAACTTCTTCATTTTACACAAGCCTGCCTTCATAAAAGTTTAAAGTCAAGCATTTTTAATAGCTTTTAGTAGCTTGTGGGTGTGCCTTTGAAAGAACAGATTCCAGCAGTTTCTGCTTGTTTCAGGATTCCACACTACATTACACCACACAGATAACCTAGTTTTATGAGATACTGTAACTTTCAGGTTGTGAAATCTGCCTCTAGGTCTGCTTATATTTTAATGCTGTGCCTTGTGATGTGTGCATGCGTTACTGTATAAGACCTTTTATTGGAGACGTCTGTGGTGACAGCCGTGACAGAGGCCAAAGAGATGGTGTCTGGTTCCAGCATACCAGCAAGACGCATTGCTTTCTTGTCCAAGTCCTCCATGTCCAGGACTGCTGGCTCATCTGCAAGAATAATTGGAAAAAAAAAACAAAGAAAAAAAACACACAATTACCAAATAAAACATGATGGGCACTTTAGATCGCCATTATTTTCAACTACATACTGCTTACACCACTTTTAAGCCTATAGACAACTATCAAACGTTTGTATTGCTAACTAATTATAAATAATAAGTAATTTCAGATCAGAAAATAATCTTCAGTTTCTAATTTCAGTAACTTAAATAGGTCTTGTTTTGTGGAGTGTTTTACCTTTCTTGTGGTCGTCTCTAGAGCTCTTGATCTTTCCGAGCTTCATGGCTGAGAAAACTCCCTTCCCTGCTCTAGTGAAGGTGAACAAAACAATGAAAAAGAGGAGCGATAAGACGGAAGTGATATCATGGTAATGAAGTGTCTGATTCACTGCCGATCCATCCTGAACTTCAAACTTGTCACTTTGAGTTGTAACATAAGGAGAGGTGGGTTAACATTAAAACCTGAACTTAACTCCAGCAAAAACTCCACTACTGGCTTGTGTGCACCCTCAAAATGTAATTCAACACCATAAAGTTGTCCATACCTCACAGACATCTTTGAAACTGGCTGGACATTCAATTCCTGTTGCTTTAATCCCCCTGATCACCACCAAACAATTCTCCAGACCCTCAATCACAAAACAAGAGTATCAAGTGTCTCCACATCGATATTATCTGGATCACATATCACTGCAACAACAAAGAGCTTGTGATGTCATCAGCGGATCGACAAATGAGGGGCCTTAATAATTAAGAATGAGTGTGGCTGTCTAATTTGCTGCGGATATGGATACATGTCAGAAAATTAATGAATAGGAGGGTTTTCCTTTTGTTGCCTCAAGCAGTGAGAGCCGGGTGTATCAGAGTTCAACTTTTGCTTTGATCTTTACCTCGTTATTTTAAAACAGTTCAGCCTCATTTCATGGAATATGGAAAAGTTGAAGTTTAAGACATCTCATATGATAGGTTCATAGCCCATGGTGGTTTAAAAGTCTATAAATTCCTGATAAAAGTCAGAATATACTGAGAAATACCCACTAAAAATGCATAAAAGCCTCCAATTAACAGTGAAAATGGCCATTTATGCTTAAGATTCTACTTTTAGGTTTCTCAATCTGCGTCATGTCCCTGAGGCAAAGTTTAACCATATTTTTCCTACTTGATAAGTTACTTTAAATTAAAAGTGCTGAACTGTATATTAATGTGTAAAAAGATTAATCAAGTAGTCAATTGTGCTAAATTATTATTCGCTAAATGGTTTATGAAGCTAGACCCAGCTTCTCCAGCTCTCTTTCAGTGCTACAAGATTGCAAGCAGTCAGGTGTCAGCTGTGTGGCAGGCAGGTTTGTGGACCCAAATGCAGGACTCAGGAAACAGGTATAACTGAAAATATCAGCTTTAATGCTGCCATTCACAGAAATACTGGAAAACTGAAACATGCCTAAGGCTGAAAATGCTGGGAACACAGAGGAAGCAAACACATAACCATGCAGGATGACATGAAGCAGGATTACACAGGAACTCAAGGAGTTAAATATAAACCAAACTATAACCATGGACAGAACTATGTGAGAATATGAAACTAGCAAATATAAAGAAACCAACCAGAAAAACATCCATTAAAGGAAAAAAAAGAAAAAGAAAACAAATGATCTTTACAAACAAAAGAATAAAATTTTTCCAAGACCCACGGACCCTGACAAAAATTAAATATGTTAACATTTTGGGCTGAATTTTAAGCCTCATCAGCTAACTGAAATACCAGTTTAATAACGCAATTAACATCGAACATTAGTTGCATTCACAGTTATTCTTCAAAAAAAGAGTATTTCAGTAGTCTAACCTATTTGTTGTTCTCCTTATAGTCTCAGGACACATTACTGCAATATAATAATGTGACAAAAGTAATTCTTATACATACCATATGAAAAACACTGATGCTACTCAGCTCCAAGGAGGGCAAATCAATCCACCTGAAGCTTCTTTCTATTATAAACTATATTCCCATATACTATATCTGTGAGGTGCAGAAAAAACAGACCAGCCTGGCAAATGGTAGCTGGACAGATGAGAGGATGAGGGAAAGGGAAAGAGAGAGAGAGAGAGAGAGAGTTGGAGGGACATGTTCAGATATACAAAGACAGGAGGTAGAGGAGAGAAAGGATGATGGGTTTTGTAGATATTTGTAGACGGGAAGATCCTTGTACAAATACAACGAGAGTCTCCAGAGCTCATAACAAACTCTCATGAAATTAATGTGATATTGTAGCTTTTCAACTGCCTAATAACACAAATATCTGAACAGCCAATCACATGACAGCAAGTTAATGCATTTAGGTAACCTCAGCATGGCCAAGATGGCCTGCTGAGGTTCAAACTGAGCAACATAATGGGGAAGAAAGGTGATTTAAGTGACTTTGAACATGGCATAGTTGTTGGTGCCAGAAGGAGTAGCTGCTGATCTACTGGGGTTTTCAGAGAATTAACCAAAAAATAGAAAATATATAGTGAATGGCAGTGGGTAAAAATGCCTTGTTGATATCAGAGGTCAGAGAAGCATGGCCAGACTGCTTTAAGCTAAATGGAAGGCAACAGTAACTCAAATAACCACTCTTTACAACAGAGGTACACAGAAGAGCATCTCTGAAAGCACAACACTTTGAACTTTGAAGCAGATGGACTGCAGGAGCAGAAGCCCTCTCCGGGTGCCACTTCAGGCAGCTAATAACAGGAAACCGGGCTAGAATTCACACGGGCTCATCAGAATGGGACAATATTAGATTGGAGAAACATTGCCTGCTCTGATGACTCTCAATTTCTGCTGCATGGATTGAGCCTGCCTTATATGAATGTTGCAAGAGGACACTGTGCACAGGTCAGATTATTAAACTAATGGCCAGTGCTGACATTGATGATAAAGCTAACTGTGATGTAATACAGGAAAAAGGGGAAAGAAATGGACGCTTCATACATTTGACGTCACACCCTTCACTTTTTTTTTTCCTTTTATGAGTCAAATAAAAAAGAAAAAATCATCAGAGACAAGTATTTTCAGCAAGAGGCTCTAAGTTTAAAATAAGACCAATGGATGTTGTTTTTTCACCTTTTTTTAATGAGTAGTCCTTCTTTATTGAATTAGTTATGAAATGTAACCTTCAAAGATTTGAGTAGGTGGCAGGGAAACTTTACAACCAAGTGTTTCCAATTACAGAAATAAAAATATGCAAATTCACTCGTAGCTTTGAAAGTAAGCAAGTAAAAAGTCACAACACATCAAACTTTAAAAGAAAACAGAGAGAAGGGGGGACTTGTCGAGAAGCTGAAGATCATGTTGCACGTCTCTCCTTGTTTCCTTTGATCTGCAAAAAACCTATTGCTCTAGTTACACTGCAGTCAAACCCAACACACAAGTAAACACCCAGAATGCGGAGCGATGTGTATTCAAGATTAGTAGATATAACGAGAACAAGCCCACTAATGTATGAAGAGCACAGCTTTTGCATACTTTAAAGCCAAAGGAGCATAAAGACATGTGTACATGCACGCTTAAACTGTGCTGTATATCTGAGGAGAGTGAGTAGAACTCATTGATATATACACAACCATAAACCCTCTACTTACACATTTAAATTGCAGTAAAGATCAATGAACAAACTGAAGTTATTCACTAACAGCTTGATTTAAACATTATTTGTAAGCAAAGCATTTCAAGCTATCTAACTTATACAATGTTTGTTCTGATAAAATGAATAACTGTCATGTAAAATTCAGAAGTTTCTGGATAACAGACAGTTATATGGTTATATAAACTATTTTTCAGTCAGGATTTAGGTCACTGCATAGTATACCCTCAGCCATTAGTGAACAAATTACACTGGCTTGGTTTGGATGATTATGCTCTGGGCTTATGCGTATTTTTCTCACTGAACTGATCTGCTCTCACATCAGTGTCCCCTGCTTGGTATTCATAAGTGACAAACAATGGTATTACTCTAAAACACAAGAATAATATACTGACTTTGATTATAGTCGGCTTTCTGTCTGCGTTTGTTTTTCAGAACTGCAACTTGAGAGTGCTCCCGAAAGATAGACTGTATAAAATGGACTTGTTTCTTGCTATGGGCCTCTGGCTTGGAGCCTTTCTGTGTGGAGTTTGCATGTTCCCCTCAGGCTTACTCTCGAGGTAATCCAACTTCATATTTCAAAGACATGCATGTTGTTAGGTTAATTGGTGATCTAAATTTTTACTAGGCATAAAAGCAGCATGAATGGCAATCTGTCGCTATGTGTTAGCCCTGTTTTTAGTCTGGTGATCTGTCCAGGGTGTAGCGCATCCACGTCTATGACAGCTGCGACAGGCTCAAGTGTCCCCCGTGACCCAAAACTGGATAAGTGGAAGAAAATAAATGGTTGGATGGATGATCACAAAGTAAACCATTCACTAGAGCAGGACTGATAACGTTAGGCATGATTAGAGTTCTTACATTCTCTGTCAGATCCACTTCTTGTTTCTGTCTAGCATCTTATCCAAGTATAGTATTTTCTATGTAAAAAAAATAAATAAAAAACAAGTTTGTGATGGTAAAATGCCAAACCTGAAGCTCAAGACAGGTCACACCAAGGTGGCTATTTCCACTTTCTTTAAATAGTCTTTCTACTAAGTGCTTCTAATATTACAAGCCAAAGAATTGTATGTTATAACTTGCTATTACTCCTGTAATGTTAGCTGGTGGAAAAGTACAGGTGATTAGGCATTTGCAGAGAAGAGAAAAAAAGACAAAATATCCAGTGCACGGTGGTTCTCTGGGCGAAACCACAGCGAATGCCATTTCTGTCAGCTTAAAGCAGGAAACTGAGACTACACTTCACACAGGCTCACCAAAACTGGACAACAGAAGATTGGAAAAGCATTGCTTGATCTGATGAGTCTTATCTTCTGGTGTCACGTTCAGGATATTAGGGTGAAAATTTGTTGTAAACAACATGGAAGCATAACAACATAGCTTTGTGAGTGTGTATTTATGAATCATTTAATACCGTTCAGTTAAATCATGAGTATTACATTTGTTAGATTTCTGAGTTTGCTGAGGTTAATCCAATACTCTCTCACAGTTTCCTCCAGACAGTAATAGCTGAACAGTTAAATCTATCCATCTGTATGTTTTCTCATGTGTTTTAACTTCAGTTCACATGAAAACAAATAAATAAAGTAAAGACAGAAAATATCCCAGGAATAATTAATATTTAACTAACATATACTGTCAGTTCTGCTCTGGGAGTTCTGCTGAAAGGGGCTCACAAAGATTCCCTCCATATATATCTCTTCTTTCTTTCTCACATGAATTGGATTGGATGCACATTTCTCCCAGGATCCCTGGGACCTGAGCCAGACAAAGATCAGCACTACCTGATAACACTGCGAGGGAATGAAACTGAGATAATAAGAACTCTATCCTGAAACCTTATTGAACAGTGCTCCATTTTCACTTTCACTCTCTAGTTCTCTACACTTGATTTCTTTCCTTGGCTATTAAGCACTGTTTTGTTTTTTAGCTTTCTAATTTGATTGATAATGTTTGTTTTCCTATCATCCCCATGATTTAGACAGATCTTGTCAAGTGCATTGTGTTCTCACTTCATTTGCTTAAATGATATTCTTTGCATGCATGATCTAGTAAATGTTTGCTTATAACTTAATCCCCATTAGAGTCACATAGTTAAATTCTCATGCAAGTTTAAAGCCTGCCTACACAACAAAGTCCTCTGAGTCTTGGTGGCCTATTTACAGCAAACAAAACTTAAAAAAAAAAATCACAGGTCTATTATTTAAAACTGTGTCTGCATCAAGAAGGAAGATGTTACCCATAACACAAACTGAAAACTCAAACAAAAAGAAGAAAATAAAAAGTGCTGAGGAAACTGAAATTAAGGGCAGGGGTATTAGAATGTATAGTACACAATAGCATTTTTTGTAGGAACATTCATCACATTTAAAATTTTAATATACACTCCAAAAATAGCATTTTTATTTAATTATTTCTTCATATTTTTTATTGCACCAACTGGGCTGGAAAAGAAAATCTCTGGATAGTAGTAAAGTTTAATTCAGGCTGTGCTGAGGAGTTTTGGATGTTCCCACTGATGTTTAAAGGAAAACATTTTGTTTTATGCAATTGTGGTGGTCTGCCACATTCTTCTTTAGTTCTCTTCTTGTGTTTCTTAGTTTAATTTTCCTGGTCACTTCCTGTATCGGCTAGCTGAATGAGGAGAATTGTCCCTTTATCTCTTTGTCATTATGTGAGTTTTGCTGGACCACTGCTGGACGACCTCCCATAACACTAAATTCACTTTGCGCCATCTTTCAGTTTTACTTAAGTTTGACTTTTATCTGCCTTACCTGCTGATTCTAGAGTGGATTTTGGTTCTTTTTATGTCTAAAGACATAAAAAATAATAATGGTAACCTTAGCTTCTTTATGGCGTACAACTTTACAACCCCTGTCTGGATTAAACACATGCAAAAAAACCCCAAAAAACTGGGATGTCTTTATGTCATCATTGTAATCTGCTCCTTCATCAGGGCTTTGAACAAAAAAAGAAAACAAAAAGACACAGCATCGGGAGACAAAAAAAAAGAAGTTCAAATTTACACACCAGCGCTATCACAGAGGCTGAAGATAAGAGCCAGTGCAAAGCACAGCAAAACAAAACAGCAGAGATGAGAGCTGCAATCCCTCAAGAGGATATCAGTGCATGAAAAGAAACAAGTAATGCCAAAGATTTAAATTGCAACGGCTGCAATTTAGCATCTGTCACAACAGAAGGAAACACACAAGCGAAAGGGTGAAGAGAAAAAAAATATCATTCAGTTAAAACATTGCATTAAAGTTACTCTTTGACTTGAAAATGCAACATTTGAACCCCAGACTGATACAGGAGAATATTACAAGATGTTTTCCTTAATATTTCTCATTTTTATGTGGTAACTTTCTTTGCAAGGTTCCTCAACTGATAAGTTACAGTTTACATTTAATTTGATAGATAAGACAAACCAGCCTCTGGATTTTTACATCGCTCGTCACTAATCTTTTAAGAAAGCAGGACTTTGGAAACTTTATCTGTGATTGCAGTGTGGCGGCAATGTTCTGATTCACTGATCTGAAGGTTTTTGCTGACAACAGTGTACAATCGCAAGTTTACAGTGTGTGTGTGTGTGTGTGTGCCAGAACAGTGCATCTGGCAGTATCTAACACCTAAAATAAGTCAGAAATGCCATGTTAGTTTGAAGTGAAAATACAGAAAAGTTGCTGTTCACCAACACGTGTGTTTTAAATGGCTGGGATTACAAGAAAAATGTGTTACACTCTTTTTAGCAGCACAGACCACATAGTATTTAACAGAAATGACTGTGAGTCTAGAACACAAATCTCTAAATATACACTTTTCTGCTATCGCTCATTTTGAAATACATTGTCAGAATAAAGGGTTGTTTGAACTCTATGTGTGAGGGCTGACTGTGAGGTAGAGGCAGAATAAATTGTTCAGAAGGCTGACAGTCCGGTCCTTCCTTCACATCTGTGATCTAATGTGTCATGTATAGAGTGCAACCAACTAAAGAAAAAATCAAACTAGAAAGACTTTATAAATAAACAAAGGAAAAATAACACCTCTAACTGTTTAAAATCAACAGATTCTTTAACCCCCCACCCCCTCGTGCTACACTTTGCAAATTCCCTCCCAGGGACTTTACTAAAGAAGGAGGCCAAAAAGACCCAAACTAGTTTGGCAGTTTTAAAAACAATCTGGTATCAATAACACTAAGATTAAAGACACTGCAGCATGCTTAGAGGCCACGGGCGACAATATATCTATAGCATTTTTATTCCTTTTATGCTGTCATCATTTGAAATTCTCTTGGAGCTCAAATCTTATGTTATGCTGTATGAAATATTGTGTTTAAACCAAGATTCTGAAATTGCACTTGTTGGGGAAATAAATGCTTTTACAAAATCAACCACAGGGATTTCAATCTGTCTGCCTAGTTACTTGGTTAAACACTGATATTATAAATGTACTTTAAAAAAGTGCTAAATCATGAAGCGAAGAAGCTCCTTGCTTCTGCGTCATTTCCCCCCTTGTAATAATTCCCTTGTTCATTCACTTTCCCATTTAAATTTCCATTTCATTAATAGAGGTAGCCGCTTCAAATGACTGAAAACAAAAGGGGCACTCTCTGTGTCCGTGTATGCCTAATTGAAACAACAAAAAAAGTAAATAGCCCTGACAGTGTTGCATGCAGTTAGATTAGCTAAGTGCCTCAGTTCTCCAGGGATGTCCTGACTGATGCCAGCCATTTGTGTTGTGATGGAGCACAGCCACAGAGAAAATAACTTCATCTATTTGTAGGTGTTGCCTAAATTTATTTTGTGCTCTTATTAAATCATGCTCTTTGTTTCATAGCTTTTTAAAATTTTTTATAATTGACCAGAGTACAACAGGAAGGTTATGTAAGTTTTTTTTATTAGGTTATGTAAGTAAAATTGATCCTGAATAACTAATGGAATTGATAAAGACTAAGACCTATAAGTAGACTTAATAATTCACCTTGTTATTAATAGAGCATTCATCGATTATTGTGCAACACAAGAGCGGAAAGTGTAGTGGGTAAGCTGTACCAGTGTAACTACAATCAGGTGAGAATTAGGGGGATGGCAGTTAGTTATACATCTAATCACGACTTAGAAAAAGCCTGATCAATCAACAGGACTAAGGCAAGCACTCCTTTTAGGTTCCTACGCAAATAAAGAAGGCAGAAAAAGATGATTATATGCATACTGAAGACCAGATTTTTGTATTAGCAGACATGTCTGCTCTAATGAATGTTTCCTCAGGGAGTCAGTGATGTTGTGAGCAGACCTAAAGACACAGCGACCAGTGAGATAGGAGATCACACAACACTGGCACACAATATGAGGATAGATCACAGCTGTGTGACAACATGGCTGTCTTTAAGGATGCTGCAATTTACACTGGTGAAATAAATCAAGTAGACCAGATAATATTAATAAAACACAAGTAAATTAACGCTTGCTTGAACAAATTACCTTTTGCCGCAGTGGGAACGAAGACAGGAGGGTGATGTTGTGCAAATGGCGCGTGCATATTCAAACTACCTGAATAAACACAATGAAAATTTACAGCTATTTGTTTCTGTGGGGCAATACCAATTAATCTATGAATTTCAACATTATTTCAACAGGAAGAAAATGCTCTGTTAGCCCTTTGCACTAGGGTTCTGGTCTTTTATTTCCAAGTTTTGATGTCTGTAGATCTCATTTTATTTTATTTTATTTTCTAATTGTATTTTTTGTGATCTGTGCCTCATGCACTGCGTTTAGGCAGCAGTGACACTGGTCACTTATTCCATAACTTTCACATATGGATGCATTTCAAGGATTCCTACTTTCACATGCATTGGGTCAGTCTTTTTTTTAATATTCAGACTTATAAGGCACATTTTAACCAAAATCACAATCTTTTCCTTACCTTAACTAAACAGCATGTAGTGCATAAATTTATCTAAATACCACAACGTAGTTTCTGGTGCCCGAAGAAAAAGTATAAAACAAGTCAAAACAAAGCAGAGGAAAAAAAAGTTATTCACAGTCTCTTAATAAACTTACTCCACTGATCAAGCCAACCAGCATGCAATTTGTAGTTATTTTACTAATCACAAGGTGTTTGGTCAAGTAACAGATAACAAAGTAAACCTCATGTGTATTGTGGAGACAGCTGGAGAATCAAATCTATCCTAAAATCTGCTCTGCTCCTTACTCGTGCTCTAAACAACACATTTGCTTAAATGAAACTCAGAGAACTTGATTTACCTTTTAGAAATAACAAAACCCCTAAAAAGCTGGCTTATTGTTGTGTTGCAGATAGCATGCAGTGCTTTATGGGTGCTGCCATAAATCACCCTGCAGGCCCAGAGACTTTGTAGAGAGATAGGAAGAGGTGGCAGCAGTACTGTACCAACTTAAGGGGACGAAGAGGAAATCATATACCTTCACTATCCAATTTGTCATTTACAGAAGTGCTGGAAAGATGTAAAGATGAAATTCCATCCCCACTGAACAACAAACCCCCGTGTACGAGGAATACATGACCTTTAGGCTACAGCTGATATAACAGAAATAGGCACCAGTGGGTTGAGCGCTGTGCAGGATCATGTTTGTTCTTCCACAATTAAGCTCAGAACAGGAAATTGAATTCCTGCTTTTTAAATGTAACTCACATTAGATTGTGCTGCATTTAAAGTCTCAATCTAGCTGCAGCTAATAAAAATCCTTTTAAGTTCTGAAATGCTAATAATTAATACCTGGGAAAAACAACTAACAATTACTGAGGTGTGAGATGTGAAATATTTGCCCTAAAAGTTGGTTAAAAATGACAAACACAGAGCTGCAAACTTAAAAACTTAAAAAAAAATAAAATAAATCGAGCATCATTGTTAAAGCTTAACTGCTAATGACATTCTCCATCTCCTCCTCCTAATCCTCCTCCACTCTCCAGGAATGAGAGGCTCATTCCAGGTTATCATCTCCTGCACATCCACACTTCATTACCACAGTAAGGACAATTAACAGCGGCTTTGGAGCATCAGAATTCAAGACACAGTGAAATATCTTTGGGAATTTTAATTCTGAAAACATCTCAACCATAGAGAAACTTAGCAGCCGGTAACTCAGGAACTAATAGGTTTGGATGAGAAGTGGCAAAGCTATTAAAAATCCTCCTACAATCCTGCCACACTATTTTGCAGCAGTTTAGAGCTGAACTTTTTGTCTGGGCTTTCTCAGGAACTCATTCACCTTTTCTCCCCCAAGACAAAAAGCCTTTCGACACCTCATTACAAGGTCTGACTGACAGCTTGTAGCAACCTCAGCAACGAAACTGAAGCATGTGTAGCACAAATTCACACACAGTTTATTGGTTAAAAATTTGATCACAAATTTCTTCCCGCTTCTACTAAATTCTTTTACACTATTTTTCTACAGCAGTATTTTCATTTCTGTTTTCTGAGCAATATCCAAAGTCTTCCTTTCTTATATAACACTCATGGGATGCTCTATAACTTCTATTCAACTCTTCTCATTGTCCTCAGGCTGGAAACCCTGTTTCCAAGCAATTTGATACTGTAAGACAATGTAAACGTAGGTGTTCAGTATTAACAGACAAATACTTGAGCACAAAAGCAAGCTACACACAAACTTTTTATACACGCCCATTCAATACACAGCACAAAGATGGGTTTAGGGGTTTGGCTGTGTTGATAGTTTCAGTGGAAATCAATACAACCCACAGATTATTTCACATGCTATTCAGCGAAAACGCAGAGGAAGAGGATGACAAAAGAGAAAAAGCCTGGGCAGAACATGCTCTTAGAGCTTTCTATACTAAATCTATCTGATGTTGTATGGCCTGCGTTTATTTGTCAATAGGAATCGATTTTATTGTTAGGAATGACTGATTTTGACTGCTTAGGAATTATTGATTCTGCTTATACAGTAGATGAGGATCTTTATATTTTTTCTTAAAACAGGCATACATACATTTTCAGTGTGCGTGTGTGTCAGGTGTGCAAAAGGTTTTCAGGAAAAAGATGCCAGCATGGATTAAAAAAAATGGAAAAGTTTGTATGCACATGAATCCTGTGACCCAACATAACTATTACTATTATACAACAGCAATATGTGGAGATTCAACTTCATGATGCTCATACATTTTCCCGTATAGTGGGCACTGCACTCTACTCATGTGTAATCAATGAAATGAAACACTTCTTGTCTGGTGTTTTAAGATTACTTTTGTCTGTTATCAGACAGTGAAGAGGCAGACAGGAAATGGGGCATGACATATAACACCAGTAGAAGATGGTAATTTAACAAGATATATTGCAGTTATGTAGGAGGAACTGTAACAATTCAACTAAAACACTCAATAAAAGATACTTCTAGCTTCCATGTTGGCTTCTCGTTCATAACCTACTGCATTTTTACCGCATTACCGTTTCTTGCCTCCTTTATCAGACACTGCAAACTTCTTATAGACCTACAAAGCTTTACTCTGTGCCAAATATGCAAAACAACTTCTAACGTCTTTCAGTCTGGAGTCTCTGGACAGCAATTAAGTCATTTATGTTAAAAAGAGCTGCCTAGTACTACTGAGACTAAAGAATCCAGCAATTGTTGTTCTTCACTGCTGTGGTATTAAATTGAGTAAATTTATGTCTTTTCTACACGGGGCCAAAGGTTGTTCCTTTTGGCTTTATAGTTATGTAACTGCCCGGAGGGGTTAAGCTGCTAGTTCTGCCTTGAATACTTTGCTTATTTCATTGAAACGTTGCAAAAACAATAACAATAGTCAAGTCTACACCATAGACTGATGATCAGCTGATCACATATAACAGCTCGTTTGTGGAACGATAAAGTCTTCATTAAAAACAGACTTCCTGTTTATTTCTCTCTGTAATCATAACAGATGTTGCGTGAACTAGTCAGTAATTCTCACCCACGTGTGAGTCAGTAGTGCTGTTACTGGAAATGACTTCTTAAAAAGTGAATCATGTAATTAAAACAATACATCTTGTTCGGGAAGCCAACACATTAATCTTGAAAGGCAAATTAAGAGTAGTTGATTTGTAATGTGCTATGTTCTAATGTAGGGATGGTTTTATGTTTGACTTACTTTCTGAAGGTTGGTATGGATCCATGTAAAGATCGTCCAGGGGACGTCCCTGACCCGTGGCTTTGTCCTGACAGCAAGCTATCTGTTTCAAAGGAAAACGTCCCATCACGGTCGTCAGGAACATCCAAGAAGTCCCCGTCACTCCACACTCCAACCATGCCATCCATCGGCTGGTACCTGATCTCTATGGTAACATTGGTCTGGAAATGAAATAGTGAATGAATGAAAATGAGCTTAGTTGAAACGGTGTTACAAAGTTTCAAAGTATTAGGATAAAATCATAGTCAATCTTTCAGAAGCAAGACGTACAGCTTATCTTTAAATGACTTCAAGCACTTATCTGGTCATTTAATTTGAAGCATTATCTAATATCTAAAATCTCTCTTCAGTTTTAATGGTTAGGAGTTAGGTCAGAAAAACACATTTTTAACTTTTCCCCAAAATAAAGTTTAAAACATCTTTTAACAGTGTCCGCTCCAGAAACTTCTACTTCTACTATAAACTCTCCTGTTCTCCACAGATTGACATTTTTATAGTATCTTTTAAATGCGTCTTTGTTTCCTCTGATATGAGGCTTCATTTGCTAAGGAAATCTCAGTCTTCTCTCAGCTGTTGTAGGGACTTAATTATCCCTTTGTCAAAATCAGATATAATCACTAGTTATATCTCTAACCGAGAAACAGTCAAAAGACCCTTGCTATATATATAATTTTCATTTGTTAGAATGGCAGTGTATCCAGACATTAGAACATACTCACACAGCCATCAATATCATGTCAGTGTATGCTGTTAAAGCTTGAGAAACAGCAAGTTATCTGCGAATGCTGTAAAGTTGTTTTAACATATTTAACATATTCTTTGGCACAGGAAGAATGCCAGCATCAACTACTAGATGAATTATAAAACTTAAGCTGGGATTCTACAGTTTTCCAAGACCAACATGTTAGCTTAAGATGTGTGCTAAAGTGTCAGAAGACGGCATTTACGCCAACTTGAGAATGTCAATAAACGGAGTGAGTCCCTTTCGACTCCTGTATTTAAACGCAAAACTCTGAAGCAGAAACCGTCTTTTAAAAAAACAAACAAACAGATTTTGGACCCATTAGCAAATTTAACACACTCATTTATATATGTCATTATTAGCTGAGAGGCAACTTTGACTGACAGGGTGCACCAACCACTGAGCCATGAGTGAGTCTTTATATGTTACAACCAACACACAAGTCAAACTGAGCTTGTAGTTCACTGAAATAAAGAACAAAAACAACAACAAAACAATAGACAACACTTTAATACATAGTCTTGGCATGTCTATATCAGTATAATTGTGTAGAAAAAGCTCTTGATGGTAGAAACAAACTTGACAGGACAATAAATGATGTCTTCTGCTTGGTATTTGTTGGGGGAATTCAGACTGACACTAACTGCTTGTTTAATCCAGGTCAGAAACATGGGTGACACTTTAGTGTGTCTTTAGTGCCTTCTTGGGAGTCTTGTTTGGACAAGTTTTAGCCTCCTGACAACGACCTGATCTTTTTTACAGAGCAGCCAATTTATTCCACTGACAAAGATGGATGAGAAAAAAATGTACATGGGGCTCTCGGTTCCTTTCTCCTCCATTTCTCTCCGTGTCGCTAGCTCTTCCTTATATCCTCACAAGGCGATAGCTGTGGTCCGCGAGGAGTTCGATTTGTTTCTATGGCAACCACACCAGTGCAGGGTTGTAAGTAAAAGTGTTGCTCTCAGGTTATGTCTGGCTTAGTTTTACCAGTTTTTTGCTACAGGGATGCACAGTGATAAAATTCTCCTGTTTTCATGAGAAGCGACTTGCACATATGTCTGCGGATATGTGCATCAATGTGTGCAATGTGTGTAAACCCTGAAGCTCTCCCATGCTGCGTGTCATCATCTCAGAAGCATCACATCAGTGCTCCCGGTTCCAGGAACACCATTCTGCACACTGGGGTGGTTTGAAAGCTCATATGGTTGGCTTCTCTCTCACACACTCAATTGTGCTGCCCTCATTTCCATATACATATTCACTCTTACATTATGCATTCGCTGCTAAATCAGCCTCACACTCAACCTCACCACTGAACTGCTCTCGGTTGAGCGGTTTTAAATAAAATTTCCAATCAATAGTTAATATCTGGATTCATGTTAAATGCAAATGTGCTGATGTTGCTACGACACACTTGTATTTCCATCAGATCCTTGTTGATGTGAGGGTCCTTAATGCTTGTGCCTTTATAGGCCAAGTGATGACTGTTACATTGCTTATTGTCAGCAGTGCAGGTGGAATTCAAGAGTGATTTCTCCATTTAATGGTCCCCTATTTGCTTGTGAATGCATTTTGGAAGCTAATACAATGCCTTTCAATTCTAATGCTGTATGGTAAGTTGTATAATTTACAAAACTGGATGTTTAGGCTCAGTTTTAACCTGTGCTTTCTCCCATCTGTGTTTATCAGGTTCTTTCAGCTACCTAACTAAAGGTAACCATGGAGTAAAGGCATGTTTTCATGACTGTGATATTCAGTGAAATCTATTTTAGATTTCTTGTGCATTTTACCCTCTAACTCATTTTGGGTACAAAGCCTTTGGGTACTTTGGAGTCTCTGCTTAAATTTAAAATAAAGCTATCTGAAAGTTCGCAGCACGTGTTGCTGACCTGTTCAGTGAGGCTAAAGATGGAGCCTATCCTAGTTAGTTACTGCCTGTGTTACTTTCTAGAGACTTTTGGCCACTAGGAAACCCAAACAATATGTAAACTCAACAGTGACATGTGATCAGTTCATGAAGCAAAGACATCTATAACATCTTTGTGGGAATAATATTTACCTATTTTATGGCAAAATGCAACAAATTGCTAATTTTGCCATTTGTTGCTTGTTGGGTAACATGTTGTGGGTTTATCCAAACCCTTTTTTTATTTTCTCAAAACTGTTCCTTGTTACCACTGAAAAAGACTGATTTAGTAGGATCATTAGCGAACAAGCCGACTTCTATCCACATCTTTTTCAATCCAAATTAAGTAAAAATAACCAGATTTTAATGTTTACTGGTGATTGATGGACCTCTGTCCATCTTTACTTCTGAGAAACTCTGCCTCGCTAAGATGCTTTTCTTACCCTAAACATGCCACTGACCTGTTGTCTAATTAGCTGCAAAATGTTCCTCGAGCTGAACTTACTTTTCCTTTTGTTGCCCTGTTGCTGCTTTTGTTTTAATGTTTTGCTGCCAATCACTTCAAAATGGCTTTGATTTTTTTCTATTTTCTCAGTTTAAACATTTGATATGTTATCTGTGTTGTCTTGTCGATAAAATATGGGTTTATGAATGAATCCCAACATAAACTGAAATAAAGCTATTGAAGGCCCAACATTAAAGGTTTCCAACTACATGGCGCAGTCGCATGAAAATGCTGTCTAAATATTTTGACTCACTCACATTGTGTTGTGTCTGTAGACTGTTCTAATGTGAGAGTTTACCTTTATTGATGTGTTGTTATCATCAATGAGTGTGTCAGTCAGCTCTAGATGTCCCTCTTCAGCCACTTTCTGAAGCACCATACAGAAAGTCCCAATGAGTCTGTAGGAAAAGAGCAACAAAGGGCCATGCATTGTAAACAGAAATCAATAGAATCAATAATGGCATTGTGTCACTTGTCTTTTGTTCCTCCTCTGCTGCCCATCTGTTTATCTTTGTTTTACATGCTGGAATAGAGTGCTCGCATCACTGCATTTGAAAAAAACCCACATGCAAACATACAAGTCCTAGTTTAAACCTTTTTAAATGCAACCCTCCTTTTTTAAGGCTTTGCTTGTTTCAGCAATACAATGCCAAGCCAAATTTTCTTTATTATAAAAGTGTGCTAAACTAGCTCACCAGGAGTGTAGAGCTGTGAACTTATGATCGCTTTTTGCACATTATGAAAACAAAAATATGACAAAAGAAGCTGTGAATTGCTGAATGGAAAAATATATCTATCTATGTATTTATAATATGTTAACATGTCTCTGTCTTTGTTATTAAAAAAAACATTTTGCAGTTTAAAATTTGATTTGTCATCTTGTTCCATATTTCATTAAATACATGGAATTTTAATAATTAACAAATCCTGTAGCGGTTTCATTTAATTTTAGACAGCATCTCATCTTTTTTTTGGATGTAAGCAGCAGTGAACTGAGCTTTTTTGGCCACTGCAGGTGTCTAATTTGATCCATATCACTTTGGCACTCTTTCTACTTCTGTTGGACATTTGCGGTGACAGACAGTGAGAAAGTACTTCACTACCTTTGTCACCAGCTCACTCTGCCATATGCTGCATCTCAAACGAAGTAATTAGTGCCCCAACCCCCGGGTTAGTTTGGAAGTGCATCTGTGAAATGGTTTTTGCTTCTGCTGTGATAACTAATTTTCCTAGCAGATAAGCAATAGGAATTAAGTTTTAGTGCCTATTTTAAAATACTTAGAAATTTTTCATGCTTAATATCAAACAGTTAACACAAAAATGTTCCACACTGGTCAAAACTACTCTGTAAATTAAACATCTATCCATCTACTATTTATTCTACCTATAAATTATGTCCAAATGAGGTACAGCTAATTCTTATAAAAGATATTACTATAGCCACGATTGCATTAAATGTGGATTTTTACTATAAAGGCACTACAAAAAAAAGTGGAGGCTGCACATGCATCTTCAACCTAGCCACAAATCAGATTTACAGTCAGCACATTTTCAGAATAGGCAACAAAAACTGACGGCACCAATTCAGTATCTGACGAAATGTGAAATATGGTCACATTTCCTCTTCTGTTCCCAAGTTATGGCATTTAATAATGTCCATGAAAGTGTGACATCACGGTGAAGTCTACCGTTGGTATTCTGGCCATAAAATGTCATTTTATATTCTATCGTGTCAGACATCGGTGTAGTAACTTGTGCTTTGAAGCTTAAATATTCATATTTGTGCAAACTGTGGAGAAACTACCTCGAGGCTTTCCTGAGATATTGTGTTCATAAAAATGGGATTGACAGACAGACAGACTGATGATCAAACAACATAATGCTTTCAGGAGAGAATTTCATTTTATGTTATGGAACGTTTAGGAAACATACACAAAACATTTTTTGATATAATGCGTTGCCTCCATCCAGAACCCCCTGAAGAATTACCAACATAATGGTACCTCCCTATTGCAAACTTTAGATCATAAGATGGATTTCTTCACTGCCCAATGACACCTCATAAAATGTTACAGTGGGTAGAAACTCAGTACAGTCCCCATTCAGGTGGTCAATTAGAGCTGCTGAATAATTTAAAAAGTTTCCCTCATAAAAGTGTGTTGTTCGCAGAGCAGTCAGCCACACATGAAGAACGTGTGCTGAAGTCCACATCGAGCCCAACCATATGGCATTTCTGCCATATACAGTGGTGACAAACAATGTTTACAGCTACACAAACACGTACCTCGGATAACTCACAGACCGAAAATAAAGCTGCATCTTATATTTCTACTGCATATGTGACATACAGGGTAATAAATATTCAAAGAGAGCATCAAAAGGAAGGAAAGGCATACACACAAACAGCAGCCTGGATATGAGCCCGTAGGGAGATACAATATCATAAAACGAAAGCATGGAAACAATAGTTAACCACTTGCCATGCACGCGCGCGCAAATACGCATGCACACACAGAGGAAATCTGCAGGGATTGCAGCCAACAATGTGATCTTCCCAACAGGACTACTGAACCTGACAAGTCAGAATAGAGTGAAGGACTGCAGTACGCACAAACACACACATGTACACAAGGACACCTCCAATTCAACATAAAAAACCCCGAATACTATCTCATTAAATGAATGAGCTACAACAAAAGCAGCAATCACTCTTCTATTGTTTTTCCCCTTTTTCTTAGATTAATCTCTCGTTCTTTCTTTACCTTCTGTTTTCACTTTGTCTTTCCTCTGGAGCCAGTGGTGATGAATTCAAAGTACGGTAGAAAGTGAGGCTACATTTGTCAGCAGAGCTTCGAAACTTAATAATGAGGTAAATTTAGACTTCCAGAACTTGACTTCTCTTTGAATTGCAGGTTTAAAAAAAAACAAAAAACAGTATGTGCTTCCCCTCAGGCACTGGCAGGTTCTGCCTTTGTGAAAGTGAGTATCTGCCAGGCTCCCCAATGCATAACTCCATGCACAGCTCTACAGGCCTGACATGACTAAAGAAAAACGTCTGTGTGGATATAGATGGCTTTGTGCAGAAAACTTTTTTTCTTTTGAAGATGAATAGAAACTTCTGAGACTCTGAGCAATATTACTAATAACCCACTGCACTGTTTCCTTTACCAGACAGGGGTGATCAATATATCCAGTGCTACTTAAATGGTCTGTCATTTCCTTTCAACCCCTGTAGCACGTGTTGCAAGTGCTGAATAATTGAACTGAGCAAGGCCTATCATGTTCTGGCTCACTTTTTTTAGCACTTCAAAGGTGGCATTCATTATTGATTGAAGTCCTGCAAACAATTTACTTTCATCTGCTTCATGATTCAGCTCCCTTCCCTTTCAATTTGTATTAATTTTTCTTCTCTTTCTCAATTTAAGGTGTGACTATGGCAAAATGTCTGGCTCAGGTGTATTCGAGAAGAGGTGAGCTCAGCTTTGAAATGTAAAATATTTTTTCCAAGGCAGACAGAGGGTTCACAAAGATGCTCTAATCCACTGCAGCGGCAGGTAGTGCAGCTGGAGGATAGTGTGAAATGGAAATGTTACAGCTGACAGGAGTGTGTGATTTGGCCCCCGTGATCCGCCAGAAAGTCTCTGCCAAGCACTCTGCTGCCACTAATACAAATATGAGCAGATTCACTGAACGCACCACCGGATTGTTCAAAGATGATCTATTGATTCATGGGGATGCAATCAATACACCCTGTCTCCTTTTCACACACGCAGATGAGCTTAATAGAATTTTTAACCGCAAAAGCTATTATGTCTTGCTTTATTGCCCATCAGCATGCCATGGCAATCTGAGTGTGGTCCTGCGGTTTAGCTCCTTTTACTCCTGTGATGCATATACATAAAGCACTCTTACAGCTTTGTAACAGACACATTCCATTGCAGGACAAAACAAAGAATTATATGTAAATGTGTTTGTTTTGACTGATTGTTTTATTTCAAACTATGCCAAAGGATAGAGAGGCGAAGTGGAAGAAAGAGAGAACATAAGGTTTGCAAAGACGCGTGTGGGGGTGGGGAGCATAGACAAAATCTGCCTATTATTGACACAATTTTCATTTTGCACTGAAACAAAAGCAAAAATTAAACCAGGTTTATCTGTTTAGCTGAAGACTCCTCAGTCACACAGGCTGATCAGCGACCCCTCGGTACAGTTGGCCACTAGGGAAATTGTATATTAGCCAACTGGTTTAAGAGTGGTTGCTGGAGATAACTGGCTATCACTGAGTGAAACTGGTCACAAGGAAAGTGTTGCACAAAATTCCTGCATCTGATTGTTTTGGTAGCTGGCAGACTGCTACGATTGTGTGGAAAAACAGCAGCTAGTCTACATTTAATTGCTAGCCAACTACCAAGGAGCAAACTCAAAAATGTGTGATGCAAACTGCAAATGGAGAATGTTTGTCTTCAAAATAAAAGTTATCCCTCAATGCTAAAGTAGACGCCTTTCAAAATGCACAAATTTTACTTTGAAGGTGAATTGCCTCTGTTTCCATTTTTCAGCTTTAGCATTCCATTTCACAGCAGCTGCCAGTAACTTTTTGCAACCACTCTCAATTGATCAGTGAATACTATTTTACATACCCTGAGGTACCCCTGAGCAAGGTACCGTCCCTACACACTGCTCCCCGGGCGCTGCACTGGTGGCTGCCCACTGCTTCACTGGGTGAATGGGTTAAATGCAGAGGAGTAATTTCCCTACGGGGACTAACACATACACATTATTATATATGTTGCTGGACAGGAAGGATCAATTGAAAGCACCTAAAAAATTACTTTTTTTGTCTTGCTTTTGGCTTTGTTTCCTCCTTGTTTGTCCTCCCCTATATCTTTTTCCTCACCTGTGTCTAATTCCAGGTAGCCCCATCCGTATACATAGTCCCTTTTCCTTTGTTTAGGTGTCTGTTATGTTCCTGAGCTTGGTCGCTTAGGTTATTCCTCGTGCATCTGGACCTTTTAGAATTCTGTTTATTGCTGATATTGAGTTCTCGCTTGCTTACTGTTAAGTCTGCCTCAGGCATCCTGCCTTTGGCTTCTATCTCAGTCTTACATTCTACGCACTGAGACACCACCGACCTCAGGTTTAGAACACTGAATATGCTATCATATAACCTGTCACTGTTCAGTGCTCAATAACTCCCACACAGTGTACCTCATGATGGGCCGAATATGAAAGCAAATCTCTCAGCCACATGAGAAAACAAATAAAACACGGTCTATATGTCACTACAGCAAAGAGGCCATTACACATCACTGCCCTTTCTTTGTGTTTTTGTAATGTGATCACATTTGTGGTGGCAGGGTGTATCACACTGGCCCTAAAGTGTGTTGGTACAAACAGTGATGAAGTAGATCAAATACCCTGGTAATTAAGTAGCCTGTGGACATGTGGAACAGGTGCAAGAACAACAAAAGCTGTGACTCACACTGAATTATTTACCTGTTCAAATGTGTGTCAGGTTATGCTTATGTACTCAGTTTTTACATTTAAGAACTGCCTACTTGTGGCAAAGTATACATTTTGCTTGCACTCAACCATCTCCAAATGTGCTTGAGCTGTTATGAAAAAGTAAGTCGTCCCCCCCCCAAGAGAAACTCTGGCTTGCATCAATTCTGCATTTAAATTGAATTTAATGTATGTTTTTTAAAATTGATCTAGCAGTTGCTTTGACAACGTACAACTGTAAAAATTGCCTTCATTGCTTAAGGATCAATGATGTAGAATTAATATCCATCTGAAGTTATGAAAAAGCTTTCCATAGTTGGAAAAAACATCTGAAAAAATGATAACTCTATATGCAGTGTTAAGAATGAGAATCTTGCTGTGTCAGAGCAATGGCATGCTTGCACCTATATGAATTTGTTATATTTCTTTTTTGTAAACAAGACTCTATATATACACAGCCAATACATTATATATTCAATATATAACATGTAGTCAATATACAGTCAATTCAATATCCAGCCATGCCCTGTTAATTGCTTAGATTCCTAACAGGTTGCCTGTAGTTTGCAAACATTTGCTAACTACTTGCCAGGTGGTAGTAAAACATGAAAAACTGCAATGCAAACCAGAACCAGGAAATGTTCACTTTCAATGTAAAAGCCATACCTTACCATTGCAATTGAGAAATTCCTTTTACTTTGAAGGCAAACTGTCTCAGTTTATGTTTTTTTGTCACACTTTTCTTTTTTTACTGTGGCTTGGTGAGTAGCTGGGGAGTATTCTTAGACAAGCCAAACTGTTGCCCACCAACAATGGGCAACCACAACAATCTGGTAGCAACCAAAGCAATCATGCGGTTTCTGCCAGCTGGTTGAGGAGTGCACATTTTTCCCCTGTGACCGGTGATTGCCAGATGGTTGAGAACCAGTATCTAGCCTGTGTGACTAACAAAAGTTAAAGTTAGATAGCAACAATTGGAATAGCATTCCGGCACCTTTAATTAATGAGTAATTACATCTGATAAGCAGGTTATTGCATAATGTTGCTGAATGCATGAATTTTTCATGGACTGTAACCTGGCATTCTTCCAGGTTGCAGTTGTTTAGATGGAGATACTTGCTCATTAATACAAACATAATGGCATCCCACAGCCTGCTTACACCTTCAACACATCCCTTTCTTCCCTGTGATGCATTTATGGTGCAGACCTAAAGTTATGTATGTCGTACTTCAGCATTTAGCTACGGTTGAAGAGTGAGCATAAATTGAGTAGTGTTTATTTAATTGCAAGATCATTTTAAATGAAACATTTTAAACAGTTCAACAAGCATCAGGAAACACAAAATGTTTCTGTGTAGTTTATTACAAAATGTTTCCATGAGCTAAATGTACAGTTGCTGAATTTCCTTAGGAGAGGAAAAAATGTTAATGTGTGACACTGATAGATGAAGCAGTATGTGGGGTTTTTTCAAAGCTAAGAACTTCTCAGCAAGTGACATTTTAGAAACTGGAAGTTTAAATCTTACATTTAAAGTTGTCATGAATTTTGAATCAGTTATTAGACCTTTACATGACGTGTTGCTAAATTACATTTTTGTGAAGCATTTTGCAAAACAAATTAAAGTATGGTCATTTTGTGTTTTTCAAAGGTTGCATGAAAATATCAGCAAGTTTAGTATAGGCTACACTGACAGGTTTGCAGTGTTTAACTTAGTTGGCTAAATCAAAAAGTAGCAAAAGTAGCATCACAGGTCAACTAATCTCTAAAGAGAGAAAATCTACTAGAGTTCACAAAACAAATTATCATCAAACTTATTTCTAAGTAATTTTTCCCCACACTGCACTGCCACGCTTACAGCTTACAGCTCTTACAGCTCTTACAACTCCCCAACCCAATAAATCATACTTTAATCCTGCTGACTAGGGCCTTATTCACCTGACTCCACATTCACAATAGTGATTGTCACACATCCAGAATGGTGGAGAAGTTATACAACAGTCATGTGTCTGCAAAACTTTGCTACTTTGGTGCAGTGTTGCTTTTAGCTAATGCTAATGTAGACATTGTTTACTCACACTGGTGTTACTGCCCTGCCTAATACTGTTTTTCCTGTAATTTTTTAATCTGTTAGATTTCACATCTTTGCTAGGGAGCATATAACTACAGACCATTTTGAATAGGAGGTTTGTAGCTAGCTTGATTAGCAAGTTATGTATATCAGTTTTTCACTCTGAATTGGTAAGGCTAACTTTTGACAGAAAAATGACCAGAAAGATTAAAATATCAGCCACTTCCCTATGGTGTCTTTACGTACAACTAGTGTTAAATCTGACTGAGAAGCCAAGGTGACTGCATTCTTAAGCTGTAGTGACTTGCTAATCGTAGGACAGCCACACTCTAAAGCAGGAGTAGGCAAATAAAGTTCCCAAGGGGCCACATACAGAAACTAACTGGGACTGTTGTGGAGGGCCCCAACAATAAATGGCCTGTAAATGGCCTGTATTTATATAGCGCTTTTCTAGTCCCTAAGGACCCCAAAGCGCTTTACATATCCAGTCATCCACCCATTCACACACACATTCACACACTGGTGATGGCAAGCTACGTTGTAGCCACAGCCACCCTGGGGCGCACTGACAGAGGCGAGGCTGCCGGACACTGGCGCCACCGGTCCCTCTGACCACCACCAGTAGGCAGATGGTTGAGAACCAGACCTATAAGGAGATAAAATAAATACAGAGGTGAACTGAGTTCAGCTTTTTGGTGCGGCCCTCCACAAAAGTCTCAGATTCTCATGTTGCCATTTGGAAAAATTAACCGTCCACCCCTGCCCAAACCCTCCTGAACTCACTGACCCCTAATTGTCATGCATGCCTGTAAAAATGTGTTTGTCTTTGTTTCAACTTCAGTCTTCCACACAATGGCATAAAGAAATCTTGCTGACAGTTCAAATCTGCCTTGATGTACACTTGATCTAGCATGTGTCTGCACACCTGTCACCAGCATTTAGCTCTTTATTACACACATTTACATGCAGCTAAATTCACACACTGCAGACATGATTAGGTTACATAGACTAACTATTGAGCTGGTGCTACACACATGTATTGATGTATTATGCACACACACAGAAGGAAGTTAATATTAGTGTGCTTTATTAATTGGGTGGGTGGTGCAATGTTTCCTCTAGTCTGAACCATATTAGACACATCAATCAGTCCATTGTAAGAAGTTGGGCAGCTGGTATAATTTGACTGGATTTGTTATGGACACAGTAGGTGGACTGGCTTCCTGGTACAACCAGCCCATCACTTTTTCAAGCAGGACACAATAAGTGCACAGCGCCATCCAAATGAACCAAAATAAAGGAAAAATTAACAAGAAATTGAAGAAGTGAGGAGAAGTGGGAAATTACTTAACTAGCCAATTTACGCACACAGCCTTGCACAAATGATTTTTACACCTTGTCTATGCAGGAAGTGTGATAGAAACAACACATTAGGAGAGCAGTAGTACATTCTGCTCCATTTCTGTTCGTACAGGATGTATTCAGGTGACATGCATTTTGGCAGCTCTCAAAAGGCATCACACAGGTATGAGCATCAAGAGGTCGAATACATATCTGAAATGTAAGAAATACTAATGTGCAAGGAGTACAAGAGCAGTTACATGGCCTAGTTGGGCGGCTGGATTGATGAAATAGGAAAATGTTCTTTCGGACATGCGAGAAATGGTGACAGAAAAATAAGGCTCTTCTTTGTAGACAAAGCATTATAAGTTATTAGTGTCATGCTGCACCCATGATCCCATGATTCAGGTCAGATGAACTTCACAGTAATATTTTTAGTTGGTTCTCACATGATTACACCTCGTGAGGTTGGGATGTGTCAGTAAAAACATATTAGCTATGACACAATTTAAAAAAAAATGAAACATTTGTCTGACTTGTGAATATTTTAATTATTGTCATGTCAGAGTCTTTAAACCTACGGATATTGTAAGGATTAAAAACAATGATACTCAAGTTTCAGTTGTATCATAAGCTACAGGACCGGATGGGGGTTTTTTTTAATGATGTGACTGTTTGGAGTGTGTGAAGTGATAAATATGTCCGTTACCAAGACTTTAATACTGTTTCGTTACCTCTGCCCGCTTTCTGGTGTGATGCTTACTCAGCCCTGGCTGTTGTTTGCAGTCTGTTGCACACAGGTGAGTCAATTTAGAGCAAACCCCTGGGAGAATTTAAGCTTTTCCTTCATTAGGTTAGCTACATGCATCATGTGTCAGTCTGGGGTGGTCACAGGTTGCAACAGAAAGGCAGGAAGGCAAACATAGACAATTTACTCTGAAGCGCTGTCTGGGGGGCTTGAATTAGTATACAGCACCATACCTGTTGGAGAAGACCTTGCTGTAATTGTACACTTGGATCTCTAGCATTTCATTTCCATCCAGCTTGCTGGCAATGGGCCATCGAAATGTCTGAAAAAGAGAAAAAAACATGGTCAGGTTGCAGCTAACGTTTACATGCAGCATTGATTATTCGGATTATATGCAAATGCAATCAATTATATGCACGGAAAAAAGTGACAAGTTCTGTTATGTTCAGAGTGACACCATTAACTTGCTTGTTTTCTCCAAGCAGTAACCTCACAGACTGACAAATGGAGCCATTGCATAAATGGCAAAAACAGTTAATCTAATTGCCACTTGAGGTTGCAAAAAAGTTCCTGCAGACTCAGATTTTAAAACTAGACAGCATTAAAGATAAAAGCATGTTAACAGCCTGGTATAGGGTTTTGACTTCAAGAGATAATATGTGACAGTCTAAAGTGCTTTGTGCTGCCTGTAAAACTAAACAAGTGCTATGTTAATGTCAGGCTATTCCACTTCATCATGGTGGCCACATTCTATCTTTTATATGCAGCCTATGATTTTGCACATTAGTTCAACTATACTATAACTATAACTTCCAATTCATCTGATTTGTCTACTTATTATTATTATTTTTATATTGAAATGGCAATTATCAACACTTTTCCAAAATCAATTTTTCTCAACTGATTAATTTATCCAACATCTAACTGTTTACTAGATAAAATTCCTTTAAGGTCAAAGTAAAATACACAGTACTATCTATCTTCTCACTTAAGTATAGGCAAAAATAAAAAAGTCAACCAAAGTCCTGGACTATATTCAAGGCCCTATGTCAGCATACGTCTGTTACTTTGCAGTATCCTTGATTTTCTTTTTCTAAAAATCACCAACAGCTACAGAGACACTGTTCAGGAGGGATTTTTTTTATGTTTTATTGATGTTTTATTCATCACGCTGAACATCTCCAGGTTATAATGCACCAACAGAGCTTACTGATAACTTTTTTTGCATCAGTGAAAACAAGAAAAAGCAGGAGCTAAGCAAAAATCCAATGAAAATGTATTTACTATCCTCCTGTTTGTGAGTCTGAGGATAGCTTTGAGGGATAACTGTTAATTAGCATTTTAAAAGGAATTAGCTCTGAATAAAAATTTTTGTATATTTCCAAAGACTGAAGTTTATTTGAAATCATTTTTCTTTACTGGATGACAAATAATCATCGACACAATATCTCTCTTGAAGGTCCTTTTGAGTGTAAATTATATTGCTTTCTATATGGAGACTTAAATTGAATCATCTAAATAGATGAGTTGTTATCATTTTATATGAATCAGAAAAGATAGTCTGATACATCTAGACAATATTTACTATCTAATGAGATTAAATTTTTCTTCTACACTCATCTAGGTGGCTGATTCTTTAAGTTGTAGTTGTATTATTTTATAAATGAAAGCTTAAAAACAACATATATTGTGTGTGGGTAAAACATATTACTGCCAACAGATATCCAAAGCTTGTTTAAAGTGGGTTGACTGCTATGATATGACTTGAGAGCATCAATCTTAATAAAATGCCGAGTCAAGACTGGCTGCAGACATCAGTAAAAGAAAATTTTCACAGGAATTTATTCAGTCCTGTGAAAAATCAAGTGCACCTTATGATTCAGTAGCTTGTAGAACCACTTTTAGCATCAAAAACTTGAAGTAATCATTTTCTTTATTGCTTTATCAGTCTCTCACATGGTTGCGGAGCAATTTTTGCCCACTCTGCTTTACAGTGTTGCTTCAGTTCATTGAAGTCTGCAGGCATTCATTTATGCAGAGCCCTCTTAAGATACTGCTATAGCATTTCAATCAGGTTGCAGTCTGGACTTTTTCAGCCATTCTGTTGTAAATTTGCTGCTGTTCTTTGGATCACTATCCAGTTTCATGGCTCAGTTGTGGCCAAGCTTTAGCTGTCAAACAGATGGCCTCACATTTGACTGTGGACAACTTTGGTAAACGGAGGAATTTATCGCCAAGTCAGCAACTGCAAGATGGTTGTGTAAGCAAAACAAGTCCAAATCTTCATGAAAATTGACCACTGAAACAATGACGTTTAGTCACATCTGTCCAAAACACATTTTTCCTGAAGTCTTGTGGTTTGTTTAAAAAAAATAGGCCTTCTCCTGGCAACCTGTGCAAATTTCCAAACTTCTTCAATCTTTTTCTAATTGTACTGTCATGAACCTTCACCTTTAACATTCTAACTGAGCCCTGTAGTGTCTGAGATATGGCTCTTGGGTTTTTGCAGTGTCTCTGAGCTTTGCATGGATTGACATTGGTGTAGATTTGTTGGAACATCCATACCTGGGAAGATTATGGCATTGTCTTAACACACACCTAAATGCTTCAATCCAACAAAATGCTAAAGCTTCTGCTTTTATACAGGCGAGCCCACCTACTGGTTATCATTTATATAACAAAATCATAGTTTATTCTGAAAACATCCTACTGTTTTTTTTTTTTATATGAAAATAAGCTTGAACGATCTTTCTTTCTCAAACCTCTAATCAGAACTGACTTCAGCAAAGAAATATATCCAAAACTCCCTTCAGGTCTGTTGCTACCAGCTTTACATCGGAAGATTGAATTACTTAGATTCATTAATCCCCACACTAAAGGGACTCGAGAATTATAAAACACTTAGCAGTTAGCCTTTTAAGGAAAGTATGATAGATGTGGTAAAAGCAATGAATTGGCTTTTACAGTTTCCATTAATAAAGTATGACATCCAATTGTGATGCATTACTCACTTCACCTGTGTTAATTAACTATGACAGGGTGAGACCAGAAGATAAAAGAAACAAAGGTAAGTTGTAAAGTTTAGCCCCATCATACATACAGGCGTTGACTGATATTCAGTAAATCACCTCTGAGCCTCTTGCCGTACAATATGACGAGAAAGAGTCTTCACAAGGGCAGAGGGATAAATGTTGCACAGGTGATTTAAAAGTAATTCACCCCTTGCTGATATGGGCCTCTCACTTAGGAAAACACTGCAGGCTGTCAGACAAGAGATCCATCAAGACCGTCCCATTAGCGAATCCCGTGGTTTCCACCTGCTACTGTTAGACCTTCAAGGATCTGCAGCCAGGTTTGTAAGTGTGCATTACCATCAGTCCATGTATACTCAACCCTCAGGATCTGCAGCCTGTGTTCCCAGGTTTCAGTCAGAAGAAGCTAGTACTGCTGCTTCTTTCCCACCACCCTCACAGCCTGAAAACATCGTGAAGTGACAGTCGTTGTCTGAGGTAGTGGCTAATACAGCCGCGCCACATCTCATTTAATACTGAATCTCCTCCGGCATGTTTGAACAGCCGAGAGTGCGAAAAGGAGGCCCCAGCATGGTGTTAATGGTGCACAAATGACAGCACGCACAGCTAATGCCTTATACACACACCTCTGCATAACACACACTTCAACTCAAATGATACACACCACAGTGTGATTAGGAATTGTTTATACAACACCAGGGAGATTGGGCAGCCATATTAATTTCCCCAGAGTCAGAACCACAAATTTTAATCAGTGAATGTAAACTCAATACAAACATGTGTATTATATGCCTAAGTGCTTGTAAACATTTCCTGTTTTCCTACTATTTTTTCGACACACACCACTTTTAAACATCTGTTTATAGCATTGTTATGTCTGTTATGTTGCTTTGGTATAATATTCAGAACAACTTATTGCTAAAAACACAGACAGGAATCCACAACAAGAAAGCTTAAGCTGTTTATGTTGCCTGAGGCTTTTGTAGCCACCGTGACGGACAAAATGCTTACAGTGGTTTAAATACCTGCACAGTACAGATAAATAAAGTGAGAGGTGGGAAAGTGGAAAAGCTTGGTGGGCTTCAGTTGTAAACAAGTGTCTACAAACAGAGCAATTTCTGGTTGTGCTATGCAAAATTAAACTCTAAATTAAGCCTTAAAGGAGCACCAATTTTTCTAATTTTAGCAGTTTTACGTAAGGCGACCCATGCTTTTTATTTCATGAAAAAACTAAGACTTTGATGTTATATACAAGACAAAGAAGATTCCCTTTTTGTGCTTCACCCTGCTAGGTAGATTGCATGCACTGCAATTTTCTTTACTTAGCTCTATTTATTTATTTAAAATGTAAAAGAGGCATGAATAAATAACGTGATTATGTGACAGTTGTGATTTAGCCAAATGTTTAATTTTACTTTTTCAGGCTCAGGGCAATAAAATGTTAAAAATTAAACATACTTAAAAGAAAACAACCTACTGAAGATTTGCAGGTATTAGACTCCCTGCTCATGTTCACCCCAACAAAAGCTGCCGGTAAATTTGTTGTTACAAGGTTTCATGTTACTTATGGCAAATTTTGGCACCACTATCCCAGCGTCACAACAGAATTTAAGACTCATCAGACCAGGCAACGTTTTACTAATCTTCTATTGCCCAATATCTGTAGCCTTCCTGTCAGATCAAAGCAGTCTGGCCATTCTTCTCCGACCTCTGGCATCAACAAGGCATTTTCACCCAGACAACTACCCCTCACTACATATTTTCTCTTTTTAAGACCTTTTTCTCTAAACTCTAGGGAGCTCAGACCAGCCCATCTGGCACCAACAAACATGTCACGGTCAAAGTCACTTAAATCACCTTTGTCTGCTTGCCTAAATGCCCTGAGTTGCTGCTTTGTGATCAGCTAATAGATCAGCTGTGCTCAATGAAGTGCATGGTGAGTGTACAAGACCGCTCTGAAAAAGTGACCGAGAAAGAAGAAGCAACAAAGTTACAATAAAGTGAACATCCTGGCAAAGATCCCACAGATGTTAGCACATCTGGCAGTGGAAAAACTGACACACAGTGGTGACAAAATCAAAACTTTAGTCAACTATCCCTCATCAAAGAGAAACCAGAAGAAAAAAAAGTGCCAGGACTTTATTTGTTTTGACTGGCACTGCATATAAAGCACCAGGACATGAGCACAAGGTAATTAATGCTACGCAGAAGAAGGCTGGCCTGCATTGGTAAAAAAGAACACTAACAATGTGTAGTCAGACAGTGTTATGGTTTGTAAAGTTTTCCAGTTATACAAAGCTCGACCTTCAAGTGTCAGTAGTCACTGTGCTTCAAACACTGACTGATGTAACTGCTGCAATGCGCCTACTCTACCATTCAGGCTGGCTTGCTTTATCAAAATGCATCACTGATTATGTGAATCTGGGAATATGTGATAGTAACCGGAGAAGCAACCGCTGCAATGATGTTTTTAAAAAGGCAAACGAACACTAATCTTATTTTAGATCTGCTCCATTCTTTTCCGAGCTTGCCTGAATACTACACTACTACTATTCCCAGCCTCCCACGTCCAACCCCCTGCATTGTACAACGCCTAATTGTCAGAGTGAGGCCGCTCATTAAAAGCGACAGGACTGATGTCACTAACCACAAGCCTTGAGACCACAGCGCCCTATCGGAGCGGCTAAATGCGAAGCTGAGGAAAAGCCATTACTGCTGTGATCCCACGCTCTAGCATCATGGCGAACAAATGGATGACCTCAGTTTTCCTTCCACTCACCATCCTTTTATATCTCATGACTGTTGCCACAGACACAGAAAATGAAAACACCTCCATTATTAATTACGAACAAAATATTTTTTTAAAGCTCGCTCACTACTAAAGTGAGGAGACGTGCACTGCACTGACAGTAGGAGAATTCTTCTTACAGCTTGTAAGTCAGGTCAAACCCACAGGCTTCTTACAATCTTATGATGTTGTAGTCATCAAAACTTTGATTCTTCAGGTTTTATCCTTAAAGGGTAAAGGAGATAAGGGGAGACTGCAAAAAGATTGCAGCTCCATTCCCAGCAGGCTACATATGCACCAGCTGCATCCACATGCTATAGCATTGAAGTTTTTCTGATGTGCCAGTGTGAGTCTACCTCTGCATGAGTTCATCCCTCAATGCTAGAACTTCACTTCACCTACATACAGTAACTTAACAATAAATTTCACTGCTCAGCTTTTCTATTATCATCTTTCTTTCTTTACTGTCCAGCGTGATTTTAATTCATTTTTATCAAATAAATGTGTTATCATTGTGGAAAACATGGTTATCTTCACAACCATGCTGTGTAAAAAGCAATTGATGGGTAAAACTAAACCACCAACTGATGATTCCGATTAGTACACGACCCACTCTAACTCCTGAGCTACAGTCACCACAGTTGACTATAAATGAGAAAATTGGGAAGGTCATCTACTAAAGGGAACATTTGTGGTTTGATCCCTGATACTGAACCACAAATTGTGCATGTTAAATAGGAAGAACTTTGTCAGAAAAAGCATAGAAAAGCGCTTGTATGAATGGTCCAATGGGTAAATGAGGCATATTGTATAAAGAGCTTTGACTGCTCCAGAGGAGCAGAAAATCATTATATACAAACCAGTACATTTACCATTTAAATGTTACTTTCTTATTATTAGGAATTTTTTCAACAAGTAATACTGTAAAGCAGCAGATTACTTTTTAATGGCAGTGATGAGAATAAGAAGACTTTCATTTGCTGTTTTAAATTATTTGCTGTATGCATTTATTTGCAATCACTGTCTGGTTAGGTTTATTCGCCAAATTAGAGCTCAAAGCTGCCTTAGAGGTTGTTTAGTTATGCTTAGGCTCAGAAACATTTTACTTTTCTGTGGAACATCTTTCTGAGAACTTCACCTGGAACCATAACACTCTCTTCCCAGTTAAGAAGGTACATCAGCATCACTACTTTCTCAGGAGGCTGAGGCATGTTGGACTTGGGGGCTTAGTTCTGAACCTATTTTGCACCACCACACATCTATACAAGCAGATGCAAGAGAAGGGCCCGCTCTCCTCTTGAAAGACCTGACTCACCCAGAAAACACAATTTTCCCGTCCCCCCTCCCATCAGATATGAGGCTGCAGAGCAGAACCACCAGACTGAGGAACAGCCTCTGCTGTCAGATTGTTGAACTCTGGTGGTGCTCTATAGTCTGCTGCTGCCAGATAAAGGTCAAAAACATGAGAAACATCTTGTATTTGCACTATCCACTGTACTTTAAATTTTCTTATTACCTCTGAGAAAGAGGTTATGTATTTGGTAGCATTTGTGTGGGTGCGTGGCATTCTGTCTGTAAACACAATAGCTCGAGAAGTTTTGAATGAACTCTGATAAAACTTTGTAGGAGTGTAGAGTGGGATCATGTCAACAATCTATTAAAATCTGGCTTGCACCCACCGCAACTTAATAATTGACCTTAATATATAGGTCAAAAACTGAAAAAAGCCTAATTACGTAGACACTGTCATTCTTACAAGTGTGGTTTATATTGTTAACATGTAAAAAGCACTTTATAAAGATTTAAAATATCACATTAGACTTGACCTCTGACCTCTCCTAAAGGTCAGTAGATTGATCTGCCGGTCAAAGCGATAATAATGCTAGACAGAGCTATTTAAAACTGTTTTTACTGCCGTTGTTTGTATTGACAACATATTGGCATTTATTGAGTGATATACAGGAATTCTTAACATCACATGACTTTGAACCTCTGGTCTCGTCCTCAAGGTAAAATAAATTTACATAAGACTGTGCTTAAAATTAAGCTGCCTTTGTTCGTTATAGCAACATGATTTTTACTGCACTACAAACTTCTTAAAGTAAAAAGAACAAAGAAATGATATATTTTTATATATGAGAGTATACAAAAATGAATGAAGATGTACAAAATACGTAACTGCCCCATTAAAATTAAATGTTGCCCAGAGAGTGAGCTGCTTTGGCAGAGGTTTGAGCTTCTGGAGTGCTTCTTGTTTATTCTTTATTTTCTTATTTATTCCAAATGACACTGTGAATAAGCTCAAGCTGTATGTTCCTAGTTTGTGTACATGTTGCTCTTTCATGTTCTCATTCTTGTTGCCTTTTAATTGCACCCAATTACAATTTTGCTTCGACTCGTGCAAATATATGTGTTGGAATGACAATAAAAATCTTCCAGCTGAAGTACACTGGTAGTCATTACTAATTGCACTGACTGCCACTACAAAAGGGCAGTTTGTGTCCACGCACATGAACATAATACACATTGTCTAATTTTTTGTTGCTTTGCCATGATACTGAGCTGGTAATGTGTGTGTTTGTGTGCGTATGTGTGTGTACAGATGAAACAGCATCTCTGATAAGCCGGTTCTGCTGAGAAACTCGATCTTGTTGAAATCACTGACAGCACTCTGCTTACATGCCCTCCTCATCACCACAAACCTGGGCTCAATTTACTTTTTCCAATTCAACTGTCCATCCCAGTTTTCACTTCCTCTTCAGCTCGTATGTCACTTTCTCTGCATGCGTCAGTGTTTCTACATTGATCTCAGTCTAATTTCTAGCATGTGTCAAATACAATGCCATTGCTGTAGACATGGTGACATTAATTCAGTCAGAACAGTTCATTCAACCAGAATTTGTGCATATTTATCAGTGATTGTGGAAGGCTGAAAACATGCTTCAAGAATTCCTGTTAATGCTGTTTTCTGTCTTAAATATTACTGAGCTGACTGTCTTAATTAGTAACACACTGAAAACTGTTACCAAAAATGTTACTAGCCCTGCGAGAGACAAGTGGATTGCTCAGTTATGAATTCAACCCTTCCTTTTCTCTTGAAATTGAATAGCTTTGAAGCCACCTAAGAGAATGTTATCTAGTTAATTCAGTAAAGTCTTATTTTGTTGTCAAGCTGGACTCTGATAAAACTGCTCTTCGTTCCCTAGTTTCTGCTGCTGGAAACCAGATGGTGCAGAAATAATTGACCACACACTTGTCAAGTAAAGGGCTTCACAACTCTTTAAAAATAGATGCTCTTGTGCTAAGAGATAGCACTCACGCCTCAAGTGAAAACTTTCTTTTCGCTGAAATGCAGTTTTTTTGTTCTCCTTCTTTGCAACAACAGAAATTCTTCTCTGTGTTCATTCAGTGCACATTTATCTAGATATGTTATATAACCAATGACAGGTCAGCATCTCAAATCTGAGAAAGCAATCATGTTCTTTGATAATTAAAATATATGTGTTGTGTTATTGCTACAGCGAAGCCACCATAACATACCGTAATATAGCAAATATAAACTGAATCACATGTTTCTGCTTTATACATTTGCTTAACAAGGAAAAGATCCCTGATTGAGTTCTGGGTAGGAGACATAAACCCCAGCGGAGTTGCATCAGGAAGGGCACCCGGTGTAAAAACTCTGCTAAATCAAATATGCAGAGCTACCCTCTATATGTCTGACTTGTGGAGGGTAGCTCTGCAAATGAAACTCCTTCTGCATAGGCTCCCTTGTGGATATAAGAGCAGCTTCTCTTCTAGGTATTCTCTAAGTAAGATACTGGGAGAAAGTTATCACTCAGACATATAGTGAGTGCAATATAAATCTGTTTTTTACAAGGTTAACATTTCTAGAAAATACATGGTGGATGACCGCCCCTCCATGAGTCTGGTCTGCTGGAGGTTTCTTCCTGTCTATTTTTTCCATCCCACTGTTGCCAAGTACTTGCTCATAGCGGATAAAGTGATTGTTGGGGTTTTCTCTGTATTACTGTAGGGTCTTGACCTTACAACATAAAGTTCCTTGAGGCAACTTTTCTTGGTATTTGCTGCTATATAAATAAAATTGATCTGAATTTAATTGAATTTCTCGAGGCAAACCTTGCAAACAACCCATATTTGTTCATTAACTTCATTATTCAACATGCTAACTGAGACTTATAGTCTAAGAAGTAGCGCTTGGGTTTCTTGCCAATTCTCTGACCATTGCTGGGTCTGAACATGTTGTGAATTTGCTGAAACAACCACTCCTGGGAACATAGTGGCATTGTGTTGACACACAACTGATGTACTCACACTTGTTGATTATCTGTTAATCAAGTGCATTTGATCAGCAGCATCTAGAAGCTACTAACCCTCCTAAATTCTGTGAAAACAGTAAAAGTATACAAACTGTCTTTTTTACACTGCTGTTACTATACAGTTGTTATTAAAGAAAATTATGTCTCTGTGTTGACCTACACTTCTTTAAACCGGTAGTTTTATAATTCATTCATAGAAAACCAGTATGAATAAATAATGTAATGCACACTCACAATCACACTCAAAACAAAGTCTTAGGATTATCTTCTACACAGTAATTTGCACCTATACATTTTATTTCCTTTGTTTTTATTGCTCAAATTTCCACTTTTACCGTCCCTCCAGCTCTATACCAGCAAAGAAAATATTCTGCTAAGGTCATCATTTATTCAGTATACCGAGAGTTGGGAAAGCTCCTCCCTGGAGCAACGCTGAATCTTAAAAACCGGTGAAGTTTATTATCTATTTTTAGCATCAGCAGTATTCCAGCTTGTGTCTGCTCCTCTGGAAACTGCTTCTACTCTACTCAATACTGGTGGTCAAGTGTTCAAGTGAAGCAGCACTGAAATGTGATCTCCAGAGGTGGATCACAGTGAATCCTTCAACTTATGTTTTAAGAGTCTTTTATGCTCAGGTGACTTACAGTATATGAACGTAGTATAGCGTATATTAGTTTAAAAACCTCACCCTGACAGTGATACGTTCCACTCTCATATAACAAATAGGCCTTACTTGAATACTGGCTTCCCAAACATGATTATCTATGAGCAGTAGGAAGTGGCTTGGATGTAAACTCACTGAGGTCTCCTCCTGCTCACTTTGATGAACCACAATATGCCAGCAAATTCATAGGACTGGTCAGGCTGACCAGAATTTTAGCTGAGACTGAATACAGCTGCCATTTCAGCAAACTATGAATCATATTAACTGACAGGAAAGATGAGAGTAGTGTGATTTTATTTATAAAAGCAAATGCTCACAAACTGAGGAGGCTAGTAGATAAATATATCAGAATTTAAGGAAGACGTTGGAGTTTGTTCACCTGCACTTCTGCTAATGACCAGTATGAACTCCTCTGACTGCAAGGAAAAGTCAGAATGCCTATAAAAGTGGATGGCCCGATTGGTTTATATCCTCAGTCACAAGTTTCACATCTTCTTCAATAAACCATGATGTTCCTTTTGAAAACTATGGTGTGAACAGAATGCTTTATAGCCTGGGTCCCACGTGGTTGACAAGTTGCTGCTGTCTGAGCTTGCAGTGTCCTCACATTCTCACTCTGACCTCCTCTAGCTTGTGATGTCTATAAAACATGTCGACAGCCAAACTGCCAAACTCGAGGCTTCAACACAGTCATCCGCAAGAACGGGCGTCAGCGGTTGCTGCCATACTTTAAGTGTAGTTTGTAGAAAGTGTCAATAATATGGGGTCATTCTGGGGTTTTATCAGTAAGGAAAACACAGAAAACACAGACATCTGAACAGTAAGTACAAATTCTGAAAAAACACTTAGAATCATAGGAAATTACTGGAAGCTGTTGCAAAATGAATCTGCTAATACCCTTCCGTTATTTGCATGCTAATTACAGTGCTTTGTCTGCATGGTTCAAATCTCTTGACATCTTGCTTGAAAACTTAAATTGTTATATCTGCAGGGCCAAAACTAAACTCTGTGGTGATGTGCAGTGCATGCAGGACTCTCTGTTCTTTGCTCTGCTTGTGTCTAACTAGTCAGGGGGAAGCCCTGGCGTTCTGCAGCTAAAAGCCCCACCATATAATGAATAATGAATTCCCCATCCAGTCTATCCGAATACTAGTTCAAAGGCATCTATCGTTATGCATGGACCGGCATCGAGCCACACAGCTCTATGCTAATGGCCCTTAACTCTAGGGGCTGGACAGAGCCTACTGAGCCATGCAAATGTTTTACTGCTAAGGTTGAAGAAGACAACGATGGGGAGGATGTGATGAGGACCCAGGGGCTGGGGAAAAAATGTACGCCTGGCCACCAGCAGCACACAACACTGCAACATTTTCACACAGGCACACATTCACACAGACTCAGAAACTACTGTAAGTGCAATTCATCCCATAGAAAGCTTGATCGTGTTATTGATGCTGAGTGACACTAACTACCTCCCCAGCACTCCGAGACTGAGATGTGAGAATTGGGAGAGGTTGTCATAAGAAATCACATTTCAGCCTCACCACTTAGTCGATACCAGTTATATGCAGAGTCAAAGATATTTTGGGATTCATTTGTCTGGTGTTCTTCTTTTTAGTCTTACTAGTCTATCATGATATAAAAAAACAATGCTGCTTCTGCAGGGACTTTACACATAAAGCGTGTGTTTGTGTGTGTGGGGGTCTGTGTGTGTGTGTGTGTGTTTGTGGGTGTGCCTGTGTGACTAGGCTAAGTTTGTACAGTCATTTCAGCATTTTCCTGATTAGACTGAAAACAAAAGCCCCTGTTATCAGGGAAGGAAGCAGCACTCTGCTTGTGAGCCATCAAACAAAGAACATTTTTCTCTGTTAAAATCAGCAGCTTAAAATGAGAAAAAAACTGAAAGCCTGATGTAAAACCTCCTCTGGGAAGGTACTGTATATATTTGAGAGTGCTTTCCTGTTTGTTTTTCATTTTTCATTCCTTGGCTTTATCCCTTACCTCTGTTCTGTCTCTTTGGCTTCTGCTCTGTGTGGATTTCCTACTGCACCTCGCTCTTGATCCCTTGGCCTTCATTTCTTTCTTATTTCCCCTCTCTGCTCCTTTACACGAGTCTACATTTGAATTCATTATAATGCTGGTTTCACAGTGCAATGGGAGCTTGCAGAAATAGTATTGGGAATATTTCCCAGAATTTCAAAGCAACCAAAATCAGAGACTTACCAACCAGCACCCGAGGGACTCAGGTAAATCCTTTGGGTTTTCAAAGAGACGCTCAGAGCAATGCAGCTGCTCAGAATAATGCAATTTACTAGATTTAAAGTAAAACAGTGACACTTTCTTTTACAAATGAAAGAAACCTCTAAGTCAGATAGGAAAAAGGTGGTCCCTTAAAAAGCCCTTCTAACTAAAGCAGTGGAGCATGAAATGCCCAGTTTAATTGCAACACTATTCAACACTGATTCGCCTCTCTAACCTTGACAGACCATAAGCGAACAGAAGAGGGTGATGAAAAGCCACTCGGTGAGATGCCAGTCACGTGCAGGGAAGAGCCACTCACGAATGGTAAACCTAGAGGTTAGCATTGGCACGCTGGAGCTATCCAAGTGTCTGCATGAGCATTAAGAAATGACAACAGTGGGGTCTTGGTGGCCCATTTCTATCTAAGCCTTCACATTGTTCACACTGGAAATCATCACACATCCACAACAGTCAGCCAACAAATGAAATAACTCAAATGACATTACAACACTTTCCTATTTTTGAGTTTTTTTTAGTTTATATATATATATATATATATATATATATATATATATATATATATATATATATATATATATATATATATAAATATATATATATTAAAAGCCACTCGGCTATATATATATAGATATAGATAGATAGATAGATAGATATAGCCGAGTATATGTATATACATATATATATATATGTGTGTGTGTGTGTGTGTGTGTGTGTGTGTGTGTGTGTGTGTGTGTGTGTGTGTGTGTGTGTGTGCGTGTGTGTGTGTGTGTAGTCAGATGATAACAAAGAGAGGGAAGGTAGTCAGAACTGAGGGGATCAAACTATCAGAAGGCAACATTGCAGACATAGAGGACAGTTACAAGTACCTGGGGATCCCAAAGGCAAATGGGAACCATGAAAAGGTCGCTAAAAAAGCTGCAACCACCAAGTACGTGCAGAGGGTCAGGCAAGTCCTGAGAAGTCAGCTGAACGATAAGAACAAGATCCGGGCTATCAACAGCTATGCCCTGCCCGTGATCAGGTACCCTGCTGGGATAATAAGCTGGCCAAAGGAGGAGATAGAAGCCACTGATATCAAGACAAGAAAGCTCCTGACCATGCATGGAGGGTTTCACCCCAAGTCCAGCACCCTGAGGCTGTACGCTAAGCGGAAGGAAGGGGGCCGGGGACTGGTGAGTGTCAGCACCACAGTCCAGGATGAGACAAGAAACATCCACGAATACATCAGCAAGATGGCCCCAACCGACCGCGCGCTCAGTGAATACCTCAGGCAGCAGAAACTCAAGAATGAGAAGGAAAAGGATGCACCATCATGGAAGGACAGGCCCCTCCCCTGTATGTCCGCCAGCAGATAGAGGAGGTGGCTGATATTCAGAAATCCTACCAGTGGCTGGACAAAGCTGGACTGAAAGACAGCACGAAGGCACTAATTATGGCAGCACAAGAACAAGCTCTGAGTACAAGATCCATAGAGGCTGGGGTCTATCACACCAGGCAAGACCCCAGGTGCAGGCTGTGTAAAAATGCCCCTGAGACAATCCAGCACATAACAGCAGGGTGTAAGATGCTAGCAGGCAGGGCATACATGGAACGCCATAACCAAGTGGCCGGCATAGTGTACAGGAACATCTGTGCCGAATACGGCCTGGAAGTTCCGAGGTCAAAATGGGAGACGCCCCCAAGGGTGGTGGAGAATAACCGAGCTAAGATCCTGTGGGACTTCCAGATAAAATGGTGGTGGCTAACCAATCAGACATAGTGGTGGTTAGACAAACAGAAGAAGACGGCCGTAGTGATTGATTTAGCGGTTCCCAGTGACAGCAACATCAGAAAGAAGGAACATGAGAAGTTCGAGAAATACCAAGGGCTCAGAGAAGAGCTCGAGAGGATGTGGAGGGTGAAGGTAACAGTGGTCCCCGTGGTAATCGGAGCACTAGGTGCGGTGACTCCCAAACTAGGCGAGTGGCTCCAGCAGATCCCAGGAACAACATCGGAGATCTCTGTCCAGAAGAGTGCAGTCCTGGGAACAGCTAAGATACTGCGCAGGACCCTCAAGCTCCCAGGCCTCTGGTAGAGGACCCGAGCTTGAAGGATAAACCGCCCGTAGGGACGAGGGGGGAATTCTTTACATATATATATATATATATATATATATATATATATATATATATATATATATATATATATATATACATATATATATATATATATGTATATATATATATATATATATATATATATATATATATATATATATATAAAAACACCCATCTCGCCCCAGGGTGCTGGACTTGGGGTGAAACCCTCCATGCATGGCCAGGAGCTTTCTTGTCTTTATGTCAGTGGCTTCTATCTCCTCCTTTGGCCAGCCTATTACCCCAGCAGGGTACCTGATCACGGGCAGGGCGTAGGTGTTGATAGCCCGGATCTTGTTCTTACCATTCAGCTGACTCCTCAGGACTTGCCTGACCCTCTGCAGGTACTTGGTGGTTGCAGCTTTCCTAGCGGCCTCTTCATGGTTCCCATTCGCCTGCGGGATCCCCAGGTATTTGTAACTGTCCTCTATGTCTGCAATGTTGCCTTCTGGTAGTTCAATCCCCTCAGTTCTGACTACCTTCCCTCTCTTTGTTACCATCCGACTACACTTCTCCAGTCCGAACGACATCCCGATGTCATTGCTGTATAGCCTGGTAGTGTGGATCAGTGAATCGATGTCTCGTTCACTCTTGGCATACAGCTTGATGTCATCCATGTACAGGAGGTGGCTGACAACCGCTCTGTTCCGTAGTCGGTATCCGTAGCCAGTCTTGTCAATTATCTCACTGAGGGGGTTCAGGCCTATGCAGAACAGCAGTGGGGACAGAGCATCTCCTTGGTAGATCCCGCACTTGATGGTGACTTGTGCTATGGGCTTGGAGTTGGCCTCTAGTGTTGTGCGCCACATCCCCATTGAGTTCCTGATGAAGGCTCTTAGGGTCCTGTTGATCTTGTACAATTCTAGGCATTCCAGTATCCAGCTGTGGGGCATTGAGTCATAGGCCTTCTTGTAATCAATCCAGGCAGTGCACAGGTTGGTCAGTCTGGTCTTGCAGTCTCGGCTCACTGTCCTGTCTACCAGTAGCTGGTGTTTTGCGCCTCTGGTATTCTTGCCAATCCCTTTCTGTGCCCCGCTCATGTATTGACCCATGTGCCTGTTCATCTTAGCCGATATGATGCCTGACAGGAGCTTCCATGTAGTACTGAGGCAGGTTATTGGTCGGTAGTTGGATGAGACCGGTCCCTTCTGGGGGTCCTTGAGGATCAGGACCGTCCGGCCTTCGGTTAGCCATTCCGGGTGTCTCTCGTTAACTAGCATATATATATATATATATATATATATATATATATATATATATATATATATACATATATATATATATATATATATCTATATATCTATATCTATATAGATATATTAGGGGTGCAACAATACTCGTATCGATATTGAACCGTTCGATACAGTGCTTTCGGTTCGGTACGCATATGTATCGAACAATACAAATATTTTAATTTATTTTATCAACTTTTCTTCTGACGATGCTGTCTGTGTTGAGAGCTCAGTGGATCTGCGTTCGACTACTCCGCCTAGGCTGCACTGTCGAGCGCAGATCCACTGAGTGCAGCGCAAGCTAGCGAGACAGAAGTTAAGCTCATTGCAACATGGCAAATTGAACCTCCCCCACCCTAATTCAGATCTGGCGTTTGGAACTATCTTGGTTTTCATGTGAAGTACGACCCTGAAGGTAAGCGCGTCATGGACAAAAGTAAAACAGTATGTCGGATGTGCCACGCAATGCTCAATTACATTGGTGGGAACTAGTGCGTTAGCGCACTTAGCTTGTTAACGTGTTGACGCTGTCCAGCCCCACGCACTGGGCGATCCGCGGTAGCTCGTTAACGGAGATTTGCCGTGTTGTGGCGTTAACGTCACTTCAACGAGATTAACGCTGACAGCACTAGTGGGAACACAACGAATATGACTGCACATTTACTCTGACATCATCCAAGTGCAAAGACAAGTGGAAGCAGACAAAAACAACAAGCAGGCATGCTACAAACTTTACCCGAGCCATTTAGACAGCCGTTAGCACATGATTCTCCTTATGGGGACTTGATATGTTTAATATGCTGCTGAGAATATACCCCCATATTTTGGAAAGAGCCATTTCTCTGTAATAAACTCTCTTTTTCCAAAGATGAGTGTTTTCTCGATCAGATAGATTTATTACTTTGTTGTTTCAGCAACATTAAATTTAAAAACTGTACTTTTGAGTTAAAATATATATTTATAATTTTAATAAATGACAAATTAAAAAAGAATGAACATTTTTTTGTATCGAAAAAATATCGAACCGTGACACCAAAGTATCGAACCGAACCGAACCGTGAATTTTGTGTATCGTTGCACCCCTAATATATATATATATATATGTAGTGTATTTTGTGTGTTTGCTCAATAAATCGCTGCACCCTTTTGCCATTGTCCTAGCAAAATATAAATAAATGAAGGGTGGCTCAAGACTTTTGCACAGTATTCAGTATTTACAGTATAACTGTACTTTTTGATGTACATTTGCATTGCTAACAGTTTTCCTCTAAGGCATCTCCATTTACAGTATTCAACTGCATTCTTAAAGGAAGTGGTATTACTGAACAATGCATCCTCTATTTTTAGAGCAGTTTCTTACGCTCTGTGCATGTACATTGCTTCACTTTGTATTCACCTTTTATTTGCACTCTGTATGCTGGTATAGAGTCAAGCACTTTGAAAACCCTGGTGTAGAGAAAAGATGGACAAAGTACAAAAAAGGGCAAAATTTCTATCTATGTCATTCGACATTCATTTGGCATCTTTTGGGGGATAAAGTTCTTACTCACAAACACAGCAGGCTTGTACACTTGTACTCAGTACAGTGAGAATAATTTAGCTGAATCACTTAATTCAAATAAAGCCTAGCATCCTTAAAATGTGCCAGACTTTGTCTGAATTAAATAAAGATTTTGTTAAACAGCTGTCAATGTTTTGGATAAAACTGTTCCTAAAGATATTAACATCAAATGACTGATAAACCACACAGAGCCCTGACTTTATTCATGTAAATGTAAATTCTTACAGTGATCATTTCAGTCATTACCCACAATGTGCCTTTTTTCACCTTTTCCACCTCAATTCAATAACAGAACCTGCAGCCAGTGAAATCAACCAATTCTTAAATCTTAATAATTGCTGATTGGTCACCGTTGACACGGGTTATTGTATGACAAATCACATAAAGATACTGACCTCATTAAAGTGTGCCACCTCCTCACAGTTCTCTGCTATACGGCTGTAGAAGGACAGACCTGAAAAATAACGAGAAATTTAGTCATTAAAACCTGGTTCAGTAACACCATTGTGCCTGCTGTCATCCCACTTTGAGTGGGTGGGCTTACTGCATGGGGCACGTACAAAGCATGAGAAAGAGCAGTCAGTTGGTGTTTACTTAAACCTGCATTAATTATGAAATAATTTAGTTTTAAGACTTTATCCAAAGTAGCAAGCAGGTAAGTGATTATTGAAGCTCTGTGCACTGTGATGTGGGTTTTTTTTTTTGCAGCCACAGGACTTGGAGTTGACCATGAACTCCCCTGTATACCAAAGTATCCTAGAGTCAAATGTTTTAAATATGTAAAGCTTTTCCTGTGTTGGAGACACAACAGGACAATGATCCAGCAGCAAATCTACAGCAGAATGGCTGAAAAAGAAAATAATCAAGATATAATCTAAACCTGGACCTTAGGAGACCTCTGCACAAACAAACCCAAACTCAATGACCTGAAGCAGCATTGTAAAGAAAAGTGGGAAAACATTCCTTCTCAACAACGTGAAAGACTGATAGTCATACAGAAAAAAACAATTTCAAGTTATAATTGCTAAAGGTGGTTCTACAAGCGACTTAATTCAATAAGGGTGCACTTGGCCTTGTCAGATGCAGGTTAGCAACCTGAATCCATCAGTTCACTGAGACGTTTATTAAAGTGAAAATGGGGTGACATAAAATCAGCCTACTCATCTCATAAAGAGCTGCGGAAAGACAAATGATACTTTAAGTACCTGACAAATGTAAATATGAAACAGCTGCATGGAATCACCAGAGGCAGAAAAGAAATGCAGACAATTAAATGACTACAGTGTGACTCACTGTGCGACTGCAGAAGAATGTAAAGAATATAAATTAAAATCATATTTTTCCATTATTAGAGCTAAAAGTATGTGCGTCAGCCAATGAAAGCTGTTGTCTACTCAGAGTTTATATTGGGAAAGGAACCTTTCATTGAACAGTAACCTGACTCACTCATGCGTCCTGGTTGTTGTGCTCACCTGGTTGCTTTGTGATGCTTATGAATGGTCCTGCACCACAGTGTGCATTCTGCTTTGTTCTGATAGTTTGCTTTGTGCATCTGAGCCTTTATGAAGCTCTGTTGATGTCTATTTGTGTGCTTGTGGGCACATCAGCTGCCATACACAGGGAGACACACAAACGCATACAGACACCTACAATGTTAATTACAGTCCCTGTCAGTTTGGCTGTAATAATGAGGGTAAATGGAGTAAATACATTCTGCCAGGCTCAGATATTTTAGATATTATAAGTGCAGAAAGTATCTTTTCACACATTCAAAAGCACAAAACCTTCAGGTTTTAAAGATGTCATGCTTGACGTAAGCTTATCGTTATAATTTTACCAATGCACAAATAGGACTCTAGTTTATAATCCCACTTCCAAGTGTTCCTGTCTCTCTTTGCCTTCACTCCTACACTCTCTTGAACCTTATAAATCCCCCAAACCTTTGAATTTTATTTTAGAAAATAAACACCACTTCAGTGTCGGAGAGGGAGAGAGACAATATTCCTCCTACATTATTGAAAAGAGCGGCACTGCTGTCATACCAGTGTTTTCATCCAACTAGATGTGGGCTTAGAAAAGCAGACCATGTGACACTTATGTAAGGTGCTCCACACCAAACTAAAACAACATTCTGCTAATCAGCGCGGCTTTTGGCTTTGATGAAACAGTCAAAGATAAAGAGTTAAAGAGCTGCTATGAAGGACCTGAGCTGTAAGAAAGAACAGAAAGTCATTTTTTGTTATCTCAAGCAGATAGATGAAAATTAAAAGAGTGAAAGCTGGAGAACACTGTGTAAGTCTGAAACTCACATGAATGAAGAGGGCACAGAGGTGCATTTAAGGCTTTCTTAAGTTTTTGCAAGAATGTGGTTAAAGCAGAAAACTCGAGTGTTGAGTAGAAACATGGAAACATTTGTTTTTTTAATGTATTTTAGTCTCTGCAGCTCTGTACTGAGATTTAATTTTACCTTATCTCCCGGTGCATTAGGGGGCAGTACGTGGCATTACAAGCTGAATAGGTGCCCTAATTTAAAAAGTAAACATACCAAGTGTCTGTTTGTAGAATAAAGTGCTACACAGAGGAAAGGAATTTTAAAAATATCCGCAGGATACAAGAAATTGCCCCAAGCTCTGTTCCTGTCCTGTGAATCAGGAAGACTCTGAGTAATAAAAAGAACAAACAAACTGTCCAAGCGGCTGTGTTAAGTGCCTAGAGGTTAAAGAGAGGTTTGATAAGTGCCAACGTAGAGGAAGACAGCCTGGGTGAATGAACTGAAAATTAATATTGTAAAGCACAGAGATAAGGTTTCATTAATTCTTGCATGGAGTATGGCTCTGTATTGCTGCAGGCTACTCAGAAGAAGAGCAACAACAGCCGAAGTGCAGCTCTCTGATAAAGCCAAGAGCTGCCGATAACATAACCAGAATTCATCAACGACTTGTCGGGAAATCAATTACATTTTGAAGATGCTCCTTTGAAGGGACTTGACTTGATTTATTGTTTCTGACAGCAAATAATAACAACCAGATAAAGTTAGATCAGAGATAGAACATCACGTCCCATTTAATCCATTTTTATTAGCTGTCTTTATTGCACTGGCTTGAAGCTTTTTTTATTACACCTTTTCCCCCTTTCAGAGATATCATGTTGATTTAGCTTCGGGGTGGTTATAGGACTCTTCTAACTTACAAAAATTAAGCATCTGATGATGACAAAATACCTCAAAAATAGAGACCTTAAAAGACCAGCAAAGGGTTGACAAAAATATATCTGATATTTTACATATTCATTTACATATTCATACTTATACTCATACACTTCCTTGATGCTAGATAACAAGCAGAAAGCTGGGGTACAAAGAAATGCCAGAATGACTGAATGAGTTTCTTACACCAGACACCCTAAAAACAGAGATAAACTGAAGCTGTTCTGTAATTAAAAATGGCCCCAAACTCCTCCTGAACTTAGTGCAGGTCTGATACACAGCTACACAAAGCAACAAAGCACTTATTTCCCTGGCAGACCTCTTCCTCTCCAGACAGGAAGCATTTTAAACTCTAAGTGCTCAGGAAACTCCACTGACAGCCTAAACCAAAAACCCACAGCGCCGAAGGATATGTGGGGATGCAAAGCTGATTAAGACACTGTGATTAACACACAAATTTGGGAAGTATTTAAAAAATTATTATTTAGCTCAAATAAATGAATAATTAAACTTAAATGCACTGGAAGAATGGAGAAGAAATTGTGAGACTGAGAAAAAATGAAAAGATTAAAAAATGGAAATGAAATTTCCCCTCCAGTAGCTGAGTGACTATTAATAAATATGCTTGAACTCTTTAACTGGATAATTTTGAATATGCAATTATTCAGCTTTTGGATGAAACTGATTCACTAAATGTTGGGCTTGATGTTCGACCATACCTGCAGCCACCCTCTTTCACCTTTCCTGTGACTCTGCTATTCCTTCATATCTGTTTACTTCAACAAACTCATGCTAGAGGATCACAAAGGAAATTCCTACTCAGGTCATGGACTGTATTGGGTAGCAGAATAGATGTAAGATCCTAGTGCAGGTAAAATTCATTTACATACCTTTTATGTGGTATTTCTTATATACGTAAGATTGGCTGTGTTTCTGCTCATTCTTTTGTTTTTTCATTTTTTTACTAGAAAACCCTCAGAGCTCACACAGAGTTTTGAATGAATGAAAATCAGCAAAAGCCAATTGCTGACCTCAAACCAAGTTTTTAGCCTTAACATCAACATTAAGTAGATCCAGTATAAAGGCTAGTTTTCTTAATGGCTGAGCCTCATAATTTGACTTGTGAGTTTTTGACATCTCTACATCATCAGTGTGATTTGAAAAAAAAACAACAACCCCTCACCACCTTATATGCATTTGATTGTTTAAGATTAAAAAAAAGAAGAAGCTAGAACTGAAATTTTTTTCAGTTTTAAAAGTCATAATAATTTCTGATATTTAACTGCTTTTTTATTTGTCAGAAGGTTCAATAATTACTCAAGTTTAAAAAAAAAACCCTCAGAAATTTCTGGGGTTAATTTATGTCTCTAAAACATACAAATAAACACAGATACACACAAAATTTTCTTGAACTTTTTAAAAAATTATACATGGATGAAGTGGAGCTACACTGCTGACAGATGGACTTTTGAGGAAAGAGCGGACGATCCAGTCACTGACTGTGAAGGCACTGTTCATATACTATCCAGACCCTGGTGCAATCACTGCAGCACAGACCACTGCACTAGAAGTTATCATTTTTTCCCCCCAACATACACACACACACACACACACTGAGAGGAAAGGAGGCAGCACTGCTCTTGTAACATCTTCTCCAATTGTGATGCTGCATTGATTTCAACAGGGACAGAGCACCTGTCAGTGAACTAATCACTGTCCAGGGTGCTGAAAAACACACCGCTCCTCCTTCCTGTCTCAGTTTCTTTCACATTATTTTGCTCACACACCCAGCACACGGAAAGCAAACGATAAGCACGTGAAACACATGAATAAATCAACTAAAACCTTTTTTCCAAAACTCATTTCGTCTTCTCATCTCCTCTGAGAGAGAGTGCAAGGTCGTGGCTACAATTCTGACTCCTAGATTTGAGTGAATTGGTTATTACCCCAAAGATCTTACACGGAACATTCCCAAAACTCCATCTTTAGCCACATCTTTAGCAATCGATGCCATCAGCTTAGTCAACACTGGCCTCTTACCCACATTGTTCTAGTAAGTTGAAAGAAAGTAAATAAAATAACTGACAATCAGTGACGGGAAAGATTGGTGTTTTTTCCTCTTTTATGATGCACTTAAAAAATAGAAGAGATAAAAGCTTTGAATTTACATTCACCATTCTTGGCAGAAATTGTATTAATTTTTTGTAGTACTTTACATGATGTATATAACATATAAAGGAAAAAAGACAGAATTTAATTTATCAGTATTTTACCATATTAACGAATATAATGAAATAAAACGTAAGGCTTGGATACTCGATCTCTCTTTGTGATATAGACCAGTTATTCTGTTTTGCCTGCAACTAAACTCTTTTTCTCGCTCTTCCAACTTTTTTATGCAGCGGCTGACTGGCTCTCATCACATTGTGTAACGAAACGCAAATCAGGGCACAGCACACAGCGCGATTCGGTTTCCAAACACACACGGCTTCAACATACAGAAGAATAATATATATATATATATATATATATATATATATATATATATATATATATATATATATATATACATATATATATATCCTTACCCCTGAATGTAACTTTGGCGATCTTGTCACCTTTCCCTCGCAGGTGAGCGACCGTCTTCAGGTGAACCATTAAAGCCATCATTAGTCCAGTCTGGTGGGGGCGGGAGTAATTTTACTCCACACAGATAAAACTTGAATCAATTTGGTGCAATCTGCGTTTAATGATGTCTTGGTGAGCCTTTCTTTGCGGGCTGGAGTCGGTGGACCCAAAAATCGCTTTCTATCCGGGCAACATGAATACTTTAGGTGCGTTTCTTTAAAAGAAACAAACAAACAAACAAAATAATCCAAAAACCAAAAATGAATTAATCACAGGCTTCAGTTAACATTTCCTCCTACTCCGTGCTCCGTGGCTGCTGGATCTATCGCACATCTCTGAGCTGGCTCTTGGTTTTACTCTGCTCGTTGCGCAGGAAGGGCGGGGGTGGGCTTCAACTACAGAGAGATGATGCTCTAATTGCGGGGGGACAAAACAAAACAAAAAAACGCAGACCAGGCTTAGGATTCGGAGGAAAACCCTACGGCTGTTTGAGAGACATTTTTAATAAAAACGCTTAGCCATGAATCTAGACCTACTGTACTTCATGCATTTTACTTTGAAATAAAAAGATAATCTTGTTACAATAAACTTTGCACGGTACAAACGGTTTGCTGCCACGCCCACATTATACTGCAACTCCCCGATCCCTTTAGTATAGCTGTGGGTCAACATGGCGAACAGGTGAGGTGAACATTGTCCTTTTCTGACCTTTGGCCAACAGTTCCTGCTGAAGAGGCGTCAGGACAGCCGCAAACAACAGAAACATGTTGACTTACCTACCACCAGCTTCAAATCTACTCCAGCACACTCACCTGCCACTTTATTAAGTACTGCTCCTTTGGCGTAAACACGATAAAAGCATGGCTCTGTCCTGCCCTGTATCAGAGGTTCAGGTGATGGTGTAATGTCTCTGTGATATTTAGCTTTTTGGGCCATTGAGTGCCACAAGAGCATTGCTTAATCTCCACAGCCTACCTGAGTATTGCTGCTGACCATGTCCATCTGTTTATGACCACAGTGTACCCACCATCTGATGGCTGCTTCCAGTACGATAATAGACCATATTACAAAGTTCAACTCACCTTAAACTTTTTTCTTGAGCATGACAGTGATTTCACTATACTCATGACCTCCACAGTCACAAGAGCTCAATCCAATAGCACATTTTTGAGAGGTGGTAGATTGGGGCATGGAGCTGACAAATCTGCAGTAACTGTGTGATGCTAGCATGCCAATATGGACCTAAATCTCAGAGGAATGTTTTTTAGCAGCTTGTTGGATCTATGTCAGGAAGAATTACGGCAAAAAAGGGTCCAAGCCAGTACTAACAAGGTGTACCCAATGAAGTGGAATATGAGTATATATGTATTTGGTACGAGAAATGAAAAGGCAGTAGGTTGCTTTGGGCTCCTCTTTTTGGATTTGAAAAATAGCTATCATTCAGTAGTAATGGGTATCACTGTAAAGATACCAAGAGTACAACTGTGTGAAAACCTTTGTTTTGATGCAGTGTTCAGATGTGTAAGTCTGCAAACAACAGCAGAGGAGCTCTACATCTGCTCGCTCATGCAGTGTTCCTCACAGCATGAAACCAAAACTTTAGAGCTGTGAGTTTCTTCAGGAATGCCACTGTTTTCTGGTTGCAAAGGCAGCAGCAGGAGTTCCTGTGACAGCATTGTGATGCTTCTGGTCCTTAACATCCCAGGAGCAGTGCTCAGCACTCTGAGTTTTTGACAACTTCTGTCAGAGGAGAGTCAAATATTCTGCTAAGAATGGATTCCAAACAAATACACATATGCTGTGTTATAAACTGAGAAAACAGCATCATAGTCTAAACTGATTTAAACGAGGTATAAAAGATGACTACAACACCCAGTTTTAGGGAGTATCTATGAGCACCTTCAAAAAAATTATGGAAAACACAGGCAACAGCAGACTGAAATGAACAATCCCCTAATTTATCATCTTTGTACAAAGAAAAATAAAGATTCCAAAAGAAGACACACCAGCCAACATGCCATCCTTTATTCTGTAATAAAACACAAATCAGTTGTGTTTTAAATAAAGTTAGATATGAAAGAATTCAGTTTAGAGCATAATGCAATAAATGACAAAAAGGATCAACAAAGTAAAGACACAATAATGATAGAACTGGGACACACACTATACTTTAACACCTACTGATATAAACCCTACTAGACAGTGAGTCTATGTGGATACAATGAATCTGGTGAGATGGCCAGGTATTGTATCACAAACAAACAAAAACTTGTCTCTTCACTTGAGGTAATCGGGAGTACCTGGCATAAACAGCCTCAGGCATGTGTATAACAAGAGAAAACACCTTTCTACCACATAGGCTGAAGTACAGTCTCTCTCTGGTGTGAATGAGGGACAGTCTGTAAGTATCTTTTGTTTAAATTATGTATTGCGGTTTGCACTGACTCATGTATGAGAGAGATAGAGAGATGAGTAATAAAGTAACTAATACTGAAAAAAACCCAATTTAATCTGTGCAAATGATCCAAAGCCGGCAGCGCTGCAGACATCAAAGCTGCTTCTTGTTATTATTCTAATTTTTTTTTTAAATCTGAATTTTTGTGCCACTGCTTCCTAATATCAAAGTGTGGTTAAAAACCGCGTCCCTGGCTTAAACCCTTTAGTTCTCTTGTCTTTTCCTCGGGGGAGGGGGTCCAACCCTGTGTTAGAAAGGTTCTGGATGAATAACTTTGATGTAAAAGACATCAAAGTCATTCATAAATTAAGTCATGTGCAAATGATCGACATTGTTTTCCAGTAGTGATATGAGCTTTAGCCAGCAGAGGGAACTGTTGGAAAACTGTTGGCTGGGCCCATGCTGGTACAGCTGGACATAGAGATGTTTTCGTGACAATACCAATGGAGACACTCATTAAAATAACTGTTAGTTCAGTCAGTTTTGCTACCATATTGTCGCAGGCCGTACGGGACATTTGCTGTTATAACATTAAAGGTCAAGGGAATCTACAGCAGAACCCAGAAGATTTCTAAGAAATCAGAGAAGCTCTCTTATTTAAAAAATGAGTAGAAAATCTTCCTGACTTCAGTGTGGTGGGCACATCGGAAAAGAAATAAACAGTATATATTAATAGTTCAGTTATAGAGAAAAATGGATATAAATCAGTTTACTGCAACATGACATCACACCTTCTTTTTTCTTTTTTTTTTGAAAGGCAAACGGTGCAGATTATATCCAAAACAACAGTGGATATAAGCCATAGTATTACTAGGTCAGTGTTTACACTACTCAACAATTAGTTCCAGTTTTCTCCTCAATGCCTCCTTTTATTGACAACAACACTGCTCCATCTAGTGGTTAAATTAATTCTTCGGAAAATTGATGTAATTATGAACTTTGTCTCCACTGATTAGATCATCATGTGCTGGAATTTTACTTGGCCCACGATTCTGTTCTCTCACACCTGGTGCACGGATGGTGTCATGGGAAGGTTTAATCCTGGGGTGGATCAGGTGGGCTGGAAGAATAATACTGATAGTCGTATAGACGAAACTTGAGAATATCATAGAGGTTTAAAAGGTAGATATTGGCTTTATTTTTTTTATTTTATTTCTTTTAATAAATGACTGATCCGTAAATCTGTTATAATCTAGTACTTCTCAAGTCCTCCCATTTTTTCCATCTCTATACCTGCTTCTAGCCTTTAAAGCTTTGGATGCAATCATCCTGGTTACCTCCAGAGGGAGACATTTTCTCATTTTCTCTCTTTCATATTAGTATTTTATCCAGAAATTAATGATTAGCTTAACTTCATGGAATTTAGAAAAAAAATATCTAAGTCTCCATGTTTGTAATCAGCACTCTGGCCTCAGTCTGTATGTTTTGGTTTTGTTTTGGGTTTTTTTGTTAGTTAGTTAGTTAGTTAGTTTTCCTCTTCATAACATTTTATGATTTGAAAAGCAGCCTCGAAATACTTGTTTCAAATCACAAACGACTAATAAGGCATTAATAGTGTGTTTGTGTGCAGGTTTACCGATGTAAACGAGAGGCAGTTCACGGCGAAGTGCAGCATTCCCATCGGCAGATGGGAGGGAAGAGGGCTGATGTGTCCCAGCCCTCTGCATCCAGCTGGTGCGTCGCACCACAGCAGTAGTTCGCCACACTCACCATGGCTTTAGCCACAGGCAGGACGCTCGTGGCACTATTTCTTACGCTTTGTGGGCCAGGATGCAGCTGGGCAGGTAAAACGTTGATTTGCTCTTTCATAAGCAGGTGCAAGTAGAGCACTTACTTGTAAAGCAGTTTGATACTTGTTTTCTTTGATTATCCAGGTACTGTTGCTTTCTTGTCCACTCGTGAAGAGAAAGTTGAACATATCAAAGAGGTCACGTGCCTTGTGATTGGATATTTAAAATGCATTCAAAAGAAGCTGTTCATATTAACAGGTTTAAACAAAAGGAATCCTAGAATATGCAGGTATTTGCATGTGTGCACGTCTGTTCAGTTTGCAGAAAACAAAGTAGATTAAGTGCATCATATTTAACTCACTGGGACGTTTCATTTCAAGCGTGCAGTTTGAGTCATTATCAGATGTGAACGATTTCGTTTAAATGAGAGCTATTAGAGAAAATATGAAGTGACAGCATTTTTCACCCATGAAACTTTGTGGGGGGAAACTATGATGCAGGACCGAGCAGTTATGGAACAAGTCCTTTCCTTAGTGGCCACATCCGAAAGTAACTGGGATGCATGGTTAGGAGATGATGACAAATTTCTGGCGACATCATGAAATACTGTGAGTGGTGGCATATTAAATATGGAACTAATTCAGCTGAATGTGGAGATAAATGGCTTTAAAGTGGACTTTGATTAGTGACTAGAAGTGAAGGAGTTGATTTGAGAGCTCACATCATCCATCAGCTATAGTCAGGAATGGCTGGACAGTGAAGCAGATTTTGAACCCAGGAGACTATGCAGGTTTTTTGTTGATTCATAGGCTGGCAGGATTTTACTAGAAAGGCGCAGTGATATATCAGATGTGCAGCGAATTTTTGACAAGCACAGAGAGTGCAAACCACAGCAGCACATATGTTTTTGAAGTTTCTTAAGTGCTGTTTGTAAAATCAATTTTCAGGGAAAGTATTCAACATCCTCCAGACAGTGAAAACATTCAAAATATCAAACGTGCCACAAAGCCCAAGGAGTTTCACAGAGGACAAAGGTAATCTTTTTGGCTTGGGCTTAAAGGCCAGACTTTCCTTCACCCTCCCCTTCCTCCTCGATTTTATTCAGTTTACTTATTTTGTCAGTTGATCTGTAGACTTCTATATGCCTCCCTCTCAAATGTAAGCGCTTAGCGCATGAGATCACTGCTTTCACTGAATATAGGCAGCTGCCATTTATTGTGGTCCTTTCTCTGAGTCATTTTCTTTTCCATCGTTTTGGAAGTCTTTTCAGAGCGTCACATTTATTCACTTCCACACATTTACACCTGGGAGCCACTGCAGCTACAGCTCACTGCTGCAGCAGATTGGACCAGTTTCGAGTTAAATGGCTTCCTCTCGGGCATCTCGACAGTAGTTGTTAAGAGAGAGGAGAGTGTTACTCATTAACTTTCTCTGCTCACATATCATCAGCCCGTCAGTCTGAAATTATTCACAAAAGAGGACGAGTAAGCTCGTGGGGATATCTGAACACCTACGCAGGGGCAGTGCAAGAAAAACGAAATCTGCCTATCAACTTCTGGAATTTACACGAACTGTGTGGAGAGCACGAGGGACAGGGAGTGAGGAGAAGGAATCATGTCCTTGCAGGTCACTGGAATTTCATTACTCTGCTCCAGTTCACATGTCAGGATTCTTCAAGGGAGGCTACATGCAAGAGTTTTAGGATGAGGAGTTTCATAACTTCAACTTTGTTACTTCAGGAAAATAGAGACTTGCTGAGAGGCTCCCCCCCCCCCCCCTGCATATTTCTAATATTGCTAATGCTTTCTGTAATCTTTAATCACCTGACCCTATGCCCCTGCTCACCTGCACCTCGGCTGCATATCAAACCTGCCAGCAACAGCATGTCTCGTGTCATGATGTCATCTCTGGGCACCGTTCCACTTGCTTTAACAAGTACCACCTGGCCTACGAGCACCCTGTCAAAGCTTGATTTGAGCATATTAGATGTGCTGCGAGAAGATAGACAATAAACTAACACTATGAGGCATCAGACCTCATCAGTAACTGCTTTGAATAATTGCTTAGAATAACTTTAAAAAGGTTTTTTATAAAAGCAAAGTCACATTTGAGCACCAGCACAGAAAAGCTAAATATGCTGTTAGATCCCAAATGTTCTGGCCTGCTTCTGATTGTAGATGTCATGTGCCATAAACGTTTTATATGGATGCGTGTAACCTGCCCAAAGCTAAGCGCTTACTCAATTGAGGCTGTCGCTTCAAATAAAATCTGTCCTCAGTCACAATTCAGTGGCAAATTAAGCTCAAGTCAACACAATAAACTGGTTGCATAAAGTCAGACAGTTCAGCGATTGGTGTGACTGACTGCAGTCAGAAAGCAGTGATAAACTTTGGGCACAGTCTCAGTCTGGTGTGTTGGCTTTATCACAGAGTCGATTGCAGGAGAGAGTTTACTGGTCGTTAGAGGTGAGGCGGTGGTGAACTGGTAAAAAGAGTAATGTAGCACTGGGCAAGATTTCACACCTCCCACATAGATGAATGTATGTTCACACAGGCATCTGAATTCTTTTAAACGTGCAAATTCCACTTATTTTCTTAAGACTAACTATCAAAGAAAACGATATTTAGAGTAATCTTGTGGCTTTCTGGGAAAAACCGGCAGTGACTTGGATAAGAAAACCGATATTACACACGTGTCTAAACACCATGTGGAAACACTTGCGATACGAGCTCTATCCAATGGTTGAAACATCTAAAGACAAGAGAAGCAAGAAAATATTGTGTTATTTAACTCCCTCGGGTCCCTGAACACATAAACACGAAAATAGGTTTCTTAGTCTTGTAATTTAATCTGCAGATTTTTGTCGATCCGTGTATTCTTTTAAGCAGAGCACAAATGCAAAAGACACCTCTTCCAACTTACCACAAGCTCCAACAATTGGGTGGTTTTCGCCACAATTTTACACCATTTACAGCAATTTTTCGCCTCCAGCCAAGTACAGTTTAGATAATTTGTTTGTGGTGCTCTCTCAGTATTTAAAACTTACATTCAACGGCATCTTTTCAGAATGCGTTTTTCAATTATTCTGTATAAAACACAGAACCCACTGTGAACAGAAAAGCCTTTCAGTAACAACTGCTCACAGCATGCTCTGTTGATTATCAAAAGTTAATGGGACATTGTTTCTGAAAATGCACGCTGTTGTTAACTCTTTTTTTTCTAATGCAAAATTTTTGCTTATAAAATGGTGTTTATTTAAGTGGTATCAGAAACTTCAGAAAAAAGCAAAAAGATATGGACAAATAAACCCAAAATATGTTCAAAATGTTCTTTTCTTTCTTTTTTTGTGTTATTTGAGTGGTCCAAGCACATCTTCCAAAACTGTTTTAAGCAACTTAAAAAAAAATACAGTTGAGCAATTGGACTTCACCTCAATCTTGAGTTTTAACTGTTTTTAGTGCTATAAAAGGCTCATATACCCACAACACACATGTGCAAAACTAAAACTAAAATGATTAAAAACCTATAGCAAAGCAGATATGTCCATGCCACCTTCATCTGGCAATTCACTAGCAATTCTTATTGTTGATGGGAGTTTGTGGAAAGTGACATTTATTAGACATTAGTAGCGAATTGTTATGGGGTGAATGAGAGGTCACGACCTGTGATTTTGATGCAAGGTAAGGTAAAAAAAAAAGGTGTTCTTGTAAAAGCAGAGCAGACTGCAGGTGCTCCAGCACAAGTATTTTATAGAACAGTTTTGCAGCAGTCATTTGACCTCAGGGCTTACCTCCATGTGCTTCTACACATGCTCATACATGTGTGTGCGTACCTCTTTGTGACTCTTCGAGGGTGCATGCGTACCACACGTCCTGTATCCATCTAACACAAGGGCCCATGCTTTTCTAGACACACAAGCATAAAAATGAAAAAGGCAGTGACATAATGACCTCAGGCCCTGCCCTCATTCTTAACATAGTTAATACTTTCCACTGTCTAACTCAATCATACTCTATCCATCTTTCCATTTCACATTCACAAACACAGCACAGACAGTGCTATTATATTACTGCTCCAGTCTCCCATGGCAACTCCCTGAAAGCAAGCCTTGCTCTGTTTGATTAGGATTGGTACAGCCACTATTGCTCAGCTTCTTCCCAACGTGTTTATTCTTGGATATCATTTGTGCAACTGCTGTCTCTGAAGACGTCTTGATTTAATCTGGTTTGCCCTTGGATCAAAAACTTCCTGAGAGGCCAAATAAAGGAGCGATGTCTGGACAGAGGAAAGGATCCCATCCTATGTAACACACAGCCTTATTAGAAGCAGCCTGTGTCAGTGGGGATTGTCATGCACAGCTGATGAAGCTTAGTCCACTGTAAGACTGAATTAATGAGGAAATAATGAGTCGACTGTGTGTGTGTGTGTGTTTTTTTTTTTAACTTAGATCACAAAATGATATAAGCCATTATCTCAGGAGTTGGTGATGGCTGAACTCAGCAAAAATAAATACGAGACGATCTTTCAGCACACGATAAAGTCCTACTTAAGCTGAAACAACGCTAAAGGGCTATGAACAGCTGTGACCATCTGGATAACAGAGCTCAGAAGGCCTAAGTAGCAATTATATCTAAATGTTAAAAAGTGAAGATCCAGCTGGGAGAGGTGAATTTGTGATGATACTAAACCAAAAGTGCTCATGTAAACCTCTGCAGGGGAAAGCCAAGGACATCATGACTGTAGCATATCATCTGTTTAGCAAATGTTCCAATGTTATTATGATCCTTCGATTTAAAGCTGCTATATTTTTAAAGAAAGAGTGCATTAATGGCTGTGCATCTTTGAAAGGAGAATCTGTTTGTGGTGTTTTATGATACAGTTTTGGTTTGTTCTTGCTGCTCTCAAATTTATAGCAGCAGCTACAGACAGCTGATTTCACTAAAAACTGAGTGCATGCCACCTGCTCTGGATCAAACAGCAGACAGATAACACAGCGTACACAGTGAATTTTAGAGCTAAGATTTCCCTGAGAACTTGGTGGACAGCAGACCTGAGTTGGAATAGGCCCATTAGATCAGCGTTTATTGGGTGGATAAAAAATTTTTCTCGAAATAATAGAAATTGTTTGTTACCATTGGTCCATGAAAATATAATAATTGGTCAGTTCTGTACTTCTCCCAATAAAGTTTTGGTATATTTTTGTTTTTTAGTCATCAGAATTTAGATTTTATGAAGTACCCATTGTGATGTCGCATTTGATGATCTGAGTGAGATCTGAAATCTGACCGAGAAACGGAGGACACTGTACAATTAGAGCCAGTTACCCAGCTTTTGTATCTTTTCCGTCTGTACGCCACACGAATGTAACCAGTGGTTTGCACCTTGTTGTTAACCCTCTGCATTTCCAGTCATGAAGGTGTCTCTTGGTTGTAGACTTTGACGATGGTATGCCTACCCCCTCGAGTGTTTTTGACTGAATTAGATGGTATGAAATTGTTCTTATGAAGTTGTACTTAAAGTGAAAAGCCATAAAATACAAATTCAACACTTTGTATTTTCAACTTCAGATATGATGTCCTCTTCATTTGTCCTGAGATAACAAGGGAACAGATCTCCCCTGGCCATTAAACTGGCTGTCAGTCATGTGTACAGTTATTTTTAAAAATGGGGGGCTGTGTATAAAAGTTATTGTGATTTTTATGCAGTTATTGCAAAGTCTGCAGCGAAGTCTGTTTCTTTGTGTGTTTGATTATAGATGTGATGCTAAGTATACATAAAATAGAAACAATATTGTATTAAATAAGACTTGAAACCTTCAACAAAGACAATAAAGTACTTTGGAAAATGTTTCCTGAGTTTGTAAATTAGGTTATAGAGAGGACTATTTTCTTAGGGAGATTTATTTTTGCCGAATTCATGTTTAATGCACTTCCACATTTCTTGCATGCTAAATGCTAAATAAAAAACTCTTTTAAAAAAATGTATGCCCCTGAAATGTATCTTAATGTGGTTTTTGTGTTGCAGCAGAGAAACCCCCACGATCACAAAATGTGAAACCAACATCTGTGGAGAAGGGCCTTAGGGAAAGCTGGGAGCCGTCTATCCATCTGGATGGAAGACCTGTGGATCACTTCATGATCAGCTCCAGTAAACCCACGAGATCCCATCGATTCACTAAAGCGAGCAAGGACAGTCGTGCTCCTATGTTGGAGGATGTAGGTAAGAAAGAGTCAATAAAAGTTCAAAAAGAGCTGGATGAGAATGTGAGATGTTAAAATCAGATGGTCACGATTCCATAACCATGTTGAAGTTATGCCAGTAAATTAACTGGAACTAATGGGAGTGTGAGTGCTGGTAGAGCTGCTAGACAAAAAAAAAAAGTAATCCAGAAGGAAGCATACAAATAAGGTTTGCCTTAAACCGTGAAGTGAGCTTTGAAATCTCACAGTTCTGCATTTTCTCAAGATAAATGCCAAGAATGAGACAAGGAACAAGAAGCAAAGTAGACACTCAAGACAGTAAGGTGTGTAAAAGTGCATGCATATGTTAACTTGATTAATGATGATTAATCTCTATATGTGGATTAGTTCATAATTGGATGCACTGTCCTAAAAGTTTGCCAGAGGGAAAGCACACCAGGGGTGATGTGCGTGTCAGCCCATCATCATCCTAGCTCAGTAGACAGTGGCTGTTTGAGGCTTTAGAGAAGGGGCTTATTTTTAGGTTTTAATAGCTTCTTTTGGTATTTTCTAATCCCACATTGTAAAACTTAAGTCAGGTCTTTATGCTTCTATATACATACATACATACATACACTTTGGGTTACTGACTGAGTCCAGCCTGCTTTTGTCATTATTTCATTTTCCTCCATCCTTGTCACCATACTTCATCAAAGTCTGCAGCCAACCCAGCCCTGCTCCTATAATCCTGTGTTGTGGCCACTTACTCTGTGTATGTGTGTGTGCGCAGCTTATGTGTGTCTGGTGGTGGTTGTGGTGAAGGACTGGGTGGTGCCAACTGATGAAGTCATTCATTGTCTGTGTTTTCAAAAAAAGTGTCTACAGATGCCTGTGTGTTTGTGTTTGTGTTCCTGTGCGTTGCCCAGTACAACTTCTGGTGGCCGCTGTGGTCTCTCCAGCTCCAGCACAGTTCACCATAAATCTCAAAAATCTGGCAGCCGAGCTCAGTCTCAGCTTCGCCTTTCCAGAAATTCCTTGCAGATCATGTGTTGTTCCCTCAGCAGCATGAGAGCAGCATCAGCTGTCATAAATAACCCTATACTGTTTGCTTCAACATCATTAATGTGTCTGGAGCAACAAAGACAAAACGTCGACCTGATATGATATGATATAGACTATGTAAACAATATTTTAAAAATCAGTTTGTTTTTCTTTTTATTTACAGAATGAACTGCTTCCTTACTAGTTAATATATCCAGATATCCTGTGTTTTTGTTTCTAGACCCTGAATGGGTTAACCTGGATGGCTTTGCTGTGTTGGGCGGTGCACCTGTCAGCAATTTATCAGCAGGTAAACCTAATCAGAGAGCCGTATTACCAACATTACATTACTTTCTTCAGGCAATAATCACCCTTTTCTTTATCCCCTTACTTGGCTCTTCACCACGGGATGAATAAAGGGAAACACTCATTTGTCTCTGACGCCAACATTTCTGTCTATTTAGATAGATGTGTTTTTCTTGTAGGTGAACCATATTTTAAATCTGTTATAGAGAGTCTTACCTTTAATGACATATGCCACAGTTATTTAAAAAAAAAAAGACCTGTCAGAGATTTCAGTAGACTGTGAAATCACAAGAAATCAGGAACAGACACATTGCTGGAAGCCAATATTGGCAGACTATTTAAAAAGTGAACACTTTGAGTTGCGGGTATGAGTGCCCTGTCAAGCAGGCCTTACTGATTTATCAGGTGAGTGAAAACTAACTGCAAACAACTTTGGTACTTAATTATAAGAGTAATTTATCAAGGAAGTGTATTAATAATTGGTGTTATAACATTCTCAAAGGCTGTTAATGTCACTGTGTGGTCAGTCCAAAACGATGTAAGCAGTAGCGATAGCAATGCAAACATATGGCCCTCTAGGACTTATTTGTACAGTTCTGTGCAAAAGTCTTGAACCACCCCTTATTTTTTTGCATTTTCCTTCCAAGGAGTCAGACTTTTTCTTTTCTTTAAGTGTCTGGAGTATTAGCTCTCCAACATTTTGATGATCATTTAAAGTTCTTTGTTTGGACATTGGCTCCTTCACTTGCTTTTCAAATCTCGTACCTAACCCTTTTCACACTGAGGAGCAACTTAGCAAAAGATGTGAGTGATACATCTGGCCCTGCTGCATGCCAAGCCTCATCACACGTAGTCTCAGTGGAAGGGTGGCTGTCAAAAAACTATTGTTAAGGAAGGGAAACAGGGAGAAAAGGCTAGGGTGTGCCAAATTACACATGAATTGGACTAAAAGTCGATGGCAACAGATCTTATGGAGTGATCAATTGAAATTTGAAATTTGTAGTTTAAATTATCGTCAGTATGTATGGAGGAGGTCAGGAAAGAGGTACAATAGACAGTGTCTACAGCCATCTGTAAAACATGGTGGAGCTTCTGTTGTGGTTTGAAGCTGCATTTCAGTCAGTGGTGTTGGAAATTGTGTCACAATTGCAGAAAATTGCAGAAAAGTATGATCAGATATTGATCGACCATACAATACCATCTGGAAAGCATCTAATTGGCAACAGCTTCATTTTTCAGATTGGCAATGATCTCAAACACACTGCAAATGCAGCAACAGACAGAAAAACACCAGTGGAACACATTCAGTCATGGATTGGCCTCCCCAGAGCCCAGACCTCAACATTATTGCAGCAATATGGATTCATCTTGACTGACAAAGGAACAAAAATCAGCTAACATCCAAAGAAGACCTCTGAATGTCCATGAAAAAGTCTGGAGGCTGAAGACTACTTAAAGAAATTCTAAGAAAGCTTTCCTAAGAGCAGTTCAGTCTATGTTGTGGTCATTCCAATATTAATTTTCAAGCTTGGTGAAATTGTCCAAACTATGTTTTTACATGTATTGTACATACATGTGCATATTTGCATGTTTCACTGAATCTCTGTATGCTGTCACTATTTTCCATTTTCTTAGCAAAGTATAAAAAAAATTAGTGGTGGCTCAAGACTTGCATAGTGCTGTACTTTTTTTGTGTGCAGCCCAATGTGATATTTGAGCTCATGTCATGTAAATGCTCACTGGTCTAATCACACGTAGACATGCATCATACTGTTCCAGTGGACAATTTAGTCTCTCTAAACCACTTAATTGTGGCAGGGAACGTGGAGAAAACTCTTTAAAATTCCCTATTGAAAGGATGGGAAGCAGAAAGGGAACCCAGGGCCTTCTTGTTGCAAGGCAGCAGTGGTAACCGCAATGCTAGTCTGGAGTTTCAGTTTTATGTGTTTGAGGCAGAGCTGCTCCAGGAACATGAATAATCATATTTGTTGATTTACTTTGGCGAATGGAGACGCCTGGAAAAGCAGAACAAAGCCAAATGAAAAGTAAGAGCCAAAAGGAGAAGTAGCTAATGTTATAAATCTTCACTTACTATCAGCTGAGAGCTTATTATTGCTTGCTTGATAAAGTAATCTAATTATTAATGATCATTGATAACCCGCTCCATGCCATTTACCTGTACTTGATAACTAAGCTATCTTTGTCATATTATAAATGTCTACCAAGCACAGCACTAGAGCTAGCACACTTCCTGCACACTGACATTGTTATTTAATGGCAGTGTATACCATCCTGAAGTTCTTTTAATGCTTCTAATTTAATTATATATAAAAGTAACTGAAATGAGATAGCATGTGTGCAAACTGAATGTTCCTCTTTGTTTGACGAAACAGTTCAATTGTAAAAATAAATAAATTTAAAAAAAAATCAGCATGTTAACATTTATTGAGCTTCAGTAATGAAAACAAACAACAATAGCATGATTAGAACATGACTATTAATCAATCACAGGCGCTTATCAAATGTTAAAGTGCTGCCAGGCAATTTCTGGTAACTTACAACTGCAATTTGATATGCGTCTTTTGGGATGATACTAATTTGCTCATCTAATTTATAAGTCATCTAAGGTACACAATGACTTAGCAGTCTGGTATGCCGATACATAAACTATGGCAACAACATTGGCATTAGCGCTGTATATTTCCACTACAGGCTAAACTGATTAGCTCTGCTGGAAGGAACACTTTGCCATTGACTGGGAATTGTTTGTATAAATTAAACTGTGGGTAAAGTGAGTAAGTATGAGACCCAAACATACCAATTTGTTTGCAACATTTAGACTTCTTTTTTTAAGGTTGCAAAACGTCAAAGATGACGGTTCAGCTAGTTTTTGAGGAGCGTCCAAGGACATAACAGAGACATTCTTGGGGACCTCAGTCTGAACACTGAGGTGTGCCTCGCTCTGTTTTTGCTATGATGTGCCTGTCTGTCAGCAGGCAAGCCTCATAGCACCTCGGTCCACTGAGCTTCCAGGAAAAGACATAAGGGATCTGGCATTACCAGCACTGTCAAGTCAGTGGTTTAGTGGTTCGTGGCATTGTGACCTGGGCCAAATTATGTATTGTGACAGTTTTCCAGACAGAAAAAGGGAAGACTGATTAAAACCAAATGGGGATATTTCTGTTTTAAGCTATACTTGGTATCAGAAGAAACAAATGGAAAGGGCTTGGGATGAAAATTAATTGCCAAAGGGACATGGCTAGTTGCCATATGGTGAACAGTGTTTACAAAAAATACAAAAGCTATGAATGAGACACTTTAAAGTATTATTTTTGTGGTATTTTACGCTTATAGGATTAGTGCAGGCATAGGTAGAAGAACACAATTTTTTTTAGCACTTAAACCAATAGACCTGTTAAAAATAGCTAATTGTGTGTTGTAAAACTATGCATACCCTTACTGTTTTCACTGCAATTATAGGGTAGACAGCAGCAATGTGCTGCAAATCGAAGGCACTTGATTAATTGATCATCGGCAAGTGTGAGCACTGTAAGGGTGAGCACAGAAAGCAAAGCATAAAAACAGAAATATTGGCAGCTTGATAGTCTGGAGAGTTCAGGCATCACCCATGATATTAAACAACCAGTTGTGGCTGTCGATTATAAGGCCATTTCCAGACAATTTGAAATCCATCATTCTGCAGCAAAAAAGATTATTCACAAGTGGATATCATTCAAGACAGCTGCCAGTCTTTGCAGGAGTGGATATCCCAGCCAATTAACCCCAAGGTCAGAGAAAATGCAAAAAACCCAAGAGCTACATCTTAGACTCTACAGATCTCATTTAGCATATTTAATGTTAAAATTCATGACACCACAATTACAAAAACACTGAACATGTATGACTTGTTTGGAAGGTTGCCAGGAGAAAGCTGTTGTATCTGAACAAACCACAAGACTTCTGTAACAATGTACTTTGAACAAACCACACCAAAGTGGAGATGTTTGACCATAATACAAGCATCACATTAAGTCTAAAGCATATCTGTACAACCACCTCATGCAAACTGTCAAATCACAGGGGTAGAGGTGATGATTTGAGCTTGTTTTGCAGCCACAGGATTTGTTCCCCTTGCATTCACTGAATGGACCAGGAACTCCCCTGTATAGTGTATTCTTCCAATGTGAGGAAATCTGTCTGACAGCTAAAGCTTGGGTAAAATTAGGTCATGCAACAGGACAATCTCAAACAAAGCAGCCAATCTACAAAAGAACAACTAAAAAGGAAAAGAATCAAGTTCCTGCAATGACCCATCCAAAGTCCAGATCTCAACCTGATTGAAATGCTGTATCAGGACCTTAAGATAGCTGTGCATAAATGAATGCACACAAAGAAAAGGTAGAGAAAAATTCCTCCACAATGATATGACAGATTGATAAAATCATACAGAAAATGATTACTTCAAGTAAAGGCAAGCTGCTGAATCATGGGATGTACTTCATTTTTAACAGGATATATAGACTGCTATGAAAACTCTCTCGTTCACATTTCTGTACACTTTTATTTTTTTGCAGTTTTTTTAAAGCCTTGTTAAACTAAAAAGTGTAGTGGGAAAGACCAACACAACATTTGTCCACATTAAATCCGTGATTTGAATCACACATGACACAAATTCTTACTCTGATTTCACAGTTCCCTTACTGGAAATGTGTGAAAACACGCAAAGCTGACAGGAAAAGCAAGAGAAGGATTCAGAAAGGGGTTAGGGCATTACTAAACAAATAGCCAGTACTGTCTGAATCCAAAGGGAAGATGTTCATTCAGCTGTGCTGAGGAGATACAGACAGGAGATACAGAGATTAAGTAATAAACAGAGTGATCCAAGTTGATCCAAGTTGAACCAGAAAAAACCCAAACACATGTATTTTCTTCATGGTCTTCTATACATTGTGTGTTTCCTCATCACATCTTCTTTGTCCCCTAACCACAAAACCCCTTCTTTTTAAGTCACTTTTAGATATGGTGGCCTCATGTAGACACCTATAATCTCATTTGGCTCACCCTACATGTTGAATAGAAAATAAAGACTTACATTAAAGTATTGATTAGACCTTTGAAATGCATAATGTTCACCTTTTTACATCAGCCGACTTATCAGTACTCCCCCAGCTGTGCACGCAGCTGTCCTGATGGGAAACCGAGTGGACCTTTTCCATCTGAAAGTGATTATGGTAAACAGAAGAGGGAGGAACAGATGGAGAGAATGGAAGAACAAAAAAGAGGGAGGGGCAGATGTTTTTTTGTTTTTGTATTGGAAATGCTATCGCTAAGCACTGCAGCCAGATGAGAGGGATTGTCTGACTGTCTGAGTCAGTGTCTGAGATGTTGTCCAAGATGGTGTGACTACTAGCTTTGGATTGAAGCGGGAAGCAGAGCACCAGAAGTTATAGCAGATGACAGGGTACATGATGCAGTTCTTCAGCATTTCCCTTCTGTGACAACTGGCCAGGCTGACAGGCGGTGTTGGATGAGTGTGACAAGTAATTATGTGTTTATCAATAAGCGGATGTGTCTTGAGTGGAAAAGTTATGTGGAAACATTTTCCATGGAGGATAGAGTTTCAAAAAGGCCCCAAAGGCAAACCGAGCACAAAAACCAGATTATGTACATTGGGATTTTAAAGTTAAAATGAACAGTGCTCTGAATTTTACATTTATTATATCCATCAGCAGGTCCAGTAAGATCTTCACAAACAGTTGCGCCCCGAAATCACTCCTCCGTAAAACGGGCAACCAGGATGGACAGGAAGGCTCAGCTGTCAGGTGTGCCTAATGTCAGAACACACAGGAGGGCACCTCAGTCTTCCTCTGGTCCCAGGCAGCCCGAGAGAGTTTTGGCAGGAGTTCCTCTGCTGGAAAGGAGACGACAACACTACGCCAAGCCTCAGTCTGATCAGAGAAATCGACTCGCACGCAAACTAAGTAAGAGGGCCAATATTTTATACTACTGATCACTAAATGAAATGATGAAATGAACAAAGCTTTAGGTTTTATTCAAATATGATGCTGAGTAAGAAATGTGAATATGTCCTTATAGTATTGGAAGATACGGTTGTGGTCAAACGTTTACATATTCATGAATTTCATGGTCATTTTGGACTTTTAATTTCCTTGAACTTTTCTTTTTCCAAGGGTAGAATGACTGTAAACCAGACCTCTTAAAAAAACAAGCATTGGGTAGAGAAACTTGAATTGATTTTGGATTTTCTCTAAGCCACACAGTGCCAAAATTACAGAGGCTCAAATACATACATACACACAACTAATATTTGGTTAAATGCCACTTAGCAAGTTGCACCTTGACCGGACATTATTGGTAGCCATCAACAAGCTTGTGGCATTATTCTGGCTGGAGATTTGATCACGCCTGTTTGGAGAGTTGATAGAGTTTAATTAAATAGGTTGGTTTCATAGCACAGAGCGTAATTCACAAATTTTCCTCATTATTTCATTCACTTTGTGTAGTGCACCAGTACCACTGGCAGCAAAACAGCTGCAGACCATGATACTACCACCACCATGCTTGACATTTTGTACAGTGTTTAGGTTTAAGAGCTCTTGTCATTGTGACCAAATAGCTCAATCTTTATCTAGTGTGACTATAAAACCTTTCTGCAGGAGGCATTTTGGCTTATACGTGTGGGCAGCTGCAAATTTTATTCGAGCCTGAAGTTGTCAGTTTTGGAGAAGGGGTTTCTTTCTTGGTTATGACCCTCTCAGTCCATTGGAGAAGCGGTTTCTTTCTCCATGGTGATGGAAACTAATTTGCAGTTGATAAGAAATGGTTCCAAGAGACCTTTCCAACTTGTGGAAATCTACATATTGGAGCCTGTACATAAACTTTTAATCCTGTGTGGATTAGAGAAAATCCAAAATCCAATTAAAGTTGTGCACTTACTCCTTGTTTTTAAAGTATGTAATAGATGCGTTTGAGTCATTCTACCCTGGAAAAAGAACAGTTCAAATAAATGATTAAAAGCCCTAAATTGCAATGAAATTCATACCCATGATTACTGTATGTATGTATCTTTGACTATGACTTTAGGTGGCACACAATAATTTCCTGTGGCAAAGATTACTGAAATAAACCAGCAATAAAAAGGTTAACAACATCTAGAAGGCATTTGGATTTGTCCTAATTTCTTATTTATTTGTTTGTTTCCTATTGAAAATAATTTAGCTAAGAGGATACATTTTTTGTACTATCTTTAGTTTCCAGAGTGTAAACCCTGGCCGTGCCTGGTATCCCTTTTTTATTCATAGCGTCTGAGTCCGTTCATGTGGTGTCACTGCAGGCACAGAAGGCCCAGGGTCAGAGCGAACCTGCCAACAGAGCAGTCACAACCAAAACAACCACACCAGGTACCTGCAGGTTTATAGAGAATCATTCTGTATGTCTTTTTTTCATAGTAGATATAGAAAATCTGCAAAAATTCTGCAAAACTACCTTGCCAAAGTTTGAAGAAGTCAGGGGATGATGTATATCCAGTGACTTTAATATTCGTTTGGATCCAGACATTTGGGTTTTTATCTCTTTGTGTGTTGTCTAGCTCCACCTGAACATGAGGCCCAGGACATCAGTGTCAGGGTCATGTCTCCTAAATCAGTTCTCATTTCGTGGGTTGACCCTGCTGTCGAGATGGAGAAAGTTGCCCCTGGGGCATCCAGGTGGGCTCTGTTAAAGTGTCAGTTAACAAGGGGGGGGGGGGGATGATGACAAATAGAGAAAAAATAAAACTGAAGTCTTATCTTTCTCAATGGAATAAGGCATTTTCTTTTTATTCTTAACTCAGATCATACACAGTTAGGTACAGGGAGAAGGGTGAGTCAGCACGCTGGGAGTACAAGGAGAGCACGCAAAGGAGAATTTTGATAGACACCCTGTCTGCTGACAGCATGTATGAGTTCTCTGTCAGAATCTCTCAGGAAGAAAATCACAGCAAGTGGAGCGACTCCGTCTTTCAGAGGACTCCAGAGTCAGGTATTTGTTGACTCTGTTTGCTGAGAATTACTTACACGATATCTCATAGTGTTTGATGCAGTAAGAATCTGTAACTGTGTGAAAGAAATGAAGGGTTATAAAGAGCCAAAACCACTGACTTTTTTCTTTTAATAAAATGAAAACAGAAATGATTTTTTCAAAAAAAAAAAAATACAAAAGGCAATTCATTCTTGCACAACCCTTTTAAGCTTATTTCCTCATACCACATCTCTTCACATTCGCTGCCTATTATTCCTTTTTGATATATGAGCCTAGGTTTGGCTGCTGCGCTCCCATTATTGAAGCTTTTATACCACGTTTCAGGTCCTGAGCTGCAGTTCATTGGAATGTCAACATTTACTGCCTGGCTCACAGTTTAGGTCTCCTTCATACACAATCTCAGGGGGCACGATCTGACAGTGTATGGCAGCAATATTTTCCTCAGTTGTAGCCTTCTGGCACAAATATCCTTACTGTTTTTACATGCTTTAAGCAGCAATTTCCTCACCCTTTATACTTTCTGTTGCCTATGGTTTCTTTTTTGCTACTTGTTTTCCATTCACTTTTACTCTTCACTGTCACAAGCACCATCTGGGCCACCTGAGAACTTTGAGGTCAAGCCATTAAGAGGAAAAGGGACTGCTGTTGTAGCAACATGGGATCCACCTGAAGAGCCCAATGGGAGGATAAAAGGTCAGACCAAAATAATGAAACTATTGTTATCATCATGATGGCAAAACATAACAATTATTCATTTTTGTGCCTATATTGGCCACGGATCTTTCACCCAGTGACAATATTCGCATTGTATCTGGATGTGTCCTACAAAACAAAGTGCAGCATGCTGATGTCACAGGGCTAATCTTTGCTGTGAGTTTACTGTCACTGTTAGAACGAATAAAGAAAGCCAGCTTATGCTTTCCAGACATGTTGAAATAGCATCAGAATTTTCTCTTGAATGATCTCACTACCTCTCCAAACCTCTCTTTCAAACAGAGTACATCTTGACTTATGTCCCTGCCATGAAGCCTTTTGAAACAAAAAGCGTGAAGTACCATGGAAGTACCACGACAGCCACCATAGATGGCCTCACACCTGGAGACCGTTATATTTTCACCATTAAGGCCACCAATAGGAAGGGACAAGGACCACAGAGCAAGACCTTCAGTGTCGCCATGCCAGGAAGTAAGCATATTTGATAATGTAATTATATAGTCACACTGGGGAAAACAGTCCTTGGAGACTTTGGAGTTGTTGCTTCAAAGATGTGGACCAGGTCTGTGACCACTTACAGTCAGCTGCTGTCTTCAAAACAACCTTGTCTGAATGGGGTCAAATTGGCGATTACAGGCGATCTTTTCAAAATAACTTTGTTAAATTGTTGGAAACTGCAAATCTTTTGCCATCTGTTGCAAATCTGTTGCTGTCTACATACACAGAAATTCACAATAATCAGAAATTTACATAACTACTTATGGCCATAGTCCAGCCAGAACCTTATAGATTTAAAACATAAATACAAAAAAATTTCCACAAATAGTAATATAGTTGCTGCAGGATAGCAATTTAACTGATTTAATTTAAAATGATGTAGGCACTTGACAACCAGGCTTTTTTATAGGGATATAACCAGAATGGGTATCTTGCAACTTCATACAATCATTTGCTGAAAGCAAAAAAGATGTACCGCTATTGCCAGGCAACCATCAATTTTTCCTAGTTGCACGGACGTTGCTGTCCTTTTTTTCACCTGTTGTGATTGAGCTATTAGGCATATGTGTGCATTTGAGCTTGAGACTTGCACATTCTAAATTTTCATTGTCGTTGTTATTTTTTGTCTCCTGGCAGGCAGCAGTGCCACCTCAGCATTTTCAAAAAGCAAGGACAGCCGCAGGACTGGCCACACGCCTTCCAAACAAGATACCGACCATGATGACATCCAGTCAACAGAAGTGCCAGAAATACCAACCATACAAAAGCAGCCACTCCCTGCTGCACCTGTCAACAGGCGTTTTCGTCCACTTTCCCAGACACGCTCCTATCACAGCATCTTCTCTTCCGTCAGGGGGTCAATCAGGAAAGCAGGAAACAGAGGCTCTAACAGAAGAAGGGCTAAGAATGATGAGGAAGAGGAAGAGGAAAACAAAGTACCCACAACACCACCTCCAGTAGAAGAGACTACAACAATGGAATTTGTACCAGAGCCTAAAGAAACTGATAATGATGTTTCCCCTGAAACTGAGGATGAAGATGAATATGATGAAGAGCCTCTGACTACTAAAACCCCCTCCCTCAAAGTTTTAACACCTTCTCCAACTAAACCTGCATTTAATCGACTTAATCCACCAAGAAGAAGGCCATTTAAGATTAGGGTCCATCAAAAAGCAGGATCCAAGGATGCATTCACTGGTTCATCTTCATCCTCGTCTTCCGCATCATCATCTTCTTCTTCTTCTGCTTCATCATCATCATCATCATCATCCTCTTCTGCTTCATCATCTTCTTCTTCTTCTTCTAATTCCCCCACCTCCACTTCTTCTTCTACCTCTTTGGATTCCTCCTCATCTTCCTCATCATCCCCTTCTACGACCTCACTGTCCTCTCCCTCACTTACTCAAGAATCTGCAGCAAGCAGAAAGGACTATATAGCTCTCACATATCCAGAGTCGAAAAACATCTTTGAAAAGTCCAGCATAACACATGCAAAACCCTCCACATCACTTGCAAAAGTGAACAGTTCACAGCAGACACAGGTTACACCTGTAGGTAGAGGTTCCACTTCAGCAGGACGCGCCAGTGGCACTGGTTTTGGTTCTAGATATGGTTTAGGCCGAAGATACCCTGGGAGCTTGTTAAGAGGGAATTCTACCCGAATGTTGAATGGTCACAAACCTGCTGTCATTTCACAGTCGAGTTCTCCAAGAAGAACTCAGAGTCAAGTAACTTCAAGCATACAAAGTTCAGCAACATCACAGGCCACTTTACCGGAAAACACTCAAAGCCACGAAAAGTCAAGCACTCTCAATCCATCAACATCAAAGTCAAAATCAGGAAGGACTTCCAATGGTGAAGATGTCTTGGAGTCCTATAATTCTGACAAGTCACGTTCTACTTTAGAATCTAAGTCTCATGGCTCGACATCTTTGCAAGTGACAAATCCATCCACTTCACAAAGAAATGCAAACCACCCTTCCACTGCAAATACATCAGGATTATCTCAAAGAACTTCACAAAGAGGATCTCACAGCTCTGCAAGATCACATGACACACACAACTCACAGAGTTCTCACACATCATCTGAGCGAGACACATCAAATGTGGAAGGAAATGATGACACTAACTACAAAAACACAGAAAGAGAATTAACTAAAGCTGAGGACTCTGCTTTAACTACTATAACACAACCGACAGAGAAGCCAATGAAGAAGGACAAGGAAAAAGATGAAGGAGCTAAAGAAAAACCCCCAGTTTCCGCAGGTACCAGAGTCAGGCCTTCATTTGCTGAAAGATACCCTTGGCTAGCTAGTCGTTACCCAGGCAAAGTCATTTCAAGTACAAGGATAACATCTCCAAGACAGGATAGTAGAGTTCCTTTAACCAGGATTTCATCCTCTGTTGGGGCTGGCAGACCAGTTTTGAGGGGGACAACTACCAGGGTCTCAGGGGCTACAGGTGCTGCTGGAGTGCCCTCAGTACAGGAAACCAGTGAAGATCCAAGTACTTCTTCTACTCGTGACTCACTAAAGAATGGTTTCGGAGCAAGTTCGGTTAAGCCGTCACTGATCAATCAAAATGTAGGCTCTGGCGGCACTAGAAACCCAGCTACCTCATCTTCATCATCTTCCTCTTCACCATCCATCTCTTCAAGTCCTGATCGTCATCACTCCTTAGGTGGGCACAGAGACTCCAGTGAGCCAAGCCATAGAGAACTTACAAATGACAAAAGTAGCAATGAGGATTATCTCAGTGAGAAGAGTGGGGAAAATGATAAAGTTGCAGATCCTATAGAAGCTCAAGAGAAGCCAGCAGAGTCTGACAAAAATGCAGAAGACAATGCAAGTGTGGATACAGGAGAAAGTTCATCCAGGACCAGACCTGGCACTTCCTCTGGAGTCCCTCTAACTAATCGTCGACCTGGTGTAGGGGTGAATGGAAGGGTACGCTCTCCTCTCTTACCAAACAGGCAGTTTGGTGGGTCTAGGCTTCCCCTAAGAGTACAACCAGCACAAAACTCTAGGCTGGGCTCTTCAACATCTGACTCTACCTCATCATCATCTGATTCAGCTTCTTCCTCAAATTTACCCCAACCAGTACTAACCTCAGATAGCGACATAAGCAGTGGCACTACGGTGACAAGGACAGGGGGATTGATTGGAGGCAACTCCCACTCTACATTAGCCTCATCATCCTCATCTTCATCTCGAGATAGCTTTAGGAACAATGGGAGTAGGCCTCGCTATTCCATCAGAGGGAAACAAAATAATGGGAGAGGAATCAAACCTGGCAATGGAAATGGTAACGTTAATTCACATATGCAATTATGTGAAGTTTTTGACGTCAGTTTAACTCCGAAATTCTTTAAATAATTTTATAACATGATGCCTCTGCTTATGTTCTGTACCTGTCAGGTAAAAACGGACGACCCAATCTGACAGCAACAGATGATAAAGAGTCCTCTTCCTCTCATGGAGCCAGCAAGGCCACTGGTCAAAGGTTTATCACTGGACCAGATGGAACAAAATGGGTAATTATATTTAATACACTAACCTTAGTTTTACCTGTTCCTGACTCTTTGAGCTGAAGTATGTCCAATATGATACTTATTGTTGCAGTTTAGAGCCCAGGAGAGATCATCAGAAGGAACTGAACATAAGTTATTGATATACAGAATTCACTTATGCTATTTGGTGATTAGACTCCGAATGAAATCCCAGCGATAAGAATTAGGGCAGGACCCCTTGGAGTCTAGATGCTTGTGGTAGTGATTAAAGATAAGATAGAGGCTTGCACGAAGTGACTTGAGTCTGAGTCTGCAAGGTAGAATGAAAGATGATCATGGTATTAAGAATGGAGGCTGGTTAGTTTGAATGAGGCAGAATGAAAGATGATTGGACTACAGCAATGAAGTCAGTATGTAATGAATAGAATAGCAGCGAAACACTTGGGGAAACCAGACAACTGAGTGAATACAAATCCTCCTTATTAAACTCACACATAAGCTTAATTTATAACAGTCAACAAATAAAAATGTAAAAGGTAAAGAGTTAAGAAGAAACACCTTTTAACTATGAAGGTTTTAAGTAGAGATGTTACTAGAGGCTAATTTGATAGCCATTTGAAGGAGGGAAAAAATCAGACTAGTCAACTAGTCTAAAAGACACAAAATCCTCAGATAACTTTGAAACTGAGCATACTTTAAATAGACAATTATTACGTTCCTTGCTAATCAAATAATGTTATACAATAACTACTGTTGAAATGTTCAGCACTTTATATTCATTTTAAGAATCAGTCATTTAAAAATGTGCTTATTTGCTTTCATTTTGGGAATTGGATTAGGTTGTTACAGCTCTTACATACAATCCCTTAAGTTTAAGATCACTTGAAAAATGGAAAAAAAAATCACATTTTGCATGGTTTGATCTTAACAAGGTTCCAAGTAGAGCTTTGACATGCAACAAGAAGAAATGGGAGTGAGACGAAACATTTTTGTGCGTGCAATTTATTGAAAACAATAAAATTAAATTGAAACCACCTGTTTTAGAGCTGATCAAAAGTTTAAGACCACACCTCCAAAAAAAACACGTAACCCCCCCAAAACAGAAATCCAAGTTCCAAACATGAACTCAGGAATGAGTAGCTCCACCGTTATTGTTGATCACTTCAAAAATTTGTTGCAGCATGCTTGATGCAAGCGTTTCCATGAGGTGAGTGGGAACATTTCTCCAAGTGGTAAAGACGGACGCACGAAAGGCATCTACTGTCTGGAACGGTTGTCCTTTTTTGTAAACTTCCCTTGCCATCCATCCCTAAAGGTTCTCAATTGGATTTAGATCAGGGGAACACGCAGGATGTTCCAAAAGAGTGATGTTATTCTCCTGGAAGAATTCCCTTGTCCTGCGGGCATTGTGTACTGCAGCGTTGTCCTGTTGAAAATCCCAGTCATTACCACACAGATGAGGGCCCTCAGTCATGAGGAATGCTCTCTGCAACATCTGGACATAGTCAGCAGCCATTTGACGCCCCTGCACCTCCCGAAGCTCTGTTGTTCCACTGAAAGAAAAAGCACCCCAGACCATTATGGCACCCCTTTCACTGTGGCATGTAGAAAACATCTCAGGTGGGATCTGCTTGTTGTGCCAATAATGTTGGAAACCAACAGGACCATCAAGGTTAATTTTTTTCTCATCAGAGGTTAAAACTTTCTTTGACCTTTCAATGTCCCATGTTTGGTGCTCTCTTGCAAAGTCCAAATGATCAGCTCTTTGGCGTTCAAGGAGAAAAGGCCTTTGAAGACATCCCACCTTAGAAGTGATGACGCACTCCGAGAGACCCTACCTGACAGAAAATGACAATGAATCCACATTTTTGCACAGATTTGGCCTTTTAAAGGCATATGGTGCCTGTTTCAGTTTTAGTTTATTGTTTTCAATATATTGCATGCTTAAAAAAATGTTTTGTTTCACTGCCATTTCTTCTTGTTGCATCTTGAAGCTCTACTTGGAATCTTGTTAAGATCCAACCATGCAAAATATGATTTTTTGCCATTTTTCTTTTGATTGGGACTTTATCTTTGTCAAAAATAAACAAATAAAGCTATGGCCACTGAAATATTAACTTAGAATAAAAACTGGAAAAAGAGTGGTGGTTAGACTCGAGGAGTTTACCCACCCATTTACGCAAAATGTTCTGGGACTGAACAATGAAAGTACGATATGTCTGTTGTTCAGAAGAGAGAATAGATGAACATCATGTTCATGAGATGTAACATAAGCTGTGCCTGTGGTTAGAATTTGTCACCTTTGTACTTTGTACTTTGTCTGATATTAGTTTTACTCTCAGAAAAAAAGTAAGAGAGCTAATTGTTCAAAAAGCTGTCTTTCAAAGTAACAAATGTGGAAAGTTATTCACCTCTTTAAAAAGTCTTCAAAATTCCACAAATCAGATGTTCCCACTTAAACTGTTTACTGTATGTCTATGTTTATGAGAACCCGTTTTGAACGGGACTATGACTTTCCTAAGCATCACAGTCAGGATGAAGCGTAGTTCTCACATGAGGCTCCATCAATGTTGTAAACATGTTTCTTTCCTTAGGTGGTAGATTTGGAGCAGGGGATACTTATGAACGGGGATGGAAGAGTTCTCCAGGACTCCCAGGGCAAACCCAAAAGAGTGGTCCTTGGAGAAGATGGACGCACTATTTTTGGTGAAACACTTCAGCCATTTTTATCTTAACATCTACAGCTTGGACAATGTATTTAAAAAGTGCAGTGAGTCCATTATTGGCTAGATACAGACACAACTTTTGTATGTTTGCGTCTGAACACTGCCACAGTGAATTTTAAATCAAACAATCAAGATGTGATTGCATTACAGTCTTCCAGATTTAATCCTTTGGCCTTTATAAATATTTTGCATTATAGCCAGTTTTATACACAGTCCCCTATTTTATCAGCCCAACTGACTGACAAGAAGTTTCATGGCCAGATGAGGCCTGTTCCCTTGATACAGTATCACATGACAAATGAAGCAGACATAATGTCTGAAGTTCATCCAAAGTTGATTTTGTATTTCAGAGTTTTTCTCTGTAATTTTAAATATAAAGCCTCAAGAGACAACAGTATAAGCAATAGAGTATAGGGTTATAGGAGTATCCAAATAAAGAAGAGTACTTAGTGGATCATAAATTATTTGGCATCTAACTATGTCAAAAACACTTTTAAGCAGGCAGGCATACCAATGTTGAGGTCTACAGTCAGAGATGCATCTGTCAGATTATTATTTATTTATTTGTTTATTTATTGGTATTATTATTACAGAGGCAGAACTACAAGAGTTGTATTGTTGTGGACTTGACTGCTTAATGAAACATCAGCTGAAAGTGCTTTAGAAACTTTGACCATTGTCAGCTGTCTGGATGCATGTTAAAAACAAAACAGCTGCAGAAAAGCATTCTTTCCCATTTGCCATTTTTTAATATTTCACAGTTTTCACAAGATTAATCTTTTTTTGCATTACAAAAGAAACTGTAGTATTTCGCACCTTTATGCATTTTAGTGCAAATCTGGTTTGTATTGAAGACACAGGCATTAATATTCAGCTTCATTTCTACCCAATCACACATCGCCAGATCACATGGGTAGTCCTTTGGTAAGCCAGGACGGTATTGCGCTGTTTGGCCATGGGAGAGATAGTCAACCTGTGATCAATCCAAAAGACAAGGTCCTCATGGTTGGAGGGAAACGTGTACTCGGATTGGATCGGCCTCGCCCCAGGACCTCCACCACCACCACCACCACCACTACTACTACCACCACTACTACCACCATGGCTCCTACTACCACACCTGAACCCACCACCACTGACTGGACCACAGAGGAGTTTACCACTGGATTTCCATACCCAACCTGTCCACCTGGGACCTTTTCCAAAACAGATGAATATGGTTATCCCATTCTGGACTCAGATGGAATCTTGGACTGCTATCCAGAAGGTACTTTTTTAACTGAAAATTCATATGCTGCAGACATTGTCATAAAATGCTCATCAAAACAGAAATATGTACAGCAGGAATAGAAGAATATACTCCAGTACACCTACGTACATTATTGTTTACTTAATAGCTTTTCCACAGAGCTGAAGTCAAGTTCAGAGCCAGAATGTTCACATAAAAAACTATGACTTCACTAAATCTCTCAGTTGTATTATTTGTCATATCCATCTAGCCCAAGGCCAACAGTGCTTCCCGTTTGCAGCCACAGATCCCACTATAACCCTTTAAATGTGTATATAAATGTGTGATCGGGTCAGTTTGTGTGTCTGGATGTATATGTGCATGTGAGTGTCTATGTGAGACCACAGAAACCACATGGACATCTGGAGGCTAACTATAGCCAGAGTCCTGCTGGTTTAAACACACTATGAAACCGTCAGTTGTGCATTGCATTAATGTTATTACACAAACAAAATCAAAGAAACAGACTTAGACAAATGCATAAACACAAAAAAGTAAATTATATAGATGCATACAGAGTAATTTGAAAATATTCAAGCTATACCAGCAACACTATACTAGACGATCAAATTTGCAAATACAATGTTACAGCAATAATAATAATACATATTTGTGTTACATTCTAAGCTAAAATAAAATGCACTTCGAAATGTGTCTGCAGTCATGTGATATTGATGCTATAGCTTGTTCTACTTCTCTGACAGAGGACTCCTCAGGAATGGAAATGGACTTCATGCTTACAATGACCAGGGTGCCTGATGCTTTAGTTCTTAAGAAAGGTATTGGCTGAGTTTGGCTTCGGACCTTCATACCGCCATTGGGCTGGGACCAACTAAACTGCACTGTATGCTCACTGCTTGTTGTCTATTACGCTGCACTGTTTGTTTATTGTCTGTTTATTTGTCAGGGCATCTGTTTGCAGGCTATTCCCATCTCTTCCTTTTTACTTGCTGTGTCCTTTGTTTCTCATTTTGTTTGTTTTGGTCACGGTTCATTGCTTGGATTTAGGATATTTTCCATTACACGCTGTATTTAATCACTTTTCTTCCTGGATACACACTGCATGTAAACTGACTTGCTGAAGAGAATGCAATGCACTTGCATTGCATTAAATGTTTTAACATTCTTTTGTAATGTAATAGCTGAACTCAAGCTCGAGCTGCAGAGGTTGGTTGCTGTTAGCAGTTGCACTTTCTTATTTTATTACAGTAAATTTTGAGATCTAAAGGAATCAGTTGCATGTGACATTTGCTTTCATTCTTAGGTTTGCTACAAAGGTCACAGTAAGTGTTGCAGTATTTTCTTAGCATTTCCCTGCCGTGCCTCATAGCTGGTTGCATGTGTGTGGACCATGATGTAATGCTAAGGTCCACTGGTGCAGCGCAGGAAAAAAATATGTGATGAAAGAAGAAGAAGCCCACTGAATCCCGCCACATTGGTTTGCTTTGGAGACTTTTGAAACAGTTGTTGTCTTCAAGTCTCTCTCCCCCAAACCCCCCACCACCCACCACCCCCCTCCTCTACTTCCCACATGGAAAATATGGGTAGCAGAAGTGCAGCTTTGGGTGTTGGGTCAACCATCTGCCCTCAATTAATTAAATCTGACATTCTCATTACACAGATCATGGCAACTCTTACAAAGGATTAATGAAACACAGCAGCAGATTATTAAACTAGGATGTAAATAACATAAATCTATTTGGATCAAAACCTCACTGACACATGTGCTGTTGCTAGATGAGTTTGTTGTCCAGACCACCCCGCCACCAACCACCACCACCACCACTACCACCACCACCACCACAGAGATCACGACGCCAGAGGTGCACATCAGACCCGTGAACAAAGGCCCTTCAAACGAGTTTGACCTGAGTGGGAAGAAGAGGTTCACAGGTACTTCAAGTCTTTATTGTATTTCTTCTTACAAATCCATGCTTGTACATACTCTTGCCTTAACGCGATCTGTGTAGTTTCACAACATGCCAGTCTTCAATGGCAACTATTACTACAATGTAAAAAGAAAAAAGTGAGTGATATGACTGCTTTTATAAGGAAGGATCACACAGTGTGATGAGACTGAAACTGGACACTTTATAGTATCGTTCAGGTCATGTTTTTCAGGTCATTGTTGGAATTTGCAGAGCCACAGCTATAACAGTTCTTATCATCAAAAAGAAAAAATAGCTTCACAGACCTGCTCATTACTAAAGAACAAAGATAAAGTAGATAATTAGATAATATAAGGAGGCATTTGGAAGCCAAATATACTGTATTTCTATTTTAAAGCCAGGTGTTTGCTTTAGGAGTTAGCATAGACTCAAAACAGTGCTATAATGAGACTGAATATTTGACTGATATTTGTCCAGAAACATGAGATGTTTAAGTAGGTAATGGTTTGTCAGTGTCATGTTTACAGCTGTTTTCTGGTGCTCCAAGTGGCCACAGAAAACTATATTGTTTGTTTATCACAACCTTTTTGTGGAATTAGCCCTGAGCTTCTCAGATTTCAGGTTCCCATTGTGCATCCTTTACACAAACATACACTATATAGGCAAAAGTATTGTCTTAATCTTTGAATTTGTGTGTTTTCAGTCCTGTTACAACAGATGTGTAAAGCACGGGATCATGCAGTCTCCCTTTACAAACATTTGTGAAAAAATGGGTTGTTCTAACAAACTCAAAGCAAGTGGCAGTACTTTTGTCCAATAGTATAAATCTACATATAACAGAATTTTTTTATGTACTGAACTAGAGTTTTAGCCAAAAGCTTTATGGTTTCCATTTTTAGTGACCATTCTGCTGGATCAGTCTCAGAATCATTAGTAAACATTTGTTAATCAGTCTACATTACACCTTAGGAGCAAAACAGGATGTTTTGGCACAGATTTCCACTCACTACACTAAAATATAGACATAATATGTTAGTTCAAAGACTTAAATTACTTTAGCTTCTCCCATATTTTAAGTTGAATATTACAGATTTCTATATGCATGATATACCCTTTAGATATACAAGCATTTACACTGCACTCTCTTTTTCTCCCACTTCCTCCAATTAGCTGTGAGTATATCTTTATTTGGGTTACTGTGAGTTTAGTCAAGAGACAGCTGAACTTCTTTCTTTGTGAGTATATTCATATGGATGGAGGTCTTACCCTGCTGTAAATAATAACCAGAGCTCTGTTTTATTTTGTAAAGGAGTAATACGTTTTGGACCCTGATTTTCGTATCAATAGCTCATAAATGCATGACCTTCTCAGGTTGCACGTTGACAATGTGCCACAAAAAAGAAAATATACAACCACACCTTAATTGGATCATAATAACTACGTTCATGAAGGACATTTTATTCAGGGTCTTTAGACTTCATCCTTAAATATGGCCCCCTACTGTCTTTTAACTGTTCTTGTGTGCTTTCTTTGGCCTCTCATACCCCGTCACCTCATATGGTTTCACAAACAGACTGAAATGTTCTCTCAACAGAAATAAAAGCAACATCTATGTTACTATTCCAAACACTACGTAATGTTAAAGGTCCTTTTAATAGGTGCCTTTTTGTAATAGCATGTAGACTCTAGCCACAGGCTTTAAAAATAAATTACAGCATTTCAAGAACATGATCAATAACTTCTTTTAACTGTGGATGTTTTCATGGTGAACATACGGAGAGTCTGAAAACAGACTGTTCTGTAATTAGTGCAAGACAGACTTCATAAAGTGAGAGCTATTAAGTAGGATGACTAATGATAGTTAAAATTATTGCAATATTCAAACTACAAAAGCACCAGTTCCTTCATGTCAATAAGGTCCCTGCTTCCCTGTGGACTCCAGATACGCCTAAGCATCTGCAGAGCAACAGAAGATGTTGTACAAGAGTTTGTAAAGACTGAGTTTGTAGTTTTCCTCATGGTGCGTCTATTGACTTTGTGGAAAAATTACTGGGAGTGCACCTTTAAAGTAGAGTTGTGGCAGCATGAAGCTGTTGTAAAAGTTTTGTAGTCATTGTGGCCATTGAGAGTCAAGGTTTATCTATTCTGCATGTGAATGAGCTCAGAGCAGCATGAGCTTCTATATAAGACATGAATAAAAGCTTTACTTTAACTTACTGACAGATTTAATGCAACATGTCATTATCATTTAGAATGATCTTTGTAAGAAGCATTGTGAAGGGAGAGATTTATTGCTGTGTTTTTATCAGTCGTGTCATAAATATCAGTGACATGTTACGCCAGAAGCCACAGCGAAACGATAGTGCAGCTTCTCTCTCGGTACACGACGACTGTCCTGCGACTACACACCTCACATAGCCATCTGAAAGCTATTACTTTCCCAAGTCCGAAATGGAAATCATAAAAGTTAAGGCTGCTGACCTCAGCAGAGAGGGAAGAGTCCTTTGGCTCAATGTGGAGACTTCCTCTTTCCTATTTATTAGTTTAATATATCTTAGGTCCTCTTTAGCAGCCTGCCAGTCTACTGATATGCGTTTCATCAACCATCCAACATTGACTTCCCCTTCCTGTCCTTGCCCATGCTTGGTTTGTTTTGTATTAATCTGGCAAAAGCAGAAATGGGACAAAAAGTATTAACTAATAATTTTCAGCAGTTGCGTGAATATGCGTTGGACTTACTTCCAGATGGATGGAATTTGCTGCATTGGGCAAGAAAATGAGCATCAGGATATTTGGACTATTAGAATGCAAATTTATGCCTTACTAGACTAATATTACAGCTGACATTATGTGAACTTTCCTCATACTGTTTCCCAGTGACTTTTGATGCACATCAGACGTACACACGCCAGTTTTTGCCTGTGTGCTTTTGGATTTGTTTGGAGGTTTTTTGTTTTTTTTTAACAAGCAGAAGAAGATAGTGTGTCTCTGTAGGGAAGTACTTTAAGCAATGAAAAATGAACACAGGAGGAAAGTAAAACATTTGGATCATCCACAAGCACGGGCCTCCACAGATCCTAGACATGTGGACACAGCCTTACAAGCACCCTATAGGCACATAAATCTGCTCACTGCGGTGGCAGATGATCTATTTCAGTGTATGAATCCAGAAAACAAAAGCCATATGACCACATATCGAAGCCTTTACCAGCTGAAACCTACGCAGTTTAACTGTCTGAGGGTTGATGAGTTGATACTGACATGTGCTAGACTTTCAGCATTCAAAGAGGGCCAGTCATCTGGGGAGGTGGGAGCGAGGCCAGACTTCAGTGGTTCCCTCCAAATCCCAGTCTGACTAGGAATTTTGTGATACTTGAAGTATTCACAGCTGTAGGTTCAGCTCTCATTTCCAGAATCACTGAAAACAAGTAAAATTTTAAATGGAAAGGACAGGGAAGGGACAGTCAGATGAGCATGTGGCTAGAATCTGACTTCCTTATTACAACTGACCCAGAAAAGAGAATTATAGTTTTTACCACATTTGCAGAGGGAAAATAATAAATCAAAATTGGGTAACCTGAAAAAGTACTAGAATCCTGTCATGTCTTTTATTGTGTGCATTTACAATAAATATGTTAAAAATTACCAACATTATATTTTTTTTCTAAATTTCCTGTATTAAGAAGATATCTTACTCAAATTTATGTTATTAAAATAAGTAACCTAATCCTACATTAATTCTTTCCATCAGCTCCATATGTAAACTACATCCAGAAGGACCCGGGAGCACCTTGCTCTTTAACAGAGGCTCTGGAGTACCTTCAGGTTGACATCCTGGAAAACTTAATGAAAAATGACAGCCTGGCAGCCAATCACAACCAGCCTCCCAAAAACAAGCCTCATAACTTCACTGTGGTCGCCATGGAAGGCTGCCACTCCTTTATCATCCTGGACTGGGCCCGCCCTCTCAAGGATGATATGGTGTCAGGTAAGAAATGTTGTTAATCAAAAATTTCTGTTATTTTACAGTGACTATGCATCTGTAGTTTTGTTTTGTTGGCTTTTATACATATTTTATCAGAGACATTTCAATGTTTATTTTTTAATTAAATGTGGTGGAACAGAAATAATTCCCAAACCTAACTATGAGATATTTGTTTGAAAATTCAGCAAGTTCTAAAATTTTTATTGTGAACAAATCTCCCAACTTACTACTAACGAACTAACAAAATGCAGTGTTAATCACAGTCGTAAATATGTTTAAATGTATTGAATGACAAAAGTAAAGACCAGTGTCTGTGTTTTAAATTCACCTTTGCACTGCATGTGATTACGTTATTGAGTATTATTATGAAATGTTACTAAAGTAATGAAATGAAACTAAAGCTCTGAAAACAGGAAAGTTGTAGCTGATTTAAATTTGGCCGATGTTACCTTAAAGGTCGTCACGTCTCAATAGCTTTCAGTGCAGTTGGAACATTTTCTGGCAGACTGTTCAATGTGTGCAGAAATCACACATAAGCTCTTGACTTTGAAACTGACCTCAGTTTTGTGCGCAAGATCATCGCCCGTGATGACCAAGTACTTTTAAGCAGTTGAAAAGTCAGCTGAAGAGACGGACCAGGAGCTTGCTGGTGATTTTGTTTGACAGTTTGTCCCCCAAAGTGAGAATTTTAGTGAGGACTTCTACTGTTCAATATTGAGGCATCTGATGGGAGAACTTTCAACAGCAACAATTGGAGCTCTGGTGCACTCCAGAGTTTGATTGTGTGGCAGATTAGAGCACACTGTAAATACAGCTGTTTTTTGGCAACAAAAACTACCCGGACCACTAATCAGATCAATCAAATCAGTCAAATTCCAGCAAAGTATTGCTGTGTTTACATTTTTCTGTGACATCCACACCTGTTTAATACATAGTCTGTTTCATCATATTCTCATCTGTTGTGGTTCACCAGATACCTTGAACATGTTATCAGCCTCCCTCCGGACTCACATTTTAGAACTCAGTCCAGCAGCTTATTGGGAATAAATCGTGAAAACGCAGACAGCATAGAACACTTGGAATAGTGTTCCTCAACTCCCACCGCTTCTCAGAGAAAACCAGAATTCATCTGACCTTGAAATTGACACATGGAAAAAGGGAAAAGAGAGGAGAGTGGAGATAACGGCCTTCTGTATGGGCTATCAGAGGTAGCAATCTGGCCAGCAAGAGAAGCAGTATGTTTTCTTTGGCAGGCAACCACAGACTCATGGTCATGCAGTGCACAGGTTCATCATCTGATGTGTATAACAGATAGGTCTGTGCTGTCACTGGTCTTTTCTTTCCTTGGATTCTTACCCACTATTGGTTCTTGGTTACTTAAAGTTTTATTAGACTTTTGTGCCTTATCTGTCTATGCTTTTTTTGGCATCAGTGATTGCTATTTCTCCCATTTAAACTGTCCTAAATAATAACTTCAGATATCTACTTTTTTCTTGCCCACAAATCTTATCATAGAAATGAAAAAAAGGAAGAATTGATCGCACTAAGAAGGAATTTCTGTGTGCACAAAATCTGATGTAGTTTCTTCTTTAGTATTTTGTTGACCTCCATTGTTGTCACAATTTCCTGTGTTTCCTTTCCTTTCCTTTCCTTTCCTTTCCTAATGGACTAGGCTACTCTAGATATACAATATAGATTAACTGGCATATATATATGCAGGATTAGTTCACACATCCAGATCTAATCACAAAGGGCTGTTTTAGTAATTAGGGGGTGTTTGCACAACCATGCATTACGACTTGTGGGTCATGGCTTTTTTAATAACTATTGCATGGAAACAGCTGTTAGCATCTGGTTTTGTGAGTTTTCACCTGTACCCAACTTCTGTTTCCATTTACTCTGATGCATTGAGGGCATTTTCTTTGAAGGCTTTAGACAAAACATACACTTTATTCACTGAATACTTTAATTGTTGCTCTTGGCTTAAAGAACTACCTTCAAGAGACACAATTTATACCCATAGTAGGGGAAATTGCCCTCTATAGAGTACACAGACAGACAGCAAAAGCAAGGATACTACTCTATCAAACCTCAATTTAACTATGCAATAAGGAATGAGGAATGAAAACTCAACAGAAGAAAAACAAAGTAGCTAGTATTTCCCTTCTCATCTGTCAGCAGCCAGCTGTGTTGGTCCAGCGCCAGTAAAAACAGAAAGTCCTGCTCAAAAGTCCAATAGAAACAGTCGGTAGTTTGACGTGCAGCTGAGCTGGTCTCCATAGTTTTAAAGTGAGTGATCGAGGGCTGTGTGACCTCAGGTATTCACCGGATTCTGAGGATTTGTCTGTGTGTCTGAGAAGAAGAAGAAAGCAGACAGAGAGGAAGGCAGGCTGGAAGACAGTCAGTATGAGCAACAGAAAATGCAGAACTGCAGATTTTCTTTATAGTGTTCGAGACCACCTACTCCCACAAAGGAATAGTTTGACATGAACTGTAAATATGAGGCTGCCACCAGCCACTAGGAGGCTTAACCTCATCACCGCAAGGTTGGCTGGGCTGCCAGTGGAGACTTGAGGAACTTATTGCACGCTGCCAAGAAATTCTGGTATATGGCCCTTATTTTTACACCTTGGTTTTGAACTGTGTCAGGTTGGCTCTTTCCATATGTTTCAGTCTTTGTGCTGTGCTATGGTAACCAACTTCTGGTGGCCAAAAAAAGAAAACAAAAAGGAAATAGGTCTATTTCTCAAAATATCAAACGTTTCCTGTTATGCTGACCCTCAAATTGATGTAAGCATAAAAATTCTACATCTGCTTTAGAGATTTTCATTTTAATGACTAAGGAGACCTGCAATTAATTTTGTGTTATTCTCTGCAGGCTACATGGTCCAGAGTGCCTCATACGATGACATCCTCAACAATAGGTGGTCCTCTAAAGCTGCCACTGGGACACACCTGGCTGTGGAAAATCTCAAGCCCAACTCTAGGTAACATATTTTATTGTGTATGTTTACAGTAGGTTAATGTTCTCTAGATGCATTTGCACGTACAATGTGTGAACATCCAAAATACTTTCCAGCTGGAGCAGTGTACAAAATCATCTCCCATGTGGGAGTCATAAAAACAAAAGAAGCTTATTTTACAAACAAAGACTTGCTTAGCTACATGAATCTTTTACCCTGACCTCTGCGTGACCAAATATGCATGTTGCCTGTGTGTTTCTGTGTGATTGCATGTAGATGTTTTGTTTTGTTTGGAACGTGGCTGACTGTGATCAAATTAGTTTTATATTATTCAAAGCATGTAAATTTTATGCTGTAGTGGCAGGAAAAGTCTTTAAAGTGGAAAAACCAGCAGTTTGGTTAAGAAACAGATATGAATCTTTTGTGACGTGCAGTAAAACTCAGATGAGACCCTAGAAAATTCAGCGGAACATAAATACAGCACATATTATCTGACACTTACACAGAGATACAGCCATCTCGGTCTGTTTCAGTTATTAGAGCATGTTTCCACAGCCGTGTGTTACGAGACATGGGTCATGGCTGTCAAAATAAATGCATGGAAACATGAACCCAAGACAGAAAAAGAGTCTTGGATTCCTTTGTTGTTCACCTGTGTTTTTAGGGGTTTCAGCTAAAAGAATTTTTGATACTCTAAATGGTGCAGTAACTTATACCTAGTTGCAGTAATTTAAAAATAGATTCATTTTTTCGAAATCGATACACAATGTGTGGGTGTTTATGTGTTATTTAGTCAGCTGATGCATATAGGCCATCCAGATAATCTTCAGCAGTTCTCAATAAATGCAGTGATTAAGTACTGGCAAGTGCAAGTAGACACAAAAGTGAAACTACTTTATATCCTTTAGCAAAAACAACATGTGTGAACTATGCATAGTTCAAATGAATGCCATTAATGGACACTAAATGCTTTTATATAGTATATTGCACAGTCTAAAGCAAGAGTCTTTAGTTTTGTGAACTGTCAAAAAAACAGATGAACACAAAAAGCTTTCCAAAAGTATGCAAAAGGTTTTTATTCCCGCCAACCAGTTTATATCCAGGATCACGGAATGGTTTATGGGATAGTGTTGGCATTTCCCGTGCTGGAGGCTCCTTCATGGTTTCCAGAACTACAGAGCAAATTTGTATTGCATTGACTAACAGGATAACTGCATATAAGTGAAATTTATCCTTTTTTTTTTGCATCCACAAGTTTCCCTCTTTCTATCAGTGAGTCATGTGGTGGGTAATACTTTATAATAACTACACAAGCATTAATAAGTTATTAGTAAAGACCTCAGGTGGGTTATGCATGAATTTTACAATAAATATTTCTATGTTGCGTATCGCTTTGTGCTCTTCCTGTTGTGTCATTTATAACAGCTTTCTAAGGCATAAATAGTGAGCCATAAATAGGCTCACTTTAGAAAAACTAGTAACTCCTTTAATAGACCATGAATTACAATATTAGATAAGTATTTATAAAACCTCAATTAACATTCTCACAAATAGCTGATATCTTAATCATTACATGTATAAATGTATATCTATGTACTCTGTTAATTACTAAGACTTTTTAAATGATTCCATAAACCATTACAGCCCCTAAAAAGCTATTTTTTACTTGATGTAATACTTAAAAGTGGTGAATCCATCATTTGTAAAGTATAAAATGCTGACATTAGTCACTTTATATGAGCTTATTTAGCAAGAACCTTTTATGTCTGTGTTTATAAATGACATATTACAGATAAGTAATGCTTTATAAATGATGACTTGAGTATTTCCTAATACCTTACTAACCCTTAATAGTGTGCTTTTATAAAGTATTGCCATGTAGTGCATACATAACATATATATTCTACTTCCATTTTATTTAAGGTTTTTTTAATGTAAAACTAGCTTTCATCAAACAAAAGTCTAGCAGTTTTCACTCTAAATAGCTAATTAATACCTGAACGTGAAAAAATGGAAATCTGCAACCATTTAACAACATGTAGTAATTCATTTAAAGCCTTTTTATGCATAGAAATTGACAATTTTCTGGTTTCCCTACTTCTGGTTTTCTAAGCATCTATTTCTCCTGCTGTATGTAAGAGAAGTGTAAAGAATACAAATCGGTTGTGAATTTATTACATATGTGAATATTTTTGAAAGAGTTTAAAATTGGCTTTTGTGGGTTCATCCTGTGGTTCAGCTGTCATTTATTATGAAAAGCATATTATGAGGCCAGGCCAGATTTGGCTTGAAAAGGTACAACATGTGCAGTTGCCACATAGAATTTCTTTTTGAATGAAGATCTCTGCATTGAAAGTTTCAAATAGCAAGCAACTTTGGTCCTTGATACTGTATTTACTTTCACAATGTCCTTTTTTTCCTACCCACTCAGATTTCTTCTCGTCTTTCTTCTTCCATGACGTCATCTCTCTATAGCTGCATTGCTTTCTTCTCTCCCTCTCCCGTGACATAATTTGGTGAGCGTCTTCATATGGCCGTGGTGATTGGATCCAGGCTTCATGACTGTATGTGGTGAACATTTTTAGACTTGAAATTGACAGATGATGAGCTTACTGTGTGTGACCTTGCACAGTATACGAAAGCTCATGCGCACGCATCATGCACAGTGGAAAAATTTGCAGTCTCTCGGTGTTGTCACTGCTGTTTTTTTTCAAATGTGACAGGACTTTATAATTCCTCAACCACCTGGAGATGAAATGAGATCACTGTTTGGCTTTGTTTTGCACTCTGGCAAGAAAGCTCGTGACATCTAGTAACGCTTTTGGGTGACAAATTTCTCTTTTGATTAGAGTTCTCTCTCGCTTTCTTTACTTTTCCACATCCTTCCTTCTTGTTGTCATTCATTCTTCTACTTTCCTCTCAGCTGTTAACCTTCGCTTTTATAGATGTGTCTTTTTCCTCTCACCAATCCCTTTTGCCTCTCCTCAGTCCTGCTCTGCTTTTCCCTTGAACGTGAGCCAGAGAGCCATTTTATTGTGCTGCGCTCACTTTGGATTCGTACAGGCATAAATCGGGCTACTCTTAAATCTTAAAGAATGTCAAGTCATCTGCTGCGCTCGTTATCATTTTCCTATTTTTAACCAGTAACAACAAAACAGGTGGAGTGGCACGTTAAATGCTAAAACTTATTAAAGCCATACTTTGTGCTCTGTTTTCATTCAGGTACTACTTCAGGGTGCAAGCGAAGAATGTGTTTGGTGTGGGACCATTCAGCGAAACGCTCTCCTATGTTACTGAATCAGGTTGTATTCTGTCATCACCTGCAACTGTAAACTTTGAGATACCCTAATGATTAAAGTTCAGACTGACTCTACATTTTCTTTCCTTACTGTACAAAAATAGAAGAAAAATTGTCACGGTTATATTCAGCGCACAATATTCACACAGAGAGTCGCCCTTGAAGAGAAGCCGACTTGCACATGTACACTGCATTACACGGTCTATTGGTTTTTCTTTCCCATCATCAGGTGAATGCATTAAACTTGATATGCAGTCTTTTTCACCCCTGGTGTTTACATTCTTTTTTGTTTTTTCAGATGACCCTCTCCTCATTGAAAGACCACCTGGTAGGTCTGCACACTAACGGCACATTTCCAACTTAGAGACAAGTTATACTGAAAAATAATGAAAGAGTTACAGTAATTTAGGATGGATTTTCTCTTCCCAAGCTTTCCTTATAATAGTAACATAGCTAACGTTGAACTTCTGTGATAATTAACTGGATATTGTGTTCACTATTTTCTAGTGTGTGACAGTTGCGTTTGTCTGTTGTTATTCTTTGTACTTATGTTTATAACAATATGACCCCAGGAGTGATCTGGCCACAAGTGATTTTTCATAACAATGATATTTTTACTTGCTTAAAAGAAAATAATGATGATAAGTAATGCATTTAAATGTTTCTGTGTGTAGGCAAAACATATATACATCACTTGATGAATCCCTGAATAATATAACACTTTAAATATAAAGAAAAAAAGAAACCAAAGGGCAAAAATATCAAAGAACATTTTAGGCAGAAATGCAACTTAATGCTCTTCTTCCTTTATTCCTTAATGCAATCAGGAGGCGAGCCAATCTGGATTCCCTTTTCTTTCAAGTTTAACCCAGTCCACAGCAGCTGTAAGGGCAGCCAGTATGTCAAGCGGACATGGTACAGGAAGTTTGTGGGTGTGGTTCTGTGTAATTCCCTACGATACAAGATCTTCATGGGAGACAGTCTAAGAGGTAAATATATTTCTGATGCTTAAAAATCTGATTTTTATTACACCATTAGGCAAGATTTATTATGAATTGCCTCCCACCATAGCAATGGGAAATGTTATAATAAAGATACCTCTCCCTTTCCCCCACAGACCCATTTTACAGTATAGGAGATACGTTTGGCCAGGGAGAGGACCACTGCCAGTTTGTGGACTCCTACAGGGATGGAAGGACAGGCCCGGCCTACTTGTCAAATAATCTGCCCACAGTACAAGGTAAATAAAAACAGACTGTGCATATTGTTTAAAAATTTACAGCCTGCACTGTTAGCCCTTACTTATCATTTGTTTCTATGCCGTCTGCCTTTCTGGCTCTGTAAAGGACCAGCTGGTTGATTTATATCCATGCAACATATAAAGATGCAGAATATTGTTTGCATGAATGCTCATTAAAGTGATTTTTGTGTTGTGTTTTAGCCCAAATTTCACATGCTTTTCATTACCCCAATTTTTCTAATTAAACCATAAGTTCTTAGATTAAAGTCATGAATTGCTGGTAGTTATTAGTTTCGGGTCATTTTAGTACACCATGAAAATGCTTAAAACTTGCTCCAGATAAGCCGTTGACTATATTTATGGTAAGTATCAATCTTCTAAGGGTAATTTCTTATATGTGTGTTTAAGGCAGTTTTGCATTGTGGCATGAGACGAATGTACGATTAGTAGTATGCACTGTGTGTGTGTGTGTGTGTGTGTGTGTGTGTGTGTGTGTGTGTGTGTGTGTGTGTGTGTGTGTGTGTGTGTGTGTGTGTGAGATGTGGTGCTGAGCAACCACACAGATGTGTATTAGATATACAGCTGTGATTGGCCTGGCAAGGGAAAGACCAGTTGGGAATATGTATGACTGGGAGAGAGGCCAGTCACATTGTGCTGGAGCAAATGAAACAGGTCTCAGATTTGTCTAATTCCCACGCTAATGGCAGTTATCTCTGAAAGTTTTACAATGTAAGAAATGATCAAATTCACAACCTTCGGGGTAGCAGCTTCTGCGGTGCTGTCATTTTCTATCAAACATTACTGAAACAAGAGTAAATAGTGCATTTGTTGTGGACTATTTCTATTACTATTGTGGAAGGAGTACCTTTGCATCAGAACAGGGTATGTAGGATTGCCTAAAACACCATATCTATTATGCTCAAAGAATATGCCACTCTGCGCCACAATGAGAGTGTCTCTGATGCGTTCACAAAACTGCAGTTCCATAAAAATAGATGCATTTGATAAATTCGAAAATAGTGTTATTGTTTGCAAATTCCAATAGAAACCAACTTACATGTCATTTGCCATAAACTCATGTCCACTGATGTGCCAGTGGAGAAATGCCATTCATACCTGTATAGGTTTTGACCAGTGCTTTTTTACTACTCACACATTGCATTATTGCACATTATCTCATTTTGTTGTGCAGTAGTTTAATGGATGGGGATGCTTCTATTTATTTACCTGTCTAAATGAGGATGGCTTTTAGCTATAAATAACTTTTTCTCTATTGCAGGATACTATCGTTCCTACAGACAAGAGCCAGTTACATTTGGGGTTATTGGCCGACGCACGCCCCATCCATTTGTGGGCTGGTATGAATGCGGGGTGCCCATCCCTGGAAAATGGTAACACAGTGAGAAGAAAAGACATTGTTGGGCAACTGTTCTGCATCCTGCTGCAGGCCTTCAACTTTTCCGGTCTTGCCCTTAAAAATGGACTTTTGCCTGCCACTACAAAAAGACACCACTTCGAATTTGTTACAGCTTCACACAAAAGGAGAATATAGTACTTTTAAACAATTCAGTGTATATCTTTACAATGCACTTTTTATATAAAGCAGTCTGTATATGAGGGGAAAAAAGAAGCATGTGTGCTCTTGCTTAGTGTAACTCTTGTCTCAGAGTGCCCTATTTCCAACCATTCCAGTGACAGGTCCCCACCCAGTGTTATTTATTTGACCAGTAATGCAGTGACATTGGACCAAAGAAGAAGCTGCAAAGCAAACTGTAAGAATGGGCACTTGAGGTGTGTATAGGTCATTTTTAATCATGACATTTGTATTTCATAATGTAATAGCTTCTGACAGCTACTTTGTGTTTGTTTATTGTGTTCATAAATAATCATACTGTTTTTACAACTTTTGGTATTCACCAGAATCCATTAAAAGTTATTGTGTAAGTTTTGTATGTGTACGGACAAAGAATAAAAGACCAAATATTTGCTCAGGAACTGTGGGAGATTTAATAAAGGTAGTATGGGAAACATAGCAAAAAAACATGAATCATATTATACTTTCCTCTCCTGACACATTCTTCTCTAGCAAAAGCTTTTACACATGATCCAGAGCTACTTAATCAACTTAATGGAAGATCAGAGTATCAGATACGGTTTAGCTGAGCCAGTTGGAACACCACCTATTATAATCTGATAAAATCTCAAAAACAACACATTGTGGATAGCAGCAGGTGCAAGACACAAAGAAAAACTGAGAAGCAATCATAGTCAGTAAAAACTAGTCAGCTTCGACATGTACCTCTGTGTATTGCAGAGTTCTGATAATGTGATTTTACTTGGAATTTAACATTTAATCCAAAATAGAATTTCTGCGTGTTAGCACTACATAGTTAGCTATATTATATAGTTAGTATTATACGTTTAAATATTGCACATTGTCGCATTTACACTCACCAGTCTTTGCCTTCAGAATTGCCTTAAATATTCATCTTCATGGTATAGATTCAAAAAGATTCTAGAAAAATTCCTCGGGGGTTTTGCTCCATACTGACAAGACAGTAACAAAGAGATCCTTCAGATATTTTTGTTTTGCACATCCTTGAAGGAAATTTCCTACAGGCGCTGTTTTGAACTGAAATCTGGTGACTGTGGAGGCCATTTGAGTACAATGAAATCATTGCCATGTTCAAAAAGTCTGTTTAAGTTGATCTGAGCTTTTGACATGGTGTGTTATCCTGCTGGAAGCAGCCATCGGAAGATGTGTACCCAGTAGCTATGTAGAGGTGGACATGGTAGGATGGAGCCATGCTTTCATGTTGTTTCTGCCTAAAATCAGAATTATGCAAAAGTAATCAAGACTTTAAGATCAGGCAAAACATTTTCAATCTTTTGTTACCCAATTTTGGTGCAAATTGTAGCCTCGGGTTCTTGTTCTTAGCTGACAGTAGTGCCACTTGACTTGGTCTTTTGCCGCTGTATCTTACCTGCTTCAAGGTTTGACTTGTTTTGTGTTCAGAGATGCTCTTCTGCATCTTACAACTAAAGTAGTTTTACCTTTCTCCTCTGACCTCTGACATCAACGAGGTAATTTTACTCAGAGAACTGCTGTTCAGTGGAAATTTTCTCTTTTTGGTCCATCCTCTATAAACCCTAGAGGTGGTTATGTGAGAAAGTCCCAGTGGATTTTTTCATGGCCAAGCTTAAAACCTGGATCCCCCGTAGCCGGTTACCAAGATTACGTGAAGTACCCTCAGAGGGTCTGCTAGATGATGTTACTACGGATGATACCTACAACCACGATTACCGACACTAACAAGCTGATTTACAATACGGCAGCAGTGATCGGTGAGATGCTTGGCTACAAGTTGAACAGCCACAAGGGGCAGTACCCTCCATGGAGAAGGAGGCTAGAGGGCAAGATCAAAGTAGCACGGAGGGAGGTTAGCCAACTAACGGAGTTGCAGAAAGGCGCGACAAAAAAGGTGCATAAGAAATACAGCAAGCTGTCCATACCTGAGGCCTTGGAAACTGCCAAGCAAAGACTCACAGCCTTGGCCAGCCGCTTAAGGAGGTACAACAGAGAGATAGAAGGAAGGAGAATAAACTAGCTGTTCTCCACAGAACCAGCAAAGGTGTACTCTCAGTGGCAAGGGAACAATAAGAGAACAGCACCACCAAGGCTGGAGACGGAGCAATACTGGAAGAGCATATGGGAGAAGGACGCAACCCATAACGGCAATGCTCAGTGGCTAGTGGATCTGAGGGCAGATCATAGCGACCTCCCTGAACAGGGTCCAGTAACCCTGCAAGACCAGACTGACCAACCTGTGCACAGCCTGGATTGATTACAAGAAGGCCTATGACTCAGTGCCCCACAGCTGGATACTGGAATGCCTAGAATTGTACAAGATCAACAGGACCCTAAGAGCCTTCATCAGGAACTCAATGGGGATGTGGCGTACAACACTAGAGGCCAACTCCAAGCCCATAGCACAAGTCACCATCAAGTGCGGGATCTACCAAGGAGATGCTCTGTCCCCACTGCTGTTCTGCATAGGCCTGAACCCCCTCAGTGAGATCATTAACAAGACTGGCTACGGATACCGACTACGAAACGGAGCGGTTGTCAGCCACCTCCTGTACATGGATGACATCAAGCTGTATGCCAAGAGTGAACGAGACATCGATTCACTGATCCACACTACCAGGCTATACAGCAATGACATTGGAATGTCGTTCGGACTGGAGAAGTGTAGTCGGATGGTAACAAAGAGAGGGAAGGTAGTCAGAACTGAGGGGATCGAACTACCAGAAGGCAACATTGCAGACATAGAGGACAGTTACAAGTACCTGGGGATCCCGCAGGCGAATGGGAACCATGAAGAGGCCGCTAGGAAAGCTGCAACCACCAAGTACCTGCAGAGGGTCAGGCAAGTCCTGAGGAGTCAGCTGAACGGTAAGAACAAGATCCGGGCCATCAACACCTACGCCCTGCCCGTGATCAGGTACCCTGCTGGGGTAATAGGCTGGCCAAAGGAGGAGATAGAAGCCACTGACATAAAGACAAAAAAGCTCCTGACCATGCATGGAAGGTTTCACCCCAAGTCCAGCACCCTAAGGCTGTACGCTAAGCGGAAGGAAGGAGGCCGGGGACTGGTGAGTGTCAGCACCACAGTCCAGGATGAGACAAGAAACATCCACGAATACATCACGAAGATGGCCCCAACTGACAGCGTGCTCAGTGAATACCTCAGGCAGCAGAAACCCAAGAAAAAGGAGGAAGGCGAGGAACCATCATGGAAGGACAGGCCCCTGCACGGTATGTACCACCGGCAGATAGAGGAGGTGGCTGATATCCAGAAATCCTACCAGTGGCTGGACAAAGCTGGACTGAAAGACAGCACGGAGGCACTAATCATGGCAGCACAAGAACAAGCTCTGAGTACAAGATCCATAGAGGCTGGGGTCTATCACACCAGGCAAGACCCCAGGTGCAGGCTGTGTAAAGATGCCCCTGAGACAATCCAGCACATAACAGCAGGGTGCAAGATGCTAGCAGGCAGGGCATACATGGAGCGCCATAACCAAGTAGCCGGCATAGTATACAGAAACATCTGTGCCGAGTATGGCCTGGAAGTCCGAGGTCAAAATGGGAGACGCCCCCAAGGGTGGTGGAGAATAACCGAGCTAAGATCCTGTGGGACTTCCAGATACAGACGGACAAAATGGTGGTGGCTAACCAACCGGACATAGTGGTGGTGGACAAACAGAAGAAGACAGCCGTAGTGATTGATGTAGCGGTTCCAAATGACAGCAACATCAGAAAGAAGGAACACGAGAAGCTGGAGAAATACCAAGGGCTCAGAGAAGAGCTCAAGAGGATGTGGAGGGTGAAGGTAACGGTGGTCCCCGTGGTAATCGGAGCACTAGGTGCGGTGACTCCCAAGATAGGCGAGTGGCTCCAGCAGATCCCAGGAACAACATCGGAGATCTCTGTCCAGAAGAGCGCAGTCCTGGGAACAGCTAAGATACTGCGCAGGACCCTCAAGCTCCCAGGCCTCTGGTAGAGGACCCGAGCTTGAAGGATAAAACCGCCCGCAGGGGCGAGATGGGTGTTTATATATATATATATATATATATATATATATATAAATATATATATATCGATTAATGAAATAGCAAAATTTCATTATGATTACATTATTTATGTAATAAAAAGGAAGAAAAAAGGAATCACTGATGTATCTGAAATGTATACTTTGTTACTTTGTTAAATGTTGTTTGTTACCAGCCCCTGACTTTACTTTTGATAAACTACTACAATGTATAATTTCTTCTTCTAAACCACTGTATAAAAATGGGTGATTGAACACAGTTGTATTTATATTTAAAGCATCAGAATACCTATTTTTTTAACCACAGCAGCTTGATGTACGAATCACATCTCCAGGGTAGGATTTGGAAAGACTTTGAGTAAGATTTTGTTGAGCCAATTACCACTGGTATACTTTGGATAATGTAAAAATAAATATTAATCTAATTATCTGCCTATCTTATTGTTACTAAATTCAGAGAAAGTTTTTTCAAGGAATCAACTTTATTTCCATACTCAAAACCATCTGCGGTGCTCATATTTTGCTGTGTTATTTGAGTGGAAATAATTCTGCTTCTTGGTGAAATAACTGACAGAAAAAAACTTAATCCTAAGTGGGTCTGTGCCACAATAAACCTGGTGGAAAGTATTTTACCAATTAAGCTGAATGAATAGAAAGTTTACTTTGTATTGATTGCCGATTATTCAGTGCTGCGTTTATTTTAGATTTTGAGGTGAATTTTTTGTGGTTAGATTTATTTTCCAACAGCAGAACCACAGCTACTCTTTTGAGAGCTTGCCTAAAAGTCATTGCAAACATTTTTCAGTCATTTGTGACTGTGTAAGGAAAACTGATGATATTAACCATCTCTGTGTCAGAGGAAAACCAAGTACTACTCTTATATATCCCCATCGCTCTTATGAGAATGGAAAAGACTTTTTCTAACCCTGCAAGATGAAAAAGATTGAAATCAATCTTTACTACTCCTAATACTACTTTGGCCATCCATCCATCCATCCATCCATCCATCCATCCGACCAAAAGCCCAGACCTGCTTCTCCCCAGTCACCTCCTCCAGCTCATCTGGGGAGATACCAAGTCATTTCCAATTCACCTGAGAGATATAAGGGTGTCCTGGGTCTGCCCTGGGGTTTCTCCCAGTAGGACATCCCCGTAACACCTCAGCTGGAGTAGGAGCTATACTCTGAGTCCCTGCTTAACTGCCTTATCCTATCGCTAAAGGAGACTTAACTATCATTTGGGGGTGTGGATTCTCATTCCCGTAGCCTCATGGGAAAGTTAAAGTTCAGTGGTGGTAGCACATGGGCATTTCAGAAAGCCCATGTACCTGCAGAGATGTACCTGTTGTCAGATGGGGGCAGTGTCAGAAACTTGTTTTACAACCAGTGTGTGAGCTACTCTTCCTTCTGATGCAGTTAGTCCATTAGCCAGCAGAGAAGAGTACAGTTCTAACATACAAGGAGCTTTAGTGTTAAAAACAATGTATGTCCACTACAGCCACTGTCTGTGCTTTTCATATTGTATTTTTTGATTGTTGATATTTTTCTTGCTTCATGTTGCTGCTTCCTTCACTGTTCTGCCTTACTTGTCAACAAATCAGCATTCAGTCAAAGCATAGTGTCATCAATGTCGAGCACTGTATAGTTGGGATTTTGGAGGACTGCATGGAAGCACGTCTGCATTGATTAAAAACCCCTCCGTAGGCTCACTGTAGGCAAACGCTTCCATGAAAAGGCATCACTTTTTTTTCTTGAGGCAGTCATTTTGCTTCCTTTTCAAATATATCAAAGGTCCAAACATAGTCTCTTATCTGAGGAGCACAGGCGGTCAATTGTTGAGCTTGGCTCAGATTTGTTATGGCAGTCAGATTTAAAACACAATAAATGCATAGTGAGATCTGGGAGGGCAAAAATATTTCCCCTGGGCAATGACTAAAAGATAATGGATAATGGTTTTGTTTTGGAGTCAGCAGACCAATTTGTCAACGCTTTAGTGGGTGGTTGTCAGATTTCGAACATAGTTTCCAGGTACACTGTGTGGATGAATGCCTTTGCTGCCATGTGTTTTCAGTGAGTGTTGAGAGTCTCTTTGCCCCAAAATATTTTCATTGGCTGCAGCTTGTATTGCCATTTGACCTGAATGGAGAATATTATAATATTTAATTCTAAGCACATTGGGGAACTCCAGCCTACTCTGAGACCTGAGATGGCCATTGAGACAAGACATTTCAATATCAGTCTTTATCTACAAAAGACGTTTTTGATCAAGGAAAAGATCAGAGGTTTACAGAGACAGATGAATATATTGCTTTCAGGGATACAGTGTTAGAGAAAGATTTAAATAACTGAGGCCTGTCATAAAACATTGGGCTATTGTCCACACATTAGCTCACTAAATGCAGCCAGTTTGGAAAACTGATTCCATATGCAATACCAGTGTGTAAAGTTACTTTTTTGATGTTAGAGTGTATACAGATTTATAATGATTTTATAGAGATGATAGGGTATATTTCAAGTCACAGCTACCTTGGATTCTTTAAGATAAAGTTGTTGTGATGGATGTCCTTGGCAGCAAGCAAAGTTACAGTCGTGTGAAGAGAAAGAACACCCTTACTGCTTCCACAGGAATTAAGAGGGTAAGTAGCAGCAAGAAGATGCTAATCAAATACACTGGTAACAGCAAGCATGAGCACCTCCATAAGAGGAGAGGTTTAGGCCGGTTGATGTTCTCAGGTTTACCCAATTCTATAATCTTCCCAGCAGTACGCATCTCAGTAACTTAACACAAAGGTCAGTCTGTGCAATGCTCAAAGAAATTGCATAAAGAAGAAAAGCTACATCTTAGATGCTAAAGACCTCAGTAAGTGTGACAGTCCTATTAGCTTATGTCAGTACAGCTATTAAAGTCTGAAGAAATATTGTTTTTCTGGAAAAGTTGCCAAGAGAAAGCCACTTCTCTCTAAAAAGAACATGGTAGCACAGTTCAGGCTTGCAAATTTGTATCCGAATAAACCAGAAGCCTTCTGGAACAATGTCTTTGGCAAAGGAGATCAAAGTAGAGCCATTCGTCCATAATGCACAGTGTCAAAAACCAAACAAAATATATCAGCCCCTCATGCCAACTGTTTTAGTGCTAGCTAAAACGCATCAAATGCAAATCTTTAACACAACATAACACTTTCAAATAAATTATGGTTTTACCTCACTAACCTAGCTAACCTATCACCCAGCTAGCTAGGGCTAGCTAATATCTTAGCATGTGCCCTGCTGGACTACTAACCTCTGTTACCCATATAGGCAGTCCACAAACTTTTGTTAAAGAAATAAGACGGTAAAAATAAAAATGTATAGAGCTATACTCTAAAGAAAAACATTGTGTTGTTTTCTGTATTGTCAACATGTCTTGTAGCACTACGTTATTAAAAGCCTATTAACCATGAATTCTATTTTACGAATCACTGCTAGGTGGTGTGATCTTTAAAGAAATGAAGATCATTTGTATTAGTTTGGCTTTTTTGTTTTTGTTTCCTTTTTAGTTGTTGTTTTTTTACATAAGAGAGCTTGAATCTCAATGAGTAATAAAAAGCAGTACAAAACGATTGGCAGATGACATCATACTGACACACATACACATCATACTGAGGTAGTTAGCAGCACTTGACTTTAATTTAATGTCATTACAACAAAGGGTGTAAGGAATGGAAGTGGCAGAGGCATGAAGTAGTATTAAAATTCAAACAGTGAAATACATTCATACAAAAATCTCAGCGCTAATCTATTGTGCCAAAGGAATTTAATTTATCTCGTATTAATAAATATTCTTTTGATCACAAGACTATTTGACTGTTGATGATTGCAGCCTGGTGCAGTTGAGTGAAGTTAATACTGACAAATGTCTGTTTAAGACCACATTTACGTCACGTATAGAGTTGTTTTCATCAGTGCAGGGTGGCCTTGTTTGTTACTTGGGGCATAAAATGTGCCATGCATACCAATGGCCCTGACTAAGTTTGGCTAACCAAGTGCTGCTGTTACTTTGTCTCCTCATTAAGAATCTACTTTCTCACTCTGCAGCATTAGACTTTGGACTTAGAATTGAAATGTAATTTACTGCATCTGCTTTGTTCAGGACATGCAGCCAAAAGCTGACATCAGAAGATAAAGAAGGGATGAAGTGGTGGTCGGTATCACCCATGCGCACATAGACAAAAAAAAGCACGCACACACACACCCATACACAAATGCAGCCTTTTAATTTTGTTCAAAGATGTTGAAATTTTGCTTTTTTCAGCCAAGTGAACACTGCGACACCCATCCATTATGACACGCCACTGAAACATCATATGTCAGCTATTTTACAGTGTTTGGCACAGACTCTGTAAGAGTTTTCAGTTAAGGTCTCTGCACAGAGCAAACTGCTGATCCTTTATATAAAAAAGGGGCAAAAGGCCATGCTAGCTTGATTGAGTCCAGACCCAGCTGACTTTCCACACGTGGCTCTTGCATTATAAATTTAGCTACTTCTTAAACCAGCTTCTCAGTAACAGTAAGTTACCCCTCCCCTGCCATTGCTGTAGTGATTTAGAAAGAGCTCATTTCCATATATTTGGATGTAACACTTAATAGCTTAATTGCAGAAACATTAAGAATGTATAAAGAAACAAAATGTGGTTTTAAAAGAATGCAGGTCTTCTGACTGTTTTCCACATGCAGCTTTTTTTGTTTCTCTTTGATAGAAGTGGGTCACACGCTACTTGGACTGGAAAAAGTTAGACTTCATTCTAGAGAGCTGAAATCATCGCAAGAAGAACTAGTTGAAGGCTGAGGAAAGAAAAGCAAAAAGAGGAGAGAAGGGTGTGAAACATACTCAGAACAAAAAAGTTTACAGGCAATGTCATGTTTTATTTCTTTTATTTGTGTATGGAAATGTTTAGGCAAGGAGCACTTGATAGGCTCCAAAAAGTTGCTTTTTGTATGATATGATTGCAAGAACTTTGTTTCTCCTTTGTAATATACACCTTGTAATCAGCCAGCAAATCAAAGCATTTTTTAAATTACATTAATTTCACACAGTAATAAAGTTGTAGCTGCATTGCACTGAGGGGAAACTGAGGGGAAAAGTTTTTTCTACCTTTATCACAACTGCACATCACTGCCAAATGGTGGCACTTGAGAGAAGCACATGTTCTTTGATTCAAAGTGTCACCAAAAGGTTTTCAAATTAACATTTTAGAGTGTAAAACCTGCATTTATTCAGTTGACTTTAGGACTGATACGCTGACGACCACTCCATAGAGTTTTGGTCTAAACTGTATATGATGTCCTAATCTATCCACCAAACTTCCACACTTGAGGCAGAATGAAGCACTTTACCTCTTTGTTCTGGGAGTGGCTCCTTGTAACACCTTCTTAGCAGCTGCCTATAAGCTCTTCTAGACTATTGCTTGGACCATGACCAGGTCCTCAACATATTTGCTGGCAGTGTAGTCATGTCCGAGAAAACACCACCATCAGCCAAACACTAATACCTTTGTAGAAACAAATCCTGGCACCTCTTCACTGACATATGGAAGAAGATCTTAGCAAACAACTGAAGTACCCAACCCAGATACCAACATGGCTGTAACCAGACATAATCATTGTATTGAATCCATCCTGGGACCCAGATGGGCAAAGAAAATGAAAGAAAGCATGCCAGGTACCATGAACTAGCTTATGCACGCCAAAAGAAAAGGCTGGCAATCCCACTGTGAGCCAGTGCAGGTTGGCTGCCAAGGATTTGCAGGGCGTTCACTCCGCAAAGCACTTCTATTGCTAGGCATCACTGGAAGAATAAAAAGAGGGCCATAGATCAGCTACTGAAACTGCAGAGAAAACCAAAAGGTGGATTAGGATCAAGAATGTGTACTCGTGGATAGCTTGGTGCTGGGATCCATCCTGGTTGGTTGGGTCTCCTGGAAAAGCCCGTCTGATGGTGAAGGACCTGAAACCCCTGATGAGTCCAAGTTACGAGGTTACCCCACCATATCTGTGAGATGTATCTTTCATCAGTGCAACAAGATGTACCACCGTCACAGTCTAATGATATTGCCTATTTATTTTGGGTCATTATCAAGCTGATAGCATATTATTCATTTGTAATCATGTTTTTTGACTGATTTTTGAATTTAAGTCCAACATAAACTTTCACTTTTAACTCTTTGTCTTTACTAACTCTTGAAGGTTATGCATCTGCCTATTAAATGCCCTACTCTGTTCAAATATCCACAATGTGGTATTTGGAATGTAACCTTAGTTTCTTGGTAAATCTACGAGCAACAAACTGCTTGGGGTTTCTTTCTCTGATATATTTATTGCTGTAATTGTTTTCACCCTACAATGGAATAATAAGTTATTTATAGATTTAAAAAGTTCAAGGTAGCTTTAAGCAACTCAATAAAAAAATGTTACCTGCATCAGAAAGGAGGACGTGGTGGCGAGGTTGAGGACATGCAATGAATCATGGTACTACAGATCCCAAACAAGAGCCATAAACAACAGAAAAACAGAGGAAATGTCCTTCCCCTTTGAACAAGGTCCCTAAAGCTCTCAATGAAATAAAAGATCTGTGAATTTTTCAATTGCTCAGAGACATAATATTTACCAAACTCCAAGATGACATAATATCCAGGACACACTGACAGAGACTTGGTTGTTTTGCTCTCAGCTCACTGTTCTTTTAATTGGGCTTGGATTGAAGTTGTGGCTCTGTTTTATTCACTGCTCTGAGCTTGTTGTAAAAGTGAGTTGGGCCTATGAACCCAGCCTGTTTAGCCTTGAGCGTTGAGCCTTGTGATTGTATCATTCTCTTGGCGCATAATTCGGTCATACATAATCCTGGGAAAGCTCTGCAGGAGAGAAGAGCAAGGTCAGTGCAAAGGAGTGAAAAATCATTCTTATCCTATGAAATGATTGGCACTTAGTCTTTTGTTATCTCCATTTAACAGACTGGGTTAAATGCATTAAAGTCCAAAATGTGAAATATGAACCTCAGTGTCTCACTTTACTATAAGAAGAGGGACCTTTTTTTCCTATTTTTTTGCCAAATGCATGCTTTTGGTTTATCTCTATAATGTACAATCTTAAGTGCCATAAGATGAGTAACTGCAGTAAATATTTTTTTTCTAAATTAAAAAATCAACTCAATCTGGGGGCAGAAATCAATGGAAACTGGAGACTGTGGAAATCTTTAAGCTTAGTTCCTGTTGCCAACATTCATCCAATCCACTTTTAAACAGTTACCACACTCGTAAAGGAATGGCGTATCATTTTATGTGTGCAGCACGACCATGCACACACACAGACACAGACACAATTTTCATCATATCCCTAGCCTTAATACCTAACTTTACATTACGATAAATGTGCATTGACCTTAAAATCCAAGTATTTATATTATGGGAACTTGCTTGTTGTCTTCATAAGAAAGCCATGTTCCCATCATGTGATTGTGTGGACAACACAATCACATAAGAACCACAATCTAAAGTGATAAACTTCTGATACTTTCTTTAAGGGAAACTAATATCCAAGATAATCAGGTCATGCAGAGAGAAAGTGCTCTATATCCCGATTCTGTCAACGGGTAAACTCATTTTATGACGTGGATGTCTAAAATTACTTTGCGCGATGGAAATAAAGCTGGAAAAGTAGGGAAGATTTTAGACATCATTAACTCAAGGACAGCAGGGTATTTTCTTACACTTAAGCTTTGACATTCATTGTTTCTGACCGTCCTGTGTGCCTGTGTGTGAGGTCTGATGTGCTTTTAATGTTGCTTGTGAGTCGTAATATTCACCGGCAATGACACATACCAAAACACGTATGCTGCTCTTAAACAAGTGCTGATGTATTAATGCATGCAAAAGCACACCATTATGATTCTACAGCTCAGGCAAATATGCGAACAAATCCTCCCTAATCCAACGGCTTCTGGATAATATTCGCTTTTTTTGGCTATTAAACCACAATAGATGGATTTAATTTAGGGTTGCTGGGTAATTATTATAATTATTTGCGAGCTATCTAAAGCATTACATCATGTTATGTTACACGTGTTGGTTATATAGATCTACAGTAAAAAAGCAACAGTGAAAGGCCTGACTGTTTGTTTTTACATCCAAAGTCCATTTTAGACACTGTGATTGACTAATGAGGCTCCTAACGTCTTGACTGCCAGGACTGAGAGGCATTTTAGCTGCTCCAGCTTAGTTTAATCTTTGTGCAATGTTAGCTATTAGAAAATCCATTTCAAGGAAACAGCACTGAGGCTCGAGTGAAAAGAAATAAAGCTACTAATATCCCATTTCATTGAGAAACGCTCCAGACAGACAAAAGATGTCACATCTAAATCATATAATTAGACCACACTAATACTAGCAAAGAATACTAGACAGTAATAAAAGGCAAGCTTCAGTTTTGTCAAACTTGGGTCTTGGCTTTGTAGTCATGCCCATTTTTCTATTTAGTTTTAATGCAAAACTCTGAAAAAGGGAGAAACAGAGTGGTCACACATGCCCAGCTCAACCAAACTATGCGGATGAGAAAATAAATGCAAAAGTCTTACTCAAACTCTGCATTGTAAATATGTAAATATTTAAAGACAAGCATCCTCTTGCACTGCTGACCCACTGTACTTTCCACAATTGTATACACACAAGTTTGGGTGTGTTCATGAGCCAGTGGTTCAGATTATCTGGCTGCCTAGCTAAATTAGACCCACATTTTAATAAACCAGAATTTGTCATTAGGCAGAATGATCTCAGTGTCATTTCATCTATTGGCAGAAATGTAACGTAAAATTTAAAATTACGTTTTTATTCAAGTACAATCACCTCAAAATATCACTGTTGTGTTTTTGTCATTTAAAATGAGCCTTTTATACCAAAACAGGCAGATAGCCATGTTGCACGGTCATGTTGTTACAAAAGCCCAGAACAGGCAAACTAAAGAATGACTACAGAGAGGCTCTTTCACCTTTTTAGCAGAGGTATTCATGTGGTTGCGACCCAGTTATTTTGATGGACTGCATCAAGGGTACTGTTGTTTCACACAACAGAAAATCTCTACTTTAGTGACTTTTTCATATTCAGAATGAAGTTCCTTAATGTTAAATATTACTATTTATCGATTATATTTATCCCAGAGAATACAGTAAGCTTTAGATAACTGTCCCTTGCCTATAGTTTCATATTTAACACATCTAAAATTGGTATCAATTTTCTGATCTTAATTTAACGGGAGTAAGTGGGTTTCTCAAAATGTTCACCTACAGTAGTATGGAAAAGAAAGAATAACTTATTCCGGGGATATAAGTCTTGAAATGCTGTATTTCAGATATCTGATGCAACATTCTATTAATTTAACCAATGTTAAAAAAATTGTATTCCAAACAGCTAAGCATAGAGTACATATACAGTTTTGAGGAGAAGAAGTTTTTAAACGACTCTGTGCAGTCCTGTGAAAAAAAAGCATCCCCTTATTGAATTAGTAGGGCAAGTAGCAGCAATAAGCTGCTATTCAAAGCACTTCATTGGCTGATCATCAGCAAGTTTGACCGTCTCTATAAAAGCAGAGGTTTCAGCAGTTTGTTGGTCTGGAGCATTCAGGTGTTAACACAATGTGTCCATTCCCCACAGAAATTATAAAAAACCCAAGAGCTACATCAAAGTTCATGACAGCATAATTAGAAAATATAAATCGCTTGTTTGGAAGGGAGGCAAGAACAAATCCCTTTTTCCTCTAAAAAGAACATGGCAACATGGCTTAGGTTTGCAAACTTGCATCTGAACAAACCACCAGACTTCTGGAACAATGTCCTTTGGACAGATGACACCAAAGTGGAGAGGTCTGGTTAGAATTCACAGCACCGTGTTTGGACGAAACCAAACACAGTGTATTGGCACAAACACTTCATACCAACTGTCCAAAATGATGGTGGAGAGGTTGTGATATGGGTGTGTTTTAAGGCAGCCATGGGACCTGGATAACTTGCAGTCATTGAATTGTCCATAAACTCTCTATATTAAATTATTTTAAAGTCAAATTAGGACAATAGTCCAGAACACAGCAATAAATCTACAACAGAATAGCTGGAAATGAAAAGATTCAAGGTGTTGCAATGGCCCAGCCAAAGTCCAGACCTCAACCTTATTAAAATGCTGTGGCAAGACCTTAAGAGAGATGTGCATAAATCAATATCTGCCAACCCTAATGAATGTTTTCTGTCACACCATTCCTCCACAATGATGTGAGAGACTGATAAAGTCATACAGAAAAGAATTACTGCTAAAACGAATTGTGGGGTGTATTTAGTTTTTTGCAGGACTGCATAGAGTTGTGTGACTCTGTAATGTGAGTTGTGAAGCGTGATTAAACAAATATAAAGTTTAATCCAAGTGAGACTGCTTAGTGCCAAAAACCAAAGGTGTATTTAGTAAGAACTTGATAATATATCCAGCTATCTGATACTGAGATCATCTGACACTGTTTTCCAGCTCACAGGCACTTAAGGCTTATTAAAACACCTAAAATGCTTTTGTCAAATGCCAAATTGCTCATATTTTCTGTTACTTCATTATTATCCTCCTCCTCCTCGCAGCAGATACAAATACATCATCGGAAAAGTCTGTGTCAGTGAACGCCAAGGCCAGGAGCGGCTTTCCTTGATAATCAAAACAAAAACTTGGCAGGGGTATCTTACCTTCGACAAGTTTATTGTTTTAGAAAGCATCTCCCTCTGTGTTAACTTTTCAGCATGTAACCCCCATTGTTTAGTTCTAAGATAATGATTTCATCAATTGCAGTTCTTTAATTGCTCTCGTGTTATTATTTTTTTTCACTTATCACTCGAAAAACATTTTAAAAATAGTCTCATAACGATTGTTTGCAAAAATTCCCACAGAGGCAAGAACAAAGTGAGAGGTCAGCGTTTTGATAAACAGTCCATTTGCTTTTGTTGGCAAGTGTGGTATCTATCTTAGTGATCTTTTTGAAGGATGAGAATATATCTCAAAATAAAATATAACAAAACATAATATAATATATTTTATTATAACGCAATGAGCGTGCAGCATGTTCTCTTGTTGTCCTTGGAAACATACCGATAACAACTGCGTTTAAGCAAATTCTTCAGTGCATTAATCTTAATTTTGTAGAATAAATCTGGAATTAGACAAATGGTCTATTGTTTCCTTCAAATAAGAAAGAGGAAAAGTGATTTGCCTTCCTATATTTGTTCAGGAAATTCTCTGAAAGAGCCAGTTCTTCTAATTGTTAGGCTGTAATCAGACTGAAAATTTGAAAAATTAAATTAAAAAAGAAAAAAAAAATCACATGGAGGCTGTCTTGGTACCAGTGATAAAAGATAAAGATAAGATAAAGTACAAACCAGGAAATTCAGTTTGAAGGCTTATCAGATGCTAAGACTCTCCACTGTAGTTGAGACAAGCCTTTAAAGCCAGATATGACTGTTATGGAAAGTTATGAAGGCATCTTATACTCCAGCAGACACCTAGATAAATGGTCAAACAGCTTTAAACTGTTCCATAGAAGCAGCCCAGCCCCCTTTTCCTATGTCAGAAATGCCTTAAACTATCACTCAGATATTTGCACCTTCTTCAAGCACTAATCACTTTGGTGTGCAGATAAGAGGTGGACGTTTTCTCTTTTACACCTGTCATGTGTAAAGACTTGGTCCAACAGGAATGCCTTTCAGATGAGAAGGTCTGAAAGTCTGTGACTGTATATACTTCTCTGACAGCCAGGGTTCACCTTTATTAGTAGTATGACAAACTGCATGAACTAGTTCCTTTAAACTGTGCACTGACCATAAAGTTCAATGCTTCACCATAAGAGCTAGTAGCATGCCATTTTTCACCTGGAATGTAGTCGTGTGAAAAATTGTTATGTATTCCTTTGAACATCCCATGAGTCGGTAGCTTGTAGAATAACCTTTAGCAGCAATAGCTTGAAGTAATTATTTTCTATATGACTTTAATCAATTTCTTATTGTGGAGGAATTTTGGCTCACTACAGCATTGCTTCAGTTCACTGAAGTTTTGGGGCACTGATTTATGCACGGCTCTCCTAAGGTAATTCTTCGGCCATTCTGTTGTTTCTGCTGTTCTTGGGATTACTGTCCTGTTGCATGACCCAATTTCAGCCAAGCTTTAGCTGTCAGACATTTGAATCTAGAATGCTTTGGTATACGAAGGAGTTCATGGTGGACAGCCACTGGTTGTGTGACAAACCCCCCAGTTTCAGACGCTATAAAAAGTAACGCCTCTACCACCATCCTTGAAAGATGACATTAGGTTTTTGTGTTGATACACAGTGTTTCGTTTTGGCAGTGAATTATGGTCAAACATCTCCACTTTGGTTCTCTCTGTCCAAAAGGCATTTTTCCAGAAGTCTGGTGATTTGTTCAGATGCAACTTTGCAAACGTAATCCATGCTGCCATCTTCTTTTCAGAGGGAAGAGATCCAGAGGATTACATAGAGCGCTATGAAAGCATTTTTTTTCTCATATGACTGTATATGTACCCTATGCTTAGCTGTTTGGTTCGAAAAAACATATTTAGCATTAAATTAATAGAATGTTACATCAGATTTTGGGAATACGGTGAGGAGGAATGGCATCATCAGAACAGATCAAACTGTAAACACACTGTAAAGTAGGGCATGGATAATTCTTTAATAGCATGAGGCAGATATGGCTCTCTGTTTAGTGCAGGATAGAAAGTGTTTTGGCTTATGGTAACTCTCTCTCTCTCTCTCAGCTCATTTGTACACCTGAAAAAATCTGATTTATTCCTCTCTGTTAGGTGCTGGATGAAGGTGGAATATGTGTGTTATTGTGTTGGAATTTATCCCCATATACCTTTGAGTTATTGGGTTGTGCTTCTCAGCTGCTGTGATCCTTCAAAATCAATCAACCTTGGCTGCGCAGGATCAGCACGCACACTTGTTGCCAATAATTATTAGCATTCGTTTTAACCCACTAGAGTGTCACACAGCTCAAATAGACTTGCTCAGCTAAGGCTAATTCAAGTCTCTATGTGTCAAACACAGCTCCATACATTTTTAAATCTAAAGAACTGTTTTAAAATGCAGTTTTATCCAGACTGGGGAGCCCCAACCTTTGATTTAGTGCATTTAAAAAATATATATATATGTATATATATATATATATATATATATATATACATATATATATATATATATAAGACTTGAAATTACTTCTATATATCTTCTACACTTAGTACCATCTTTCCTTATTTCTCAAGGTTTTGAATGTTTCACTCTCCTGCCAGAGGTTAAAGAACCAGACTGACAACACAAATTGGGATTTGCAGGGGGCAGTTCTGAGCGAAGACATAATACATTTAGTCCTTGTGTGCACAATAGATGTTGTTACTTACCATTTAACAACCACTGAAAAGCACTTCAGGGACAAGATTTATTTATACACAGAGGGATAATGACAGATGTGGACTAAACAGAAAGAAGTACTTCCGTGTGTGGAAGCCTGCGCCATCCTGCAGAGATCACACATGAACAATATCAACACAAATATGCGTAAAGACATATAGTATGACTCATCATCTCAAGGATTTGAAGTGATGCTCAACCCACATGTTGTCTAATGTCTTATAGCCCTCAAAGTGGGAATTAAAAATATGCATTGCTCTCCTCCCCTCTTGGCAAATTCATGACACCAGTAAATCTTGATTCAAGAAAAGAAAGGAAAAGAAAAGCCCCGCATCTTGAAAAGCAATCTCACAGCAAAGAGAAGTCATACATGGAAAATTTAGAATGCTGTTTCCTGAAGAGGTTTCCAGGGGAGTATTTTTATTTTAACTCTTATTAATCATTCAGTGCTAAAAAACATCCTAAATCGCAGAGCCAGGAGTTGTTGTGAAAGAACAAACTGAGCTCTTCTCAGACTGATTGGCCACAGGTCTGCATGGAAAAGTCACATCACAGCAGGAGATGCCTGCATTCGCTGGCTAAGGTAAGACAATGGCCAAAAAACAGAAGCACATGGGAGGAACAAAGGCAACACAACACAAGATGTTTATGGATAGGTGCAACATCTCCGTGATGTTTAAATGCATGGAATGACTTAAGTGAAGGAAACGTTGACTGTGTAACTGCTAATGAAATACACCAATCCATGCTTTTGTAAATAACTGGGAAACAAGATAAGACACTAACAGAGCTCACAACACACTTAATTACAGATTTACAAGAACAAATTAGCTTTAATTTAATACTAATATATCTGGTGGGCCTGTTACATAAAAGTCCATTGTTGTCAACATGTTCACCGATACTTTACAGGGTGATAATTTGGCAATGTTGTATTTACACGCTCACTTGTTGTCTCATAGCTAAAAATAGCCACGATAAATCAGTTAAAGGAGCTTTGAAGTTGACCAGTAAAGCTAAGGAGTGAAAAATTTATTACAAACACGCAACTTTTAATGCAATACCTGTATTAAATTATAATATGACTTTTATCCATAGTAGTGACATCAGGTTTTTATTTTGCGATATGTAGCACCTCAATCACAAAAACAGTTATTTCACAATTGCTATTTTTAATCTCACACACAAGCACTCTTTATGAGGTTGAGAAATTTCTGTTATGTGTTATATATCTGAAAGGACACATGTGCGCTGTGTTAATTCATTCATCGGGACTTGTGCGCCCGTGCACTCGTGTGTTGATCGTAACCCCAGCAAAGTGTCGAAGCCCTCTGCGGTGCTCTGGTTAGTAAAACACTGCAGCAGATGTGTGAGGATGAGGTCACTCACATGCTGCCTTAAAGACTTATGCTGATGCTGAATCACCTCACATGGACAGAGAGCTCACAGGAGAGGCCACAGCAATACTTCTGTTCTACCTTCATAAAAAAGCTTTTGAAAATTACAAGATTTAAGTCTGCAAGAAACAAACACTAGCTATGACATTCATCTCTCAGATACTAGATGAGTGGCATTGGCTGCATGCTTGTTGCACAGAAGACACTTAATTCACAAACCTTAAAGAACAGTGGAAAAGAAATAAGTAAAGAAATAGAAGTATAAAATAGTGCATGTTCCCGAAATGAACATAACTAAGGCGATTGCATTAAAAAAGGAATAGCAGTATGAAGTTGACTGAGTGTGAAATTAGATGGGACAGTCAGAAGAATGCTTTGAGGGCTTAAATTTCTACGTCCGTCTACCCGACTACTGGTTACACTGCCAATATTGCATCTGTTTCTGAACACAGCAGTGACTATGGAAAATCCCCTGGCAGGAGTAATCTCCAAACTAACACACACACATACATGCAGGAAAACATAGACATTAAACCTGTAGCTCTACGTTCTGCATATCTGTTATATAAGAAGTTTTCTCTTCCTCACATGTCCCTTCCTGTGACATGAAGTGGTCACGTTCCAGGGTTTTAACTTCACTTTCAGGGGGCTTGTTCACAGAAAAGAACTGTTGTTTAGACTTTGTCATTATTTTTTGTCTTATTTAGGCAACATTTCAAATAAAATTCAGACTTGTGAGGCCTGAGAGCAGGAGAATCAAGTACATGAGGAAACTGGTTAAACAGTCCTCCAGCCCCAGTTCTTTCCTATACTGAAAACTGCTGATTCCTTCAATGAAAAATGAGCTTTTCTCTTCTTTATCAAACTCGCTGGACAAGAGATGAAAAATATTCTGTTGTGACATTGTAAGTAGCTTTGACCACTTTTTTTTCTTCTCTTTTCAAAATACCTTCTGATGTGACCCAGTCATTTTTTCCATGCTGGTTTGTGCTCTTAGTTTTCCATTTGGAGATGTGTTTAGACAGACAATGAAATATAACAGAGCAGAATGATAAATAGATTCTGATGTATTTCTGCAAAAATACAGACAACCATCTCTTCTGTCCAGCATGATCTCATTATGTATGACATATGAAGTCAGCTTAGAACTGTTTTCACAGATTAAAATAACTTGCTATGATTGCTGGATCACACTCTAGAACAGGTAATGAGCTGATAATCGAATGCTTTCTAGGGTGATTTTCTGTTGTGGTCGGTGATCTTAGCTAAGTGGAACTGTTGTTTGACCCTAAAAACGCTTCACATATTGTCAGTAACTAGGTTTTTGGACCCTTAAAATACCTACTTGGCATCACTTTCTTCATGGTTTCAAACACAAGTTTAAAATAGGCGTGTGAAGAATTGAAAACAGCTCCGAGACATTTAAATCCTCACTTCAGTGCATCTGGCCACTGAACACTGGGAATGTTTATTTTTATTATTCTTAGTGCACGAAAACCCCAAAACAGGAGAAAGAGATACCAAAATAGTGCAAGCAAACAAATTATGAAATACTGGAGTTTCTACTTCAATAAAAACACAAAGATTTTCCATTGTTTGTTCTGCATGTGTTTCCAAGTTTGTAAGTTTTCCGGGGTGCCTGCATGGGGATTCTCCAGGTACTCCAGCTTCCAAGAGGTGCATGTTAACTCGATATCCTAAATTACGTGGTTGTCTGTGTCTCTCCACTAGTCATGTGATAGACTGGACTCTTGTCCAGAGTCAGCTGGAATAATCTCTAGTCCCCAATGAGCCTAAAATAAATTAAGAAAATGGGCAGATTTGATTCAACCAGTGCCATTTACTGTTTGTCATTAAAATAAAACATCTTCTTTAATGGGTCATCAGATTTTCTTTGGTTAAAAGGTTTCAGCACATCTGGATGGAAATCTGACCATTGTTCATAGAAAATATTCCCACTGAGCTCACATGTTGCCTCATAAACTGCCATGTGACATCAACATCAGTTTAAAAACACATTAAATGAAATGTTGCTGACTGGAAGCACACATGTATCAAAAAGACAGTGTTGTAATGTGGTCTGGAGAGAACCCAAGAGCAGGATCAAATGAACTAAGATTAAGCCTTTATTCAGCTTGAAACACAAAGTCCAAAGCTTACACAAACCAAATAAATACATAAAAATACACAAACCAGGAGCACAGGGAATACCAGGGAATACCAGGGACAGGATTATGTATACACTGAGGATTTGGGAAATGGAAAGGGGGAACTGAGACACAGGTGAAAGTAATCAAAATAGTCAGCCAGACAGAAAGTAAAAGCCAAAACAAATCAAAATGAAACAGGAAACAAACTAAAGATTCACATATTAAGGATGGAGGCAAGACTCACTAAATAAGAAGACACGGACAATGGGACAGGAAAGAAAGACATGATAGAGAGAGAAACAGGGAAACACTGAGGGAACAAAACACTTGGAAAAATCCAAAACAGGAAGTGAAGCTAAAGACCAAGAGCTCAAAATAAAACACTCGGACAATAAAGCCAACTTAAAAGGCATCCAAAACTCAAGGAAAACAGGAACCAGAACTCAAATATTACATTAATACTAAGGCTGGTATAAGGCACTAAAATTGGAATCGAAAATCAACTTAACAAACATAAAAATGAAATCTTCAAACAGAAAAGCAGTAACATATATACAGAAACCCAAACTCAAATCTATGGACTAACAATTCAAAGCTCAAAATGGCATAAAACCCCTCAGACTGTGACAAGCAGAGGTCTATATGGCATTGGTTTCAGTCAGGAGACATCTGCTTAGCTACAATAAGCCACAGCTTACGTTACATTCTTATTTGTCTGGATGTGTATTTTTCAAATGACCTGCTTTCCAGATGGTGTGTGTTATGCAGAGATTCTCTGCTATGATACCTCCTGGAAAATATATGTCTGCTGCTGCTAACACAGCCAGCTTTCCATGGTGAATTGGTAAGGGTTAAGAGGAAAAAAGCGCAGGGACAGCATATATCAAAGTACTAGAACAGAATATACCGTGTTCCACCTCAAGTGAACCTCTGATTTTATCAGAGTGTCGCTGATAGATAGTGGATCAAAGCTTGTGGTATCAGCTGATAAATAACAAAATATTTTACTACAAAAATTACAGATCTCATTAAGTAATATAATTAACCTTTAACATAGACAAGACTAATGTGAGCTTGCCAGACATTTCTTAAAAGTATTATTTGCATTTAAAATCCTGCATTTGTATGTGAATGTACAAAACTGGTAGTGTATAGATTTTAAACTCATTGCAGCACAGCAGAGGTAATAACGACGACAGCAGAGATTAAGTGTCATAATTAAGTCATCAATCATATAATAAGTATCTGAATAAAGTTAGTCAGTTTTTACATAGCATTGTTACTGCAAAGGAGGTTTTATCAATATTGCAGTCAGTGTAGCACGTTGTGTAAAAGTTTTATATTTTTCAGGCTTTGGTTTTCTTATTTTTGTCCATCTGACCTTTCAGTTATCATTTATTACTGTTTATTAAAGCTCAGCTGAAATTAAGCTTATGCGTAAGTTCAAGATGGAAGGTCTGTAAGATCTTTCTTCATCTGCTTCCCGGGTGTTTGGTAGCTAATTGATCGTTTACATCACTTCCAATCTCCTATGCTGTCAACCTCATTTCTGACATCGCTGGTCTAGTCCAATCATCTATCTGCCCATCTTTTTTACTCCAATCAGCCTCCACTCCACGTACTTAAAATGTCATCTGTCATTCTCCCTTGCAGACACTTTTGTCCAACCGAACTCTTTGCCTTTCCCATGTTACTCAAGCTCCATGGAAGCCTCCACCTTTATCTCCACCACCAGTGTCTAAACTCCTGGGGTTCCTTCCCAGTTCCTATCACCGCTGGGATCCGTTCTGCTGTGATGGTCCATTGTAGTCTAATCACTAAACAGCTTAATTGAATTCTGTAAATAAATCATGTTCAGTTCCCTCTAATGATCTCTCCTTATCGAAATGGTTTCAGTGGAAGTGTGCCTCTCACTAAGCCATTTTTAATGAAGGAAAACAGGGAGAATAGGCCAAATTACACAAAAGCTGGAATGAAATTCAGTGGCAACAAGTCTTATAGAGTGGTGAATCAAAACTTTAAATTTTTGGCTTAAATCATCATCAATCTTCACAGGTACAACAGCAAGTGTCTATAGTCATCTGTAAAACGTAATGATTTGGCGGCTGCATTTCAGCCAGTGGTGTTGGGGATCTTGCAGTAAAAGCATACCTGGATAAAAAAAATGCACAATGGAACACAATCAATCATGGATTGGCCTCCCCAGAGTCCAGACCGCAGCATTATTGAAGCGGTGTGGAATCATCTTCACAGAAAACAGAACAAAAGGAGGCCAACATGCAAAGAAAATCTTTGACTGTCCTTCAAGAAGCCCGGAGAACTATTCCTGAAGACTATTTAAAGAAAGTACAAGGAAGCGTCCCTGGGAGAGTTCAGACTGTGTTAAAGAATAAAGGTGGGCAGACCAAATTTTGACTCTCAAGCTCATTACAATTGTACAAATTCTATTTTTTTAAAGTTATATACTGTATTTCCATGTATGTTTGCACACATTTTAATAAATCTTTGCTCTTATTTCTCATTTTCCTAGCAAAATGTGAAGAAATTAGGGGTGTTTAGTATTATTAATTGTTTAGAATCAATAAAATGATTCCTATCTTTATTAAATTTTGCAATTTTGTCCCACTGTGACATTGAACTTTGAATCTTTTAATCGTGTACACTTCTTTCTTTCAAGATGTTGACCTGGTACTAAAAATTCCTTCCCTGTTTTTAAAGCCAGTACACTGTTGTTGTTGTGTCCTTCTATATTATCCTTGGAGATAATATAGAAGGACACAAGAATTTCTCTGTTCTGTCTAAACACAACTGTCTTTCACAGACAAAGTTGTTACAACCTAGTAGGGTGGCACCATAAACTGTATAAAAAACATGCAGGTAGTTCTGTTACCAACTGGTTTGTGGATTATTATTGAAAAATATCAGCATTATACTTTCTTCAATTTGTCCCGATTTTTTTGTTTTGTTTTGTTTTCAAAATGTATGTCATGAACAAGGGGTGTGCTTGATTGAGAAAACCATAAGTAAAAATTTCCTTCCTTATTCTTTATTCTATATTCTGTATTTTACTCTAAATGTGACCATAAAAAATAAATATAGTGTACAGCAGAAAAGTAGAAACCATCAACTAAGACTAAGACCCATTAAGAAAATGTGTACTGAGTAAGAAGCAGTGTAATTTTTGTCAGACAATTTTATGCATTCAGAGAAAACTAAACCCATCTTCTGTTTATAGTCTATAAGAAGCACTTAACAAGTATTTACTCTACTCACAGTTTGACTTATATTTAGAAACTCAGCACAAAGCTCACAGGGTTGTATGTAGTGTGATGAATGCTAATCTTTTAAGAAAGACAAAGAAAAAACAAGTTGCCTATCACGTTACTGTCTGTTAGCTCTTTTAAAACATCAAAAGAATATTATTGTGTTTACGGATTTTCTTCTACAAGACCACCAGGAGCTACATGATTTTGGGTATGGTCATTTTAGACCGGGAATAGCTCCATCCCATAAGGAAGTCAAGTCTGCTGCAGATGAAGGCACCTTATTGTATTTTAATACTCCAGTGTTTGGGTGTCCTCCAGTTTCTCTGTTTCTTTTCAGTTTCTTTCCTCTGACATCCTGAGTACCCAGCCAAAAAGGATCTGCCGAGTGCTGACTCTGTAAAGGAGAAGAGAAGACAGCCAATTTTTGACAGAAAAACTTATCCGCTCTCTTGATTAAATCCAAAGAAATGATTGAATCTCATTCAAGCTTAATTGCCAAGACGAATACTAGAGAAATAGAGGAAGCAGCTTAAAAAAATGATGGATATGGAAAAGGAAAATACATACAAAGAAAATGTTTGAGTTCAAAACTTCTCACTTTTAGGATTAAAAGAACACACTACTGGTGTTATTTATCCACAAATATGAAAAATTATCCACGAACTATTGTTCACTTCATAGAGAGAAGGGATCTTAGATCTACAGTTAGCATCCTTTTATGAGCCACAGTTGGCAGTGTGGTGAACTTTTCATTTTTTAAATGAAAAGTCAGTGAGCTTGTGTGGATTTGTCAAGCTTGGATCAGTCCCACATAAACCCAAATGACCCCAGGCCTGCAGTGATTTATCACACTCTGCTGCCTAAACGATGTCCACAAGCCTTTAGACTCACTGGTGCGAGTGACTATTACATAACTGCAAAGAATTAACCAGACACCGTCACACCCTCTCGCTAAAACAGTCTTTTCCTTTCTTTTCTTTGCAGCACAGACTTTTCACAGAGTGTTTCACTTGTAGAAATGTCAACGATCACATGAAGCACTACCAGAGGAAGAAGCATATTCTACTATGTTCAAGTTCTGTTTGAGTGTCTGTGTGTTTTTTTTTTAAACAAAAATGAGATGGACAAAGTTTCCCACAAAACCCTGCTGCCTGGTTCCTGGCTCGCGGTGCCTGCTGAAGAGCTCCCTCTCTAAAGCACTCAGTTTCAGGCTCAGACCCAAACGGGTGCCCTGAATTTTAGCTCCGTCGCCCTCTCTGCCAGGAACAACGGACGACGAATCCTGGAAAGTTTTACCTCCTTAGTGTTGACACCTCACTTTTCCAGTCCAAATGGGACAATGACAGCTTGTGTAGGGCGGTTCACACAGAGAAACACCACGGGTCAGCTTTGCTGGTTGGAGGACAGGATGGTGGATCATAGAAATGTGATGACAAAGCTGAAAAATTATTTAGGAGGCAGACAAGAGATTGAAGATGCTGACATTTATTCAGGAAGACGTCATATGAAAAGCATGTGTTACTTGGATGGTGGTAAACGAGAAATGCACTGCAGGTATTAATGCAGTAGAAAATGTTATGAAAATATTGTGAGGCCAGGTTTTAGAAGCACACAGATAATTTTTCATTTAAAGTAAAAAAAAAAACATTTGTTATGAAAATAAAAGAGTTAAGAAATGAGCACATGTGCTACAAGAGTACAGAAGTTTAGTCTTTATCTACTCTTCCCTGAAAGCAGACAGTCCCTGAGGCCTTCAGAGAAGCAAAACAGAAGACACAAGGTCAGGTCATCTAGCTCCAACTCCACCTACCCTGACCTTTAAAGATCCGAGCAAAAACTGAGAGAGCTCAGCGAACAAAAACGACCCACTCTGAAAAAATCCCTCACTTTAAGAACTCTGGACGTTCCCTTGCATGCATCTGTCAGCACTTTGTGTTTGAAAACACAATAAAAGGCTTGAAAAGGGAAGAAAGGAGCAAAGTCTGACTGAATATTATGTTCTTATTTTTGAAGGCTTCTTTGTTTTTCTTCTTTCTTGCCCACCCAACATTTGTGGTTCAAATTTGTGACAACCTTAAACAGCGCTGTGGAAGAAAATGTAAAGTCTGCGAGTGTGGAAGTAGAGGCCACAGTTTTAATCAGTAAAGACCAAAGTATTTGTTGGGCACGCATTTTCACCCCATCGGCCCTGACAATAAAAATCAGGATGCGAGACTCAGCCGCATGCGAGTCTCGCTGCATGCCTGTGTGCGAGAAACCACAACGACAGCAGAACTTGTGTTTCCTATGAAACGTGTGTATAAAAATGTGAAAGTTCATGTCGTTTCTGAAGAAAAGGGGATAGGCAACAAAGCAAAATATATATGCATGTTTGTCTACATATTACTTGAGTCTTGGATGCACTTTTTTAGGTAAAAGCAGTACAAAGAGAAGAGGGTAGAGGGGTAAGGAACAAAGGTGGTTTTTGAAAAAGGAGTTAAACTCAGCGACTGAGACGTTTGCTCAAGATTTTCCTCTCTTCCCTTCCAGAAGCTAAAGAAACTATCCTGTGTGAGTTCCATCTTTTTTTTACGACTCGTAGATGAGGGAAATACTTTTTGGCATACTCAAACTTTTACAGAGCAAAAGTAGGCCACATTTAGAGTCATCCTCTCATAAATTTGGAGACTTCTGTTTTTAAAGGCTGGCAATGTCAACGTCACAAATGAGACCAATCCTGTTTGTGTGCTTATACTTTTTGCTCTGATGAATCCAAATCCTCCTTGCTTTAGTACATAATCTGTTACAAAAACCCTGTAAGTCTGCTGTTGAAGTTATAGTCCATGCAACAGTACATTAGACTCATGCTACACCAGTGGGTAATAACCCACTGATGCACTTTCAGAGTTCAAATCAAATGACAAATGACAATTCCATTTTTACTGATCTGTTGAGTAACTCTTTCAGTTGGCAAATTCTGATCTGAAAAATGGCTAATTCAGAAAAACCCAAAACTTTTCCTGATTCTAGTCTCAGCGGCGAGTCTGGTCAATGTGTGCTTGAAATCATAATGTCCACTGAAAACTGGTTCAGGTCTCTACATATGAGACAGCTGCCAGGAAAAGGATGATATATCTCGAATGTGACATTCCCACCGGCAAAGTGGTCAGTCTTACTCAATGAGACAAGGAGGGGAGACATTTTTATATGATAAAGCAGCTGGAAGACATTTGTACAGAAACTACATCAGCCTTTTTTTTTTAATGTACTTTAAACTTTGTAGATAAATGCTTATAATTCAAAATTGTAAATGTTTCACAGCCTTGTCTGCATTCTCTTATGCATTAACTTCAAGCACTTAACTATCAAGCATCTCTAAATATATATATATATATACAGTTCTGTGTATATTTCTGTATATTTCATTTGTGAAATAGGAAATGAGTGCAATTTTATTGCATATAAAGCAAGAACAGAGTTGGTACATATCAATTCTATTAAAAGTTCATATTTGGTGTGATCACCTTTAGTCTTAAAAGTGGTCTGAACTCTCTTCGCCATGTTTTCTTGTCATTTCTTTAGTCTTCAGGAAAAGTTCTCCAGACTTTTTGAAGGAAAGCTCTTCTTTGGATGCTGGCTGCCTTTTGTTCTGTTCTCTGTCAGGATCATTCTACAATGCTTCAATAATGTGCTCTGGGGAGGCCAATGCATGACTGATAGTGATTCATTGTGTGTTTTTCTATCCAGCTATGCTTTTACTATATTGGTAGTGTGTTTGGGATCATTGTCATCCTGAAAATGAAGCCATTGCCAATCAGATGCTTTCCAGGTGGTAGTGCATGGTGGATCAAAATCTGTTGATACTTTTCTGCATTTATAATTCCATCAGTCTTGACAAGATCTCCAACACCACTGGCTGAATTGAAGCTCCAACCATGGTAGACCCTCCACTGTGTTTTACAGATGGCTGTAGACACTTACTGTTGTACAGGTCTTGATTCTTGTGTAATTTGGATTTCCTCAGTCTTTTCTCCCCATGAAAAGCCACCCTTCCACTGAGATCATTTCTGATGAAATTTCCGTCAACAGCAAGTGGCTTTGTTTTGTTTTTTTGCCCCTACTCACATGAATTTCAGGTAGTAGTCATCATCTTGTCCAGTTTTCATTGAACCGAAACACACAAAGATTTGGCTCTTTGTAAATTAGTTTGCACAGTCCTGTATACACAGCAGGAGCCTAAGCACAAATGTTAAGGGAACACTGCCCTCTTCTGGCAACATTGTAAATAGCAGCATTATGACCAGATGTAGGCATAAAACCTAAGATTTTTCAGCTTGACAGAATCGTGAGGTTTATATGACCCTTGTTAAGAAATCAAGGTACTTAATGTCTCCCCATTTAAGTGCTTATTATACATTTTCTGCCTGGATTTAAATCTTGATTGGACTGAACTCATCTTGGGTGAAACTCTAAAGTGCTAGACAGGAGAGGAAAATAATAATAATAACCCAATGCTGACATCCATCTTTTAACACCAATTGAGCTAAAACGCATTTGAAAACATGAGCTTCAGTGACCAGTATTCAACACCGCCCTATAATGGGGCCATGAGGATTTCAACTAAATAAAGTTTAGAACTGCATTTTTAACTCCAGCTTCTCTCATAGCTTAGAGGGAAAAAGGTGAAATTTTAGAATCTTACAAGTAATGAAACAAGAAAGAAGAAGAATCAAGCTTTTACAACTGTTTTATTACAATTTCTGCTTTATTATCATACAGCAAATACAAGGACTACAATAACATTGTCTGATTTTGGTGTGGCTTAACCTGACTGAGACAGCTATCTGAATATGCACTTGTGTTATCTTACACCTAGTGTGCCACTCATAAGTTGTGAGAATGGCAAAAGCCAGCTTTGATGTTAAAGTTGTCCATTATTGTGCGCTTTCAAAATTACTGGCGGTTAGGACAGACCAGAGATAAACAGTACTTGCCCGCTAGCTTCAGCTTTTCCACGTACAATATATGTACCAAAAAAACAAAACCCAAAATTATTTTAAAGTCAGTTTAAATGCCAGTTACCTTCTGAAGGTTTGAACTGTCATAAGTCTGATTTTTAAAATTCTGATTCAATGCAGGCAACTGCCGTTTGATCCAAGGCTTAGTGGTTGCTGTGCATCCGCTTCTACTTTTTGGCCATCTGAAGACGCTCACTCACGTTCTCCCAGTTGACTACACTCCAGATAGCTTTCACATAGTCAGGTCGCACATTCTTGTATTGAAGGTAGTAAGCATGCTCCCATACATCAATACCAAGGAGGGGAATGAGACCTAAGTGCCAAAAACAATAAGGAAAAAATAAATACAAAAAGGCCATGTTGTAGTTAGAAGGTCAAGTCGCATTTATTCAATTTAGTTTTATTTATATAGCACCAAATCACAAAAAGTCCAACTGACCTGTTGTCCCCTGCAAAGGATCCTGGTTAGCACAAGCAGCAATGCGAAGTCTTCCACTGTCCTTGTCAAAGCCAAGCCACCCCCAGCCTGAGCCCTGCACAGCCACCGTAACAGCAGACATCTTCTCTTTCATCTTCTGAAAGGAGCCAAAGTCCCGTTTGATTGCCTCCATTAGCTCTCCTACAAAGTGGTCAAACAGATGTATATGTTTCAGTGAAATGGCACAACACAAATGTCTTGGCTGGAGTGTTTTCAGTGAAAGAAATGTTGCACTCATCCAAGTGATGATAGAATTCGGTGACTGCAACCATTCCCCCAACTCTGAATAGTACTCATGGCCACAGATCAAATTTCATGACAATTTCCATATTAACAAACCTGAGCTTTAAGCCAATTATTAGTAAATGGTGCAATTTTCAGTCGTTATGTAACACTAAAAATTCTGCAACCATATTAATCAACTTTTTAGCACGTCATAAAATGGAGTTGCAAATTCAATAAGAGTCAGCATGTCTCAGAGAAAAACTAAGTGATCTGATTAAAGACAGACAAGAAGATATGTTAACTGGCTATGAATAGTCTTAGTCTGGTCATATACCATTTCATACCACTAGGGGGAAGGAAACTATAATCCTTGACAAACAAGCAAGCTACCAAGTTGTTCAGGCAACTCTGCTAGTTAACAGTTACATAAATACTCATGTATCTAACAGAAACATTTTGTGGTCTCCTGTTGGTTTTAAGTTCATTATCCACTCCCGAGTAGAAAACAAATAAACAAACAAAAAAAAAAAAAAACCCTGTTTCAATTTTTGTAAATTCTGTGGATTTCTGTCTTACCTTGTGGTTCGCCTCCACCATTTGGAGAGAGATTTGTCCAGAAGATGGTGTGGTTAATGTGGCCGCCTCCATTAAACTTGAGAGCAGGCTGGAGAGCAACCTGTGTTGTCACGTCTCCTAAAAATCCAAGTCAAATATACACAACATACAGCTTCTGTCAAACTCTTACACATTTATGTTTTGGGGAAAAATCTTTAAGGAAAAAACTGTAACGTACATATCAGAATCTTAATAACAACTTCATACAGATAACTACTTTTAAAGTCTTCATTTTCAATTCGAGTTCAAGCGAAGTGAAATATCATGCGACTCTGCCCATACCCTTTGCAAGTGCCTCCTGATACTTCTCTTCTGTAACATTTAGGTTGTTGACATATGTAGCATGGTGCTTGCTGTGGTGCAGCTGCATGATCTCTGCACTGACGTAGGGCTCCAGGGCACCATAGTCGTATGTCAGGTCAGGGAGAGTATGCTTCTGCCTCGATGCAGCTACCTTGCTAATAGTGTGGCTGAGGCTGGCTGCACACCTGAAAAGAAATAATGAATCAATACAGCATGAAATAAGGCATGACATCAGCAAGAAAACTGTTATTCAGTTATTTAGGGATACATTCCAACAGAAATTGAGATATACCAAACAGAACTACTTTTAAACTTTAGTTTCCTAATCAACGAGTAATTTGCTAAGGAGCAATTGACAAGGCTGTGCAACTAAGCCGTACCAAATTACTGCCCTGCAGGGTATCAGAGGTAGGATTTTCAGTTAGTTTTAGCTTACTTAAGCAACTGACCTAAATGACTGTTGTTGATACTGGATTTATGCAGCTCTTGAAGCACAGCCATCTACATATTAGTTCACTGAACACATGATACTGGCTCAATATTAAGACATTCGGTTCATAACTTCATGCACGAGCTCATAACAGCATGATTACGCGTTTAATAAACAAACACCTGTATTTAGTGCGCCATAAGCTAACCTAGCTGAGCTGCCAGTTAGCATTTCGGTTAGCTAACTGCTAGCTCTCAATAAGCAACTGTCACGTTCAAGAACAACTGCTGCTAGCAGAAGTCAAGCGCCCCCATTCCGTATGCACTTTGAGCGCAGTACACGCACCAAATGCTCAACAATGTGACAACAATCTTACCTACGTATTTGTCCAGCTCTGCAAAGCATGTTCCTAATGCTGTTCAATAGACAGAATGAAGGAATACACACGCTGATTACAACTGCCCTTGAAATGTGCAATTTCAAGTTGACAGCGGAGGCGACCGTACCATTACATCTATGCTGTGGGGGTGTCCGGGAATTAGATAAACACAGGAGTCAACGGCTACATGTGACAACGATACACATTATTAGAGACACTTGGCAGATGAGAGAGATTGTATTAAAAACGCATCCCGATACTCTGGAATAATAATAAAAAAGCTCCTTACCTTCTGTATTATTTTGCAACTCCTCCCTCTAGTAAGTTTTCGTGGTTTTAAAAAAGTGCATTATATCACTGTTATGAAAAAAATACATTTTTTATTCTAATCTGTTTAATTTATTGTAAATCTGTTCACTCTGTTTATTTATTGCAAAACAAAGCATATATTTAAAGGAGTAGTTCTTAATACTGTCTACAAGCATAATTAAAAAAATAAAAAACTAACAGCAGAGAGTCACGTGAACGTTCCCCCCACAACAGTGGAGGCAATGGCGGAGATCGTCTATATAAAGACAAATGGCGCACTAAGAAGCAAACAACGCTTGCTTAAAAGGGAAAACCCTCAGGGTTGAATTCGGAACACGTAATCACTTGTGGTGGACACTAAACTGAGAACAATTCTAGCATGCACCAGAAGTGTCAACTTCATGGAACAACAGGAAGTTTTTTCTGCAACTGAAATAAAAAAGAAAATATGGCTTATTATCTCACAATTTCGAGTTATTTTTGATTAAGTCTACATTTCAAGATCCTAAAAAGAACCACTTCTTTCTTCAGTAGCCGAAACAAGTTTCGGTACAACTCACAGTCGATGATGCACCAAAGACTAATGCCAAGGTACACTAAGGCTTTCTCTACTCTAGATTTATTTAATGAATTAATTCAAATAATTAGGTTTATGAAGACTCATAATAATTAAAAAATATTTCTTCAAACTGCTCCTACCAATAGTACAAAAGGGAGAGCTTTGTGCTGTGTATATATTTAAATACATTTGTTAACATAAATACATTAGTTAGTGAATTAAAAACATGCATTCATACAAACTAAGGCTAAAAATAATACAATAAAAATAGTAATGCGGGCATGAATTCATCAAAATCATATAAAAAATATCTACTGTTTACTGTTATTTGAGGGGTACATTGTATGATCTTAAAATCGCTGCGGAGTGAGAAGTCTCGCTCTTTGCCTCTATCTGTGCTAGAACTCTGCAGTAAGGCAAGTGCGACGCAGCGCCCAGCTACAGCCATTCTGTTTAGTCGACCGCGAGGAAGATGCTGTTGACCACGCCGAAGCGAGACGACTACAAATAACTTCCCCATAAATTTTAACCAAGTCGCAGGTTCTCGTTTCATAAAGAACCCCTGACGCCAAGAGGATCCAGAAACATCGAAAGAAACTGATCTGGTAAGTGATTTTTTTTTTGATGGCTGAAGGCCCGATATCTGCAACCCAGAGCCCGCTAGTTTCAGGAAAAGGAGTGCTAGGGAGGGAGTCATTTCCTTCACCGCCATTTTGTGATAACAAGGAGCGGAAAACAGAGCCAAGACTTGTATGCTGCCAGGCTGGACATAGGGAAATAGTGAAGCTCGGTACTGCTGTTTCGTTACGTGTAGTTAGTTTGCTAACGGAAACAGCTAAACCTTATTAGCAGCCCAGTGTTAACCTTGGTTAGCATATTTTCCATTTCTCGCGGTCCGTTGCTGCTGCTGCTTGTCACACGAGCTAACACAAGGCTCGGCTGCTCTTATAAACTGCTAATATTAACTTTGATTTGGTTTTGCGGGATAGTTAATGTGTTCCTCACACGCCATCAGGGTCATCTATTAGCTGAAAGGCACAGCTTTTGTACCGAGTTAGCAGAGTTGCTGTACATTGTACTGCGTGTTGATAGCCATCGCGTTAAAAGATGATGCAGTCCTTCAAGCACACGAGCCCAAGCTGTAATTACTGCTGATTTCCTGTCGCGTTTTTACTTACAGCGTTCACAATGACCAACGAGGAGCCTCTACCCAAGAAAGTGAGTTTCTTTTCTTATTCTATTGTACCCCTTGTAATTTGTTATGTGTCACGACCCTGCCCACCACCCTCCAAATATTCTAATGGGTTTCTTTATGTAACCAGTGCTTGGGTTTTCGTTCACACAGGTTCGCCTTAGTGAATCGGACATGAAGACTATGACCAGAGAAGAGTTGTGTGCAAGGTAGGTAACAGCTCTGCTATTGGTGATTAATAATGTGGTAGGGGGAATTTGGTGTTTTTGTTTTGGATGAGCAGCTAAAACATGTTCTGCCCATCACAGGTGGAAACAGCATGAAGCCTATGTCCAGGTCTTGGAGGCGAAATATGCGGAGCTATGTTGTAAGTACACCTGCTATAAGACACGGTTATGATTTAACCTTGTCAGCATCTCAACAATCACCATGTTTTTGCCTGGTGCTGCTGTATGTGGCAGTCAGTGAAAGGAATTTATCTGATATGTTTTGCATTTCTGCACCTCTTTTATCGTCTCAGCCAATGACGTTCCAGGGCTGAAGGAGTCGGAGGAAAAGCTCAAGCAGCAGCAGCAGGAGTCCGCGCGGAGGGAAAACATCTTGGTCATGCGACTTGCCACCAAGGAGCAGGAAATGCAAGAGTGCACAGTATGTATTTATTCCTCTAATTTTGATTACGTTTGACATGACTGAATAGAATTCAGTTTCTGTTTGTCCCACAGTTTGAGTACCTAATATATTTCTTATAGGAATATTGAGCCCTTCTAACATAACGTTTAAATTATCTTTTTTTTTTCATTAAGATTTCACAGATAAGAACATCATTAACTTTATGAATAAGTAATGATGTTACAGTTTGCTATTAAACATGTCAAAACTGAGTAATTATTATCCTATATTCTAAATTTAATAATACAAGTTTTCAAAGTACAAAATAATTTAACTTTTTTACTAAATTTAAATGAATTGAATAATTTGCAACACTCCAGCAGAGGGCTTTCCTAAGTAAACTGTCATGATCATGGAAAAGAGGCTAAAAGTAAATTATTTCAAGCCAAGGCATCCTTTGCTCTTGCCAGATTGACAGCTCAGTGGATCAAACAGCTGCTTTATGGTAGAACATGCCGTTCTTGAAGTGCAGCTGAGGTGAGCTCAACGCACAGGCTTTAAACTTAGAAACCCTGCAGTCACTTTGAAATGGAAAGCATGGGGACACAGTTTTCAACAGAAATGCCAGAATTTTAAGTTAAATGTGTTTGCAACACACACACACACAAAAAAAAAAAAACCCAACAAAAAATGGTTGATGTCATTATAACTTTGGCAGGTGAGTTTCATTTGTTTTGGACCAGTCTGATCTCCCCGGGCCTGGAAAGGCAGCTGTCAAATGATTGGAAGTAATTGTTCACTTGGAGATTTTGTCTTGAAAACTTTGTAGATGGTAGGTACCGAGTGTTGCTCTAAGGCAACGTGCTTAAATTGTTTGAGTCCACATCAAAAGTTGCCATCAGAAGATGGCGATTTCCAATTTTATACATTTTGTTTATTTTTTAAGAGGAAAAACACGGCTACTGGAGATCGGAGCCAAACCCAATAATTTTTTTCTAGAACCATGATAAAACACTTGTTTATCTGTTCCTGCCACTCACATGTGTTTGTTGTATCCTGCAGACGCAGATCCAGTACCTCAAGCAAGTCCAGCAGCCGAGCGTGGCCCAACTGCGGTCGTCCATGGTGGACCCATCCATCAACTTGTTTTTCCTCAAAATGAAGGCTGAACTGGAACAGACTAAAGACAAACTGGAGCAGGCCCAAAATGAACTGAGTGCCTGGAAATTTACACCTGATAGGTAAAGACAATCAAAATAATCCCCCTCAAAAAAACAAAACAAAACAGAAAGTCAAGACTTCCTCACGCCCCCCACCCTCACTCTCACTGCAGACATGCAGGAACAATGGTGGGGGGGAAGGCTGACAAAGTGCTGTACTCACCACGAGATTCAGACTTTACAGAAAGCCAGTCACTCCAAAAAAAACCAAACAAACCCCAAACTGTTTTTGTACTCTTGCACTGTGCCAGCTACATATCACATAACCTAAAGAGAAAAGACAGTATGGTCAGGTGACACTTGTGTTTCAGCTCTCTCCCCTCGAGTTCCCCTCACCGTCCAAGGGCCTGAAGGAGTCCGGACTGTTCCTGAAGAGGTGGTCACTCGCTTCCCGACGTGGATATGGCCTCCCTGCCCCCGCTGCTCAAACCAGACAGTTCGCTTATTAAATAGGGGGGTTATGGTGGAGGTAATATGGAGGTTGAGTCAGGCAGGGAGGATCCCTAGCCTAAAACGGCAATTGAACATTTTAAAGACGATACCCATACTTGGGTTAAAAAGACATTAACAGTGGAATAGACCACACAAAGACCTGCTTAGTCTGCCTGAGAAATGCAGAGACTGTTTGGACAGTCTAGATACATTCCAGTAATATGAGGAAAGTTTCTAGGATTTAAAAGTAAGACTTTGGGGGAAGAGCCACTAGAAATGACATTAAGACTGTGAGCGGAGCCAGATCCTCGGTCCACCAAGGACTATGGTTCAGGCATGAGGGTCCATTCGCCTGTGTCTTTGAGCATGGGCCTGCACACGGTAGAGTGTATTTACTTGTTTTATTTTGTGACTTGTTTATTTTTTATTGGCATTTAATTTGATTTTGTTTCTCTGAAACAAGCACTTACTGCAGTGTGTGTGAGCTAAGAAGCATGATTGGCCTTCCCTGAATACTTGTGTAAAAATATTCACATGGGATTTAATGCCGAATTAAGCTTTGCTTAATTTCTCCTACCAAAACACACTGCTGTAGGTGCACGGAGTCCTGTTTTCAATTTGTGACTAAAGATGTCTTCAAGAAGTCCTGTTATGAGTTTATGAGATTGTATTGATTGTATTTCTGTGTATTTTTGTGATTGACCAAACAATCTTTCCCTCAGCCATTTACACAAATAGATGATTATATTTTCCTTTCTCACCTGTGTAGCACAGCTCTTAGCACTGTTCACGCTGTGAATCCCTCATGGGGTCTGTTTTACTTTTTGTCTTTAAAAAAAAACAACAATTTTTACTCTGCTCTCACACTAAAGTGGGGATGAGATCTGAGCATCTTAAAGCACATTTCCTCCTGCAGAGGCAGTAATGGTTATAATGAGTAAGAATGGAGGAGAGTTCCAGTAAATGATACTGATGTAAATACATAATCATATATTAATTATAATTATAAATAACATTTGTTCTTGATCAGGGTTCTGAGGTACTTTGAAGCTACCATCATCACTTTGCTTACTTTAATATTATGTTACTATTTTAGTGTCTTCTGACTATATAACGTCTTTATTTATAGACCAAATGCATGGTGGTAAAAATGGTTTAAAGCATTACATGAAGTCAGTTATCTTTGGCTTCTTGATTAAAACCTTTTTAAAAGAACAACCACAATACCTACTAATGTAAAATGGTGTGCTGGACTGTTGCCCTGTTTCTTGACCTTTTGTAATGTTGAGAAAGCAGCACTTGAAGCTATTTGAGTTTACTGTTGAAGCACTTACTTTCTGTGTATTTCAAGTGGTTACAGAAAACCTGTGCCTGGTTTTGCAGTGCACATTTGCTTTTTGCTACTCACAGCTAAAGGTTGGTATTTCAAATGTCCTGGGTCACCCTAATATCACTCTGCTATGTTACATTTTTTTCATTGTGCTTGTTCCTCACACCCAGTGATGTAGCAAGATCATTTAAAATTGAAAGTTTGCTAGTGACCGAATCGATACTAAAATGCCTTTCTTCAACATACAGTTAAAGTGTAACACTGTTTTTGAGTTTCAGGAAAGTGGGGACCATTTTCAATACACATCATTCAACTTTTAATTTCACTTACAGAAAAAAGTCTGTTTTTTCCATGGATTTTTTGAAAGAACTAATTGATATGTGTTTGTACAGGACAGATTTGTGTCAGTGGGTTCCTGATGTTGTTTTGAAGTCTGAAAGATTTAATGACATTTGTGTTGTGGTTAGATCAGTTTACGGACAACCAGGTTGAAGAGTTTCTTTTGACCCTCGGCAAATTGCAAAGTGGGTCAGATCAGTGGGACCTCTTTGCCTGTTGTTTGTCTCCTGGTTCACCGTGTGATGTGAGACTTGTTTCCCTTACAGCCAAACAGGGAAGAAACTGATGGCCAAGTGTCGAATGCTGATTCAGGAAAACCAGGAGCTGGGTCGGCAGCTGTCCCAGGGACGCATTGCCCAATTGGAGGCTGAGCTGGCCCTCCAGAAGAAGTACAGCGAGGAGCTTAAGAGCAGCCAAGACGGTGAGAACATTGCATCTATACCCAACAGCCTGGCCAACTCTGACCGTATCTTATATTTGCACCATTAATCTTCTGACATTTGTGTTCATTTCTAACTTTGTTCTTTGTCTGTTCCTGAATTGCCACTCCCAGAGTTGAATGACTTTATCATCCAGCTAGATGAGGAGGTGGAGGGGATGCAGAGCACCATCCTCGTCCTGCAGCAGCAGCTGAAAGACACCCGTCAGCAGCTCTCCCAGTCTCAGGGGTCTTCAGCTGGAGCAGGACCCAGTAGGACTTCACCCACTGCCTCCAGCTCCTGTGCGGAACAATCCGCTCAGCCCGAGCAGGCCGGCGCACCCTCTGAACCAATGGGCAAAGACTACGGAAGGGTCTCCAATGGTCCAAGCAATGGCAGCTCATCCCAGAGGAGCGAGACCACTACACCCAGCCTGTACCGAGAGGTCAGCAGCACAGAGGAAGACTTTCCCATGTCCCCCATGGTTTCAAGCCCTGGTGAAGCTGAGACCAAACTCTCCAACCACTCAGAGGAAGTGACAGGGAGTCAGACTGCTGGTGGCAGAGTTGGAGGACCTGTGGGTTTCGGTAGCCAGCTGAGTGCGGGGTACGAGAGCGTGGACTCTCCGACAGGCAGCGAGACATCATTGACTCAGCACTCGAATGACACAGACTCCACCACCGACCCCCATGAGGACAAGGCTGCCCTGGTGACCAAGGGCAGCAGGACTGCTGGGTCACGGCACGCTCAGAACGGCCTGGACACCGGCACAAGCGATGGTGCAGTTTTGTAATGTACTTTGACATGTATTATCTGTTTGTTTGTTTTTCTTTGTTTTTTTTTTTATACCGTATACAGACATGGCAACAAATGCATAGTCTTTAACACAGCACTGCTGTCCAAGATGTTTTGTTTTCACCCTTCTCTCCCTGCCCATTGTGATGCCTCTGTCACATTTGTGTTGCTACACGGGGATATAACAGGAATGGTTTAATGTTAGATTTAAATTGCGTGGATGTTTGATTCTGATGTTTATTTGAGCACGTCTAGGCTGTTCTTGTTTTAGCTCTTGACACTGAAATCAGGCATCTGGTGTAAGTCATTGTCAAAAGTCAGTAAAATCACTGAATTACAGTAGCTTCGCTATATTCAAGGTCATTTTTAGATGTTGACCTGTGTTTTCTTTTTTTTTTTTTTTTTTTTTTCTTTTTTTTAGTGCAATTTTAATTTTTCATTGGCAAAAAAAAAAACATTCGGTTAAAAAAAATTCTGTTGAAATGTGAGTAGTTCATATGCGATGTTCATATTATTCTGACTTCAGTCCTTTTCATGTACTGACCAAATACCAATAAAGATTTTTAATACTATGGTGTGAAACCCATTATTAACTAAATTAAATGTGGAAACTCATTATTTCATATAGCCTTATAATCGGATGAGTCAGAGGAGACATAAACATGTAAAAGGACTTGTGTAATTTATCTCAACCTGTGACAAAGCAGCATTTTCCCATGACTTGTGTTATTACCACAAAACAAAGGTTTTTGAGCTTGAAAAATTTTAAGCAGCACTTTTTAAAAATGTTTAAGAACCAATAAAACTCATTATGTGCCTTATGAAAATAAGATTAAAAACTGTTATACAACGTAGATTTCAGGCATCCATTGGTTAAATTTGGGTCATGTTAAGAAGTAGAAAAAGCTAAAACATGGGGTGTTAAAGTGCTTATAAATTTAAGTGCAAGCTTAACATGGCAATAATCCAATGGACTGTAAATATAAATAAAATATTAAATAGACTCCACAAAACATCCAAGGTGGATAAAGGTATTTTTAATGAATAAACATTTATCCTCCCAACCACATGGAGGCGCTGTGCCTCCCCGCCCCCTTCTCAGTTACACTTGTATGTAGAAAAACAGTTGAGACGTCCACGCACTGTCAACAGCGCAGAGCGAGTGTGCAGACAGGAACCAGCACTCTGACCGAGGACTCCAGCTTCAAACACCTGCTTGCCAACATGAGCACCGACAGTGTCGTCATCGTTTCTGCCGCCCGGACGCCGATTGGTAAAGCCTAAACCACATTAAGTAAAAATATTCATTAAGAGGAGCTCGCCTAACGTTGCTGTAATGCGGCTTACTGATGCAGACAGATAGCTGTACTGATTTCTGTTGTTAATACGTTTTTCGTTGCTAGCTTGTTTTGCGTATAGCATACTGCATATATCGTGGACTATTTATTCTAGCAGTAGCAGCTTTTGCTTGACATTTTTTTAATTTCCTTAATTGGATCGTGTCCTTCAGTTCACGCCAAGTCATGCAGACCTGCTATTGGCTCGCTCTTATGTCTAGTGTTTTGCTGTCACTGATTGGTTCACTGGTCATAGTGCCACGGAGCACGAGACTGCTACCATTGGCTACCTACAACGTGCAAGCTGTGTGGAGCAAGATGGGCGTGATTTCTTACCAGGATGTGATTATTTTTAAATTTGGCATTAAATTCAGTCATTTACCAAATTTTAATATGTGTATTATTTAATTCTCTGCAGATATAAACTAAATAAAAAAGTCTTGATTTTGCAACTCTAACTTTGATATAGAGTTGAATTGGAATTAATAACTGGTAGTTCTTTCATCTGTATTGTCTTTATCTGGTTTTAAGCGTTAAAATTAAATATGTTTTGACTTTTGGAAAGCTGGCTGGACTTTTCAGGGGCTGAAATTGTCAGATTGTCAGAAAATATTCTTATATTCTATTTTGAATAGACTTAAATATACCTTATTGGCCTAAAAATGACTAACTCTTACCAGAATAACTCACCGTGTAAATAAAAACATTTTGGAGTTCTTTACTTCTTCGTAAAACTAACTTTCCATTTGAAGGGTCCTTGAACGGTGCTTTGTCTACGGTGCCTCTACATGACCTGTGTTCAGCAGTGATCAAGGACGTCCTGAAGCGGGCTGGTGTGAAACCAGATGAGGTTTCTGAGGTTATCATGGGACATGCCCTAACAGCAGGTAGAAACTGTTGAACAAACTAAGATAACAGGAAGGCAGATTTGGGAATATCTACTGAACATCAAAGATTTGACATGTTTGGCAATATTTCCAGCCAGTCATGAGCCTTCTATAATTACATTTTTGCTTCTCTCTCTTTGAGGTCATGGGCAGAATCCAACACGTAAAGCCAGTGTTGGAGCAGGTATCCCCTACCCTGTCCCGGCCTGGAGCTGCCAGATGGTGTGTGGCTCTGGGCTAAAGGCTGTGTGCCTGGGAGCTCAGTCCATCCTGACTGGAGAGTCCACTGTGGTGGTAGCAGGAGGCATGGAGAGTATGAGCAGGGTAGGTAATGAATGAGGAAGAAAGATATGAAAATGGAAACCGATCAGATTGTTTAGAGATTTTTAAAGTTTATTGTGAAAGTATGAGAGTATGTATACTTGTACAGTATGACAAATTGTTCAATTTGAACTTAGTGATATCTACTTGACTGGTATATACCGCTTTTTTACTCAAAGCACTTTTCTAAAATGAAGCTGAATGTACTGCCATGTTATAGGTTGATTATTTGTGCTAAAAGCAGTTGAGTAGGTGTACCTAACAAAGTGGCCAGTCAAGCTTACCAATTCACTATTTCACCTGTGAACCTGTGTAAACAGCTAGAATCTCAGCATAAGAAACAATTTGCTTGTTTTCTTCTTTGTATACTCAGGCTCCTCATACAGTGCATATGAGAGCAGGAGTGAAGATGGGCGATGCCTCCCTGCAGGACTCCATGGTGGCAGACGGCCTGACGGACATCTTCCACTGCTACCACATGGGAATCACGGGTTAGGATGTGGATCTGTTTTCACACAGCAGCCGGTGGTTGTATGCTGCATTGTATCACTCATTACTTCTTGTTTTGATTCTTCTTTTTTCAGCTGAGAATGTTGCAAAGCAGTGGGGTGTCAGTCGGGAGGAACAGGACAGGTTTGCTGTCCAGTCTCAGAGCAGAACAGAAGCTGCACAGAAGGCGAGGTACTTTGATCAGGAGATTGTTCCCATCATGGTGTCATCCAGAAAAGGTAGGTTTCTAATCCACAGTTCTATACAAGATAGTTATGATGATGCATATAGTGCAAACATGTTTCTCTGACCTTCAGGTCCAGTGGAGGTGAAGGTTGATGAGTTTCCTCGGCATGGTAGCAACATGGACAGCATGTCAAAACTCAAACCCTGCTTCATCAAGGACAGCAGTGGCACCGTCACCGCAGGAAATGCTTCAGGTTCCAGGGTTATTCGTGAACCACCACTTACACTGAGATATCTGCCAGCAGGCTGGAGCAGAATTACACTGATATTTTGAAACTTGCTTTTATCTTTTCATAGGTATAAATGATGGAGCAGCAGCAACTGTCCTGATGAGCCAATCAGAGGCTGCGCGGCGTGGCATAAAACCAATGGCCAGAATTGTATCCTGGGCTCAAGCTGGTCTCGACCCTTCTATCATGGGAACGGGACCAATACCAGCCATTAGGAAAGCGGTGAGAATTTTACAGCGATTAAAATCTGATAATAGAAATTTTATTTATGTATCTTTTACTACTTACAACTTTCATTTCCTCCCAGGTTGAGAAAGCGGGCTGGCAGCTGGACCAGGTCGACTTATTTGAGATCAATGAAGCATTTGCTGCACAGTCAATTGCTGTGGTCAAAGAGCTTGGCCTGAATGAAGAAAAGGTGATTCTTAACAGTATTACTGTTTTTTGTAATTTTGTAAGAAAAGACCATATAAATTGGAAACTGATTTTGACTCAAGCCTGCTGTGCAGTGATTCCTCAACTTAAAAAAAAAAATGTTACTGCAGTGGTTTCAGCTCATGGCAAGAAAAGATATATTAATCATCCGTGGGATCAGTATGCTGTGCTACAGATATACATAATTATACAAAAAACATTAAAAAGTACGTTTACTTACTTTTTAAAGTTTTTAATGGTGTAGGTGCAATTACAGTATAGCATCTTTCATCTGGTTAGAATCAGCCTTAAAGAGTAAGTGATGTTAATCATCCCTGTCCCTTTCTCTTCAGGTGAATGTGAGCGGTGGTGCCATTTCTCTGGGCCATCCTATTGGCATGTCTGGCTGCAGAGTGCTGGTGACCTTGCTGCATGCTCTCCAGAGGACCGGAGGGCGTAAGGGAATTGCATCTCTCTGCATTGGTGGAGGAATGGGTATCGCCATGTGTGTAGAAAGAGTGTGAGACAAGTACCTCTGTGCTGTTTAATATATTGCACTTGATCTCATCTTATTTTTTTTTTTAATGGATACTGAAAATCATTGTTTACACAACAGGGTTAATACGCAAAGGAAGTTTACTTATCTTTACATCACAATACTTGAGGTAAAACTCAGTGTGTGCTGTAATTCTCACTGTGATCTTCATTTTAAACTCAACTGTCCTCAGGTTTTAGCTTTTGAATTTTGTGAATTAATGATAGAAATCTTGTCAGTACAAATATGTAAATCTACCATATACTGATGGCTATACCAGTAGCAGCTTAAATATAACAATGCTGGTAATATATATGACAGAGCCCATATTACATTCAATAGTTGTCAAGCAGACAACTAATACTGTTCCATTTAAAAACCAGCTGCTATCAGTTACTAATACAGGCAAATAAGGTTTAACACTAACTCTGTAAAAGATAGTTTTTAGTACCAAGTATGGACAAGCATGTTACTGTCTCTGAAGAATGTAATTTATTCCTAATCTTATAGGATTTTAAATACGCTTGCTCTAAAAACCTGAACATTCCAGTATCTTCCCATGTGGAATTAAAGGGACCTTCTCAAATTGTGTAGGCAGTAGCCTTCAAACAGAAAAGTGCCATAAGTATGCTTGCCTTCTTAAACCTCGTGCTTCCTGTACATGGGCATGTCTGCAGATATTTTTCCTGTAATCTGAGAAATTAAAGATTTATAAACTTGAATGTGTTTGAAAGTTATTATGAAGGGACTACTCCAGCAGTCATTTACAACCATCTGAGCTTTATTAAGTGTCCAAAAAAAAAAAAAGCAATCGCTTACAGTTCTTCTAGAAGACAGAGCTCCAAGGCAGAGGGAGTGGGAGAAAAGTAAACAGGCAACGTGCACAGCCTACACTAGAGCAACAGCCATGGAGAGCTTCTCGAGTATAAATACAGAAGTTGAATCTATGGGGACCAATTTGGAGCCTCTTAACCCTGCAGTGATCCAGACTCCACAGCTTCCTGGTACGAATGCCCGCCCTCCTTCGGCTCTGGGAACAGTTTGATAAGGTCATCGATGCGGAGGATTGTGATGGCAGCTTCAGTGGCAAACTTGAGGCTCTTTGTCTTAACCATCGTGGGTTCGTACACACCGGCCTGACGGTTATCTCTGGGTTTGCCATTCACCAAGTCCAGACCAATCCTAAAGGACAAGGGAATCCAAAATATGCAAATTCACTTAGCGTCCAAGACAGATTAACTTCAAAATAAAATCTTACTTTAATACAGTTCTGTCTAAAAAAAAATATATAATCTAAAAATCTGGCATATTTAAACAGTTTAAAGACAAAATAGGCAAATCTAACAGCAGATTAACTTTAGGATCAAAAACTGACGGAGCCAGAACCAGAGACAAACCACTGACAGTGTAATTACGTGTTAGTAGTGTGCTCGTTTAAGGACTAACTGAATGGAAATGCCTAATAAACAAACTTGCAGCTGAGGTAAGACTCACCACTTGAGATTCTTGCGTTCAGGGTTAACCTGAGCCTCATTGTGGAAGGCCCGCAGCTTGGCCACCAGGTCAGTTGAGTCCTGTGCTGCGTTCACAGCCAGCGTCTTGGGGATGACGAGGAGAGATCGAGCAAACTCTGCAATAGCCAGCTGCTCTCTGGAACCCTAAAGAGATTGAAGCAAATTGATGAGCACAATTTACTTTAATTAAAAAAAAAAAAAAAAAAAAAAAAAAAGCATCAACCCCAGATTCCCAACAGCTGCTAGCTCACCATGCTGGTAGCATAGTTCTCCAGATAAATTGACAGGGCTGCCTCCACAGCACCTCCTCCGGGCACTACAGACTTTGACTCCAGCACCCTCTTGACCACACAGAGAGCGTCATGCAGTGAACGTTCCATCTCGTCACACATGAAGTCATTAGCTCCACGCAAAATGATGGAGGCTGACGTGCGTGCTTTGGTACTGAGGGGAAAGAAAGTCAGAAAATATAGTGATCAGAATGAGAATCAACTCTAGATGTAGAAACGAAAAAAGGACTTTAAAATCAAATATAAAATGATCAAATCCAAAACTAGAACTTGATCCCCCGCAACAAACTTTGTTTTTAGAGACAAGAAGACGAGCCAAACCTGTCCTTTAGGTCTGTAAACTTTCCCTGGGTATTCAATTAATTCAAGGAAAATGTAGTCCTCGCTGAATCCTCACATTTCATGTTAATGTAACATGAAGTATGTTACAAAATCTTGCATAATAATAATAATGGATTGCATTTATATAGCGCTTTTCGGGGCCCTCAAAGCGCTTTACAATTCCACTATTCATTCACTCTCACATTCATACACTGGTGGAGGCAAGCTACAGTTGTAGCCACAGCTGCCCTGGGGCAGACTGACAGATGGCATCTGACATCAGTTACAGACTCATTCTGGAAGTCATTATCTCTGAAATAACTTCTGAGGCTCTCAACTCATCTGCTAGCAATATTTCTTGGCATTTGACTGATATTTTTTTTGTTTGTTTGTTTTTTGGTCCACGTCCACAGTATGCTGTGCTATGAATGCAATCAATTTGTTTCCAGTTGTCATACAATGGTTTACAAGCCTACAGCAACTCATTCAAGTTAAACTGGGCCAACACACAGTATCAGAATAAACAGAGAAACTCAATACCCTAGCAGTATTGAGGCGCTAAACCAATTAATGCTAAACTTGAAAATATATGGCTCATTCAAACTGACCATGCCATTCAATTACTTCAATTTTTATCAGAAAAATGTGAGCCTATTCCAAGTGGATTTGTATTATTCATAATCACTCAAAAACAATGCATACAAACACATAGTTGTCTCATCTGTAAACATCACACAGTCCTGACTTTTTCAAAGCTAACTGCCACGATAAAAAAAAAAAGAAAAAAGAAAAAAGAAAAACTGGAAGCTGCCAGTGCTACTCTTAGCCTCCTAGCAAAATCTAAGCTATTTTTAGAAAAGTCACTGAGACAAACTCAGATTTTGAGTAGATACACCAATGGAATCGATTTCAAAATCCTGCATTACTGTTTTACTCAAATTACTGCATTTACTAATTTGGATGACTATGCCACACACCTGGCAGGGTGACGACAATATGACATCAGCCTTTAATTAACAAAAAAAAAAAAGGAGAAAAAAAAAAAAAAAAAAAAAGGAGGGGTCTTATGTGGACAATTATTGTACAAGGGAAAACCCTCAACTTTTGCCAAAGCTGTAGAAGAAGTGCGCTTAATTAAATCCTTTATACTCATGCAACTGACTTAGTATTGCTTCACCACTACTCAAGCAGCTGCTAGTTCTTATTTCTTACTTTTTGACAAGGATGAGCTCGTCATCACAGACACGCTCCTGCACAACCTCCTCAGCTTGGCCAAGCATAGTGGCCTCAAACGTCTCCTCTCCTTCCAGATTGGTCAGAGAAGGGCAGACGGTGGCTATGAATAGACAAACACAGACAAGGTCAAACATGAATATTTGCTGGTGGAAACTCTAAATTTAAGTGTGTGACAGATGCATCTAAATGCATACGTGAATATTAAAAGCAGTAAATGCCAATCGACACAAACTGCAGCTTACTTCTTTCTTACCTCCTGTTGCCTTTGCGATGCGTTTGAGGTCCCTCTTCAAAACTCGTCTAACAGCCATGGCTCCTACATCCACAAAATACTTCAAACACATGTCATCAATGCCACCAGTGGTCAGTATAACATTTGCGCCTGATGCCAAAATCTTCTGGATCCTCTCCTTGGTAATATCAGATTCCCTGGAACCACACAAAATACATATTTAGTTTTACCTCCACATTACCATTGTGTGGAGCTTTGTTATCAGTTTCACAATAAGCTGCAACACTTTAAACAGTATATTTATAAAGGCATGCTATGCACAAAGTGTCCGGCCAACATTAGTAGTCATGCATCTCAGGGAAGAGCTGCTGCCTTCACATGTGGCTGCATATGATATCTCCCACGCGTATCACTGTGTCAGCTAATGACGAAGCAACACAGTAAATTTAATGGGATGATTCTTAAAAATGTGTCTGTTTAAAGAAAAAAAAAAGTTCACAAATCACCTTTGTCTGATCTGGTCGAGCTTCTCTGGGTCGTTAATAATAACTTGTACACCCATCTTCATTTTGGTCTTCTGCAGGCTGAAGTCCAGGCAAGCGATCTTGGCATTAACGACACGCTTCACCATGCCTGTGACACAATACATCATTTTAAAAATCCAAAGGACAATAAAAATGAATTATAAAAACAGTTATAAAACCGAATGAAGGGGAAAACGGTCCCTGAACTATTCTACTGTCAGGCCAAAAGAGGCTTTGCCACAGTTCACAAATTGCTATGACTACCTTTCTCTTAGCCATGGTTACTGTCTCCCACGCGTATCACTGCATACACCATCAGGAAAGACATAGCAGCAAATTTAAATGGGAGTCTAATGAAAAGAAATCACCAACATCCTCACTTTTTACACTTAAAATTCATGAATTTCAGGCTTTGTGACAGACTTACCTTGTGAACCGACTGTGCAGTTCACTGCATACCCGTTGACCAAGAAACTTTCCTTCTGACTGCGGCCATGGGCTTTCAGCACATTAACTGAGTTGATGGGATATTTAGCTACCCCCTTGCTGTCCACAAACTTCACAGCCATGGCAGCATCCACCACCATGTTAGCAAAGAAGTCTGCATCACTGAAGGCTTGGGTCAAGGCAGATACTTTAGAGAGTGAGAAGAGTTTTCTGCACATGCAAAATATAAACACTGGTAAATTTTGCTGATTTCCTGCAAACAAATCAAGGATACACTCCGATGATTTTGGAAGACATGGAGGTCTTAGCGGCGTTGATTAAGCATTCTCTTCCCAGATCGTCTGTTCCAATAGTGAGATTCTCATTAATGTAGCGGACTGCTTCTCTAAAAGATAGCGGCAAGTTTGAGCATCACAAAACTGCAACAGATCCTAGATGATCTTATTCGGATGATTTTACATTTAACATCATCTTACTTGCAAGCCAGACGGTATCCACTGATGACTGATGTGGGATGAATCTTCTGCTTCACCAGCTCATCGGCACTCTTTAGCAACTCTGCAGCAAGAATTACCTGAGAAAAATCAACGCAAACAATGAGAGCTAAAATCTGGGAACTAGCTTAATTTTCTATCAACAATAAAACTCAAAAGATACGGATCATGCACTGTACCATCATTTCTTTAAGGGTGGCAGAAATGAGGCTGCTCGACCCTTTCAGATCACGATGGACAGTTTCTCTTTCCTGTTAGCATAGCCACACACCCGTAATAAGAAGCAGGTGCATAGTACTAAAACAGGATGCTGCAATTCAGTTTCTGAAGCTCTGTATTATGTAAAATCCAACAAATTAGCTGCTAAAACATTCACAAACACCAGTGGAGCTAGTGGTAACTACTCACCACAGATGTTGTCCCATCCCCGACCTCCTTGTCCTGCAGATCAGCCAGTTCACACAGGACCTTTGCAGCTGGGTGCTCCACTTCCAGCAGCTTCAGGATGGTTGCTCCATCATTGGTGATGGTCACGTCCTGTCGAAACAACCACAAAACACGACTGATAAGCAACTATGGCTTTTATGTGGTTATTACAGTTTCTGCCTCGTGATCTAAACCTATGCACTGGTTGATGTGGGAACAGCAATTTGAGTATATATTCTCCAGGCCATGAAAGGCTTTCAATATATGGAAAGTCTTAACATCAATTTTTAAAGCACTGGGTAGCCAGTGTAAAGCTCCTGAGACTGGTGTAATATGTTCAGTTTTATTGGTTTTTGTAAGAAGTCTGGCTGCTGCATTTTGCACAATCTGAAGCTGATTTAATACTTTCTAAGCAACACCTGTTGGAAGTCCAACAAGATAGTATAACAAAGAAGAAACAGCAGCATAAATGATAGTCCAAATGCCAATAAAACTCGTGCATCTATTCCATCTTGTTTCTAGAGACGTTCATTCCTCTTTTCTCCAGTGCACACCTCAACCCCCCTCCGCGGAGACTCCTGTCTGTTGTTTTCACCAGTTGTAGGTATTTTATGTTAATATAAAGTGAAATTGTGAGGGTCGAGATTTAAGCTGCTTAAAACTGCAATACAAACAATCCTGAAAGTCAAGATATTTCTTCATGTATCTGATCGCTAATCTAAACCTTCTGCTTACTACAGTAACCTTTGTTTAATGGCATATAAACAGAGCGTGATACAAAAGGCTTCCAAACGTGATACTGACCCCGATATCGTCCACCAACATCTTGTCGAGGCCAACGGGTCCGAGCGAGCTCTTGACGATGTTGGCGATGGATGCTGCGGCCATAACTGCAGAAGCAAAAAGGAAACTGTAACTAGCGAGCGTGAAGTTCAATGCATCTAAAGATACTAGGCACATCCTTTGACCTTTCGGACCTCAGTCAGAGGGATATGCTGTCATTTCATTCAGAGAGGCGCACATTCAGCTCGCCACACCTTCAGACCATGACAGAGTTTTTCTATCCCATTAGCATAACCCTCCATTCATTGTAGTGCGAGTGGACGGTACTAAAATGGGATTAGACAATTGCAACACGTGCTGCAGTTCAGACAGAATAGATTTGCAGTGTTGTAGTATAATGATAATACTACTAATAATATTAGTAATAGTAATAGACAGGAAGCACAATCTCTAAGTTAACATTAGCTAGCATTAGCGTGATTCACACGTGTGTTGCATAAAACCGTTCTCTTGCCCGTTATAATAAACACATAGCAGAGACGCTAATTTTATCTGACCTACAAAGTTAAGCAGCGCATAAACTCACCATTTTGAGTGCGAACAGATTGGCCAGTTGTCCTCTGGCCGAGCACATTTAACGGACCGTCTAATAGCGACATTTTTGGACCACCGCACAACCGAGAAGAAAGGAAGCGGCGCAGTGCACTATGGGTAAACCGGTACTGGGAAGAAGGTTCGAGAAGAAAATATCTTAAAAATCTCGATCTTTTCAGTATGAGAGCTTTTAATTGTGTGGTAGAACTCGCTATTAAATGTTTTACATTTTTTCACGTGATGTCGTTCCCTTTTTAAATTACAAATCGACGTTTTTGTTGAGTCATTTCTTATAAACGTCATTTCCCAGCATGCCCCAAAACAGCCGCGCCGCGCCCTAGTTCTTCTTCTTGGTTCTTCCGAAGCTCTAAAGCTGTTTGTGCGCCCGCTACTGTTGATACTGTTGTTATGCGGATGAATATCCTATTTGTTGTCGACTTTTTCCTTAGTTTCATGCGGTATTTTCTTTATTTTTGTATTGAAAGATGAATATTTGTTTGTATTTATTTTTGGTCAGTACATCAACAGAAAGTTAAAACTATTTGAATTAATTTTATATTTGCTTTCACTCACAAATTCCATATACTCAATAATTTCATTATATGTTTAGCGGCGAGACAAATTAGTTGCTTGGAAATAATATATTAGAGATGATATTTCCATTTCAAGCACATTTACTTTCGAATGGATTAAATATTTTTATTTACAAAGTCATGGTGAAACGAAAGTACACCCTCTTTAAATTCTGTTTTACATATCAGGATAATCTAGTCCTTAGCAGATCTTAAGATTAGGTAACTACAACCTCAGATTAATTGTAAAACATGACATATGCCGTTATGTTTATTTATCAAAAACTAAGCCAAAATGAAGAGTGAAAGTAGTGAGTGGAAATCTAAGTACACCCTTACTTTAAGAATTAAGAGGGAACAAGTATGACCTGTTTGGAAGAAAAAGAAAAGCCTCTTCTTTATATATATATATATATATATATATATATATATATATATATATATATATATATATATATATATATATATATATATATATATATATATATATATATATATATATATATATATATATATATATATATATAAAAACAGGATGGCAGCATGGTTTATATTTGCAAAGCTGTATCTGAACATACCTCAAACCAAAAGTCAAGTATGCGGTGGAAGGGTGATGATTTGGGCTTGTTTTGCAGTCACAGGACCTTGACATCTTGCAGTCACTGAGTTGACCATGAACTCCTCTGTGTAACAAAGCATTCTAGAGTCAAATGTGAGGCCATCTGTCTGACAGCTAAAGCTTTGCCAACTTGAGTTATGCAGGACACAGGTCCCAACCCAACAGCAACTCTACAATACAATGGCTGAAAAAGAAAAGAAGCAAGTTGCTGAGATGAGGCAGTCAAAGTCCAGACCTCAGCTGAAAGGTTCATGGGGTGTAGTTTTTATTATTATTATTATTATTATTATTATTATTATTAAATTGTTTTAAACACACTTTAGCATTTTGGCTTAGTTTTGACTGCTCAGCTATAAAAGGCTCAATGGGGTATTGTCATCAACTGGCCAGGAAGAGCGGACACATAAGTTTGTGAATGGAATAACTTAAGAATGAGGTGATGTAGGATTTTGAAAGTCATACCATTAGTGCCGGGAAGTGCCTTTCAGTGCTGGGAAGTGTTCTGCCATTACTTAAGTAAAACTGTTTGCAAATGACATGCATGCTCTGCTGCTAATAAGAACTATAGTACACAACGAAAAGTTTCCTGACTGCTGTGAGTCCTATTATTCAGTGTGGTGAGATAACAAGAGGAAAAAAAAACCCACACACACAAAAGGTGAGTTCAATCTGTATTTATTACCTCAAACATAGTTTGTTGAGCCACGACATCTAGCCAGTTAAAAAAATACAGTAGACTTAACTTAAACATCAAAGCATTAAAAAGCATACCTATGGCATAGAAGAATAACATTCCTAAAATGTACATCTTTACAAAGTGTTTACAAATTCAACGTAAAAAAAAAAAGGACAAAAAAAAAGTGCAAAAAAGAAAAAAAAAAAAAAAAGTAAATGAAAACTGACAATCCCCACCAGTGAAACAGGACGAAAATGTACAATGGAACAAAAATACTTCATATTCCTAACTTGTGTTTGACGCAATTTTCCTGACATGAACAACAGGCCACGATCTTGTGCTTTTTAAATGTTTGTGGGGTTTTCTTTTTCGTGAGTATTTATCAAGCAGTGCGTGATAGAAACATTTTTGGATAATATTCACAGTATTTGATACAAATTTAGTGAGCTCCTAAATAATAATAAAACTCTTTCAATAAATATATTCTTTCATTTACAACCAGTCGGTGGCTCGCAGTAATAGTAACACGGGGCAGTAACAGAGGGATGCTTTAAAATAAATAGGACATTCAGAAATTAAACAAGTGTGGCATAAATCTTGGGTTTGCTTTGATGGGAAAGAAAAAACAAATGTCTTGACGAATTGTCGAGGTGACTTTCTGGGAGTGAGGATGTAATATCAGTAGTGTGACAGCTGGGAGTGTCCCAAGACGTAAACTAGGTAAACAAAAGATGATGAATAATTAAAAAAAAACAAAAACAAAAAACTACACCATATACAGTACTGTAGTAAATCTCCTTAATCCTTTCCTTTGTGGTCCCTCTTAAAAGCAAAGGTTAAATTATAATATAAAAAAAAAAAATCCACACACACGCACAATTTATTTATTGAGATGAACATTTAAGCTGTGCACGATGGATGGCCCCAGACATTAACACGTAAAAAACATTTCCGATTTGCTCACAGATTCAAAATAAATATTTAATCCTATATTTCTTATTGATCATCTAAAATATCAGCATCTTCTCAATTTTTAAAGCACGATACCCTAGAAAGGTGGTAGGCAGAGTGATGTACAATAACTTCAAATAGACTTACAAGTCTATGTTTAGTCATACTTAACCTATTGGGTCTTGTATTAGCCACCTAAAGGTGAAAAACTAGCCTGAGTAGCACATGTGAAGACTGCGAATCTGAACTGTATATTTGTAAAGCTGCTTGTTTGGAACCGTTTGATAGTGTAAGCAAATTTTTTTTAAAACTAGCCACGAATCTGGGTCACCTCTCCTATATAGGTAAATATTAACTAGAGATGAAAGTGCAGTTAAAATTAACCTTAAGAACACCACTGAAGAGGTACTTCTGACATGGTGGTGGCCACAATCTGTCAAAGTCCACTAGATGTTTAAGTCTAAGTCTAAGACCTTGAGCACAGAAGAGAGTACATTTCAGTCAGTATCCCGAACTACTGTACAACAGTTCATATGACACCAGTTATGTCTACAAGGTTCAACACAAAAAGCAATCAAAGAGTTTGAATATTAAAATCTTTTCAGTCACACTGGACTCCTTTTACAGACAATTGAGAACTTTGCTTTGTTCTAGCGACCCCTCACCCACCCATCCCGATCTCTGGAAGTGCTAAGGCAGCTTACATGCAAGCTTTGATGTGGCGTTTTGACCGTTAATGGTCACCTATTATGTTAAACTTCAAAGCACTGTAACAGAAGGCAAAGGCATTAACATGTCATTACAAATATGGCTGATCTACAGTGAGAGTTGTGTTATATTTGCTTTACATTTCTTTGTGTTTTAAGATGTAGGGCATTCAAGGCCAAGCAGCATTGTTCCCTTTGTTGATATAGATTTGGCTTTTTAGTTGACACATAGCCTCAGGCAAAGCTGCTGGAGCTCAGACACTGAAACTTCTCCCTCAGAGACTGGACGATGTTGGGCTGGTTCTGCTGCGGCTCGTTCCACAGGTATTTCTCCAGATGCTCGTGGTCCAGAGGTCTCAGCGGGTCGCAGGAGCGGATTGGGGTGCACGGTAGACTCTGAGACTGGATAACGCCCCGATTCTGACCGGCAAGAGCGGCTGAGCTGCCGTTCTTCTGCGACAACCTGTCACGCTGTTGTTCACTCTCATCCTCTGAGCGGATTTCGACATAGTCATCGTCATCTTCCCCATTGTCCTTGAAGTTGGCCAAGTAGTTCTGGGTAGCGGTGAGTATGCTCAGTGCAGAAGCCCGATTCAGGACCACCACCTTTTGGCCATCGTGTAAAGTGAGGTCTGAAAGCCCCTGGGTAGACCGCTCTGGGAGGCTACTTTGCCGGCCAGCTCGGCCTAGACTTGGACCATGAAGTCTGTTTGTGGATCGATCTACATCGAGTCCGTTACATTTAAGTCCAGACTTCTCCTGCTGTTGGCTGCCAGTAGAACTGACTGACTGAGCAGAAGGGGAGGACTTTGCGGGCAAAGATGGTGCATTAAAGGAAGGATGTCTCTTAATGGAGCTGTACACGTGCTCTTCTTTCTCGCTAGGCGCCGAAATGCATGAGCTCCATCTCTGTGCCGGTGGTGTGGTCGGAGATGGAGGGAAGAAAGAAGGGGTGGAGCAGGCTGAAGTAAGCCTGCGCTGAGGGGTAGAAGATGCTCGAGCCTCCCCCACCTCGCTAGACGAGGAGACAAAGCTGGCCAGCTCTCCGTTGCTGTAGGTAGAGTGGAGCCAGTCCTCTTCCAGAGAGGTCTCAGGCATGGACGGAGAAGATGACAGACCTGGATGGGAGTGATGTGGGGTAGCAGAGGTTGGACTGGAGGAATCTTTAAACATCACCTGGTCATACAGATGGGAGTACTCTGCTATCCGTGCACCTTAAGATGGGAGAAAAAAAATGATGCAAAAGAAGTGTGAGTGAGGTATGTTTGCATTTTGGCTCATAAACTAACAGCACTGGTATACAATAAAGGCACCATTTTTTCCTTTTGTTATATGTAACAGTATTTTGAGCATCTTAAAACTCAGATTTTTGGCCCTCACTGGACAAATATTCAATAATAACCTCAACATAATATAATTTAAGTGGTCTCAATAGGAAACTAGACATCTATACCTCACCTTTGGCCAATCATTGGCATTTCATTAAAAAAAAAAATCCTATTGGTTGTTTTAAAAGTGAATCCATTGAGACAATGAAAAACTTGAATTAACTGCTATTCCAGCTTTGCCAGCAGCTGGATATGTTAAAAGAGGGCCTGCTGGCAAAATATGTCAGAGATGGCAACACTGTAACTGTATTGGCCTCAAGCTGAATTCCGAGCTTGCATTTCTTCTCCTGCACAGGAAAGCTACTACCCTCATTCACATATGAAGTGACTGCATTTGTTTGTGCTGGTCTGGTTGGAGAGGAGAGCTGCCAGAGAAGGGCTGTATTGTCAAATTATGGCTATTTGAATAGGTGATCTACAGATTTCTACCCACTGAAACACGAAATGGAAACAAATTTAAACCTATACTCTAGCATCTGAGAATTATTATTATTATTATTTTTTACCTATGGCTGCACCTCCTTGTTTCTTCTCCTCTAAGATGGCTGCGAGATCTTTCTGCTTCTTCTCTGCTCTGGCCCGACTGCAAGAGTCTCCAGGGTCCATACTCCTCATGCGCAGCAGCTGGTTTGCTTTCTTAATTTTCTGGCTATACTGGCGTGCCATGAGGAACACACGGCTCTTAGTTTTGTCCATCAGTTCCAGGGGAAAGTCCACAGACTCACCCAGCAGGAGAGAGGAGGATGCCAGGGGTGAGTCCAGACCTGCCAGCTCCCCTGGGAACAAACTGTGAATGTCCTTGAGGGAATTTTCTCTCTGAGAGATGTTTCGCTGGGGAAGCTCCACCAGATCGTCATCCTCCAGGCGAAAGCTGCCGCTGCTTAGACGAGCCAGTCGGTTGCGGATGCTCTTCACGGTTCCTGGGACGGGCTCTGGGGTGACAGGAAGGGGGCGTGATGCGGGAGAAGGGCTGTGAGTTTCTTCTTCAGTGGTACCTTCACTTTGTTCAGGAAGGTTGATAACTGGGATGGTGAATGAGGGTGTAGCAGTGACAGGTGGGGGCTTAGGTTGATGTGTTGGGGAACTGGTGGGTGCACAGGCTGCATGAGTATTTACAGGAGTGCTCTTCACAGGGCTTTTTTTGACAGACGAGCTCTTCTTCGGCGACTCGCTGGCACTCACTGGGAATGCAGCAGGAAGTCGATCAGCTTTCTTCTCGTTTTTCTTGATATAGTTTTCCAAGTCGTTCCAGAGTTCATCGACCTGCTCAGACATCTTATCTCCTTTCTGTGAGCTCTGAGAAAAGGTCTCAGAGGTGGAAGAAGACGAAAAATCGGGCTCAGAAGAACATGGGGCAAGGCAGGGGGCTGGTCCTTCATCCTCTCTAAATTGGGAGCTCTGCTCAGAAACAAATGCTCTAAGCAGCACACTGTCCCTCTCTTCTTTTAATTTATCACCTTCATTTTTTTCCATGACCTCGGTTGATGGCGGATCCCTAAAACAGATTGTGTCATAGATATTCTCCTCCTCCACTATTTTGAGTTCACATGTCCCAAATGACTTCCCATCTTGTGTTAGTGACTTATGGTCCTCTGGCAAACTGTCTGGTTTGGACATGGACTCTTTGACCTCTGGAACATTGACTGCTCTCTCTGCCTCACTCTGGGAATGCTGTGCATCTGTAGAAGCATCTTTCTGCGACTGGCTTTCTTCAGGGTCTCTTCTGATGAGGCCCATGCTCTTTAGGTCCTCATAGCTGATATTGTCATAAACATTTTCAATATCATCCATTGTCAGCTGCTCAGCTGAGGATGATCCAGATATATCATTGCTGGATGATTCAGTGTGGATCACTTCCAGGTTGCTGTGACCGGCCTGGTCATCTTCGGGGCTCTCTCGAGCCTCTGTAGCCTTCTCCCCGGCACTGCTTGCCCTCCGCAGGACTCTGCTACCGCTGGGTGGAGGTTCAACCTGCACCGTGGGCACCTGTTCAACATGCCAGCTGCAGGGCCGAGCAGTCCTTGGCGATGAGGTAGCTTCTGATCTCTCTGAAGGCACCTCTGGCTCTTGTCCGTTTGGCTCTGTGGGAACAAACATCTGGTAGATGTCCTCGTCTTCATCGTCAGGCTGCATTGTTCTCTGGCGGGTGGGGAACATGGCCCTGCGAGCCTGATGGTCTGCCCAAATGTTCCTCACTGACGGGTCACTTTCTGTTACTATTACAGAGGGAATGGGGGAGTCTGGAGGCTCCTCTGTCACGTGTGGTGTCCTGAGGAGTGGTGGGTGGTGACTTCCGTCCCGTACGAGGGATTCTCTGGCTCTCTGAAGGACAGCAGAGATCATTTGTATTGCACGTGACTGAAGCAGCTGAAAAATCTGAGATCCAGTACAATTTTATATTGCATCTCTCATTAGCTCCAAATTGATACTGTACCTGTAGGTCTGCTGAACTCATGTTGAAAGTTTTCCACTGTTCAATGCTATCAACAGAAGCCTGAGGGTTCAGCCTCTTTCTACTGCCTTTGCCAGGCACCCGCAGCCTCTTTCCGCCTCCCTGAATGCAGAATTTAGAGTATTACCAATATGTTTGAAAGACTGGATTAACATGGAAACAAACTGGGGGATTTCCATGTAACCCCGAATTTCACAGGGATATTTTTGGCAAATTTAAATATAATGCACAACTATATGTAGCCAAAACCCACCAGACCACTGTCATCCTCATCATCAGCGTCCTGCTGATGTGACTCCTCCCCTTCCTCCCGGTCACTGTGGTCATAGTGATCGCCAGGATCTAAGGACTCCTGTGATTGGTTGATGAGGCTACGGCTGCGGCCAATTGTGCCCAGAGCCAGCTGGGACACTGGAGAAAGCAGTGTGGCACCTAGACTTGTTCGCTGCATGGAGAAGGAACACATTTTGGGTTAAGTAAAATTTGTTCACAAGTGTGTACACTGACTCATCGTTCTTCGTCTTTGTATGACTCACTTTTTCACCGTCTGCATTGGCTGCATTCTGCTTAGCATTCTTCAGTAATTTGGACAGAGGTTCTGGGAAGACCGAAAAATAAATATATGATAAATTTTAGATGTGTGTTCATTTCCTTCAATTTATATTTATTTTACACACTAAGCTATGAAACACAATTTGTGCTCAACACAATATTGACTGAGACTTTTCTCACCTTTCCTGCGTCCTCTACGAGGAGTGGGGCCTTCCTTGGTTTGAGGGGAATCCTTCTTTTCACCGTCGAGGGTATAGTGAAACCCGGGATGATCTGGAAAAAAAAAATGGCAGTAGAGGAAAACAAAAAAGTGATAAATGAATATTGAATTTTTTTTTATACCTGCAGCAAAAAGAATATTAGACTCAAATATACCAAAGGTACAATTTTAATAAATTATCACTAATTTAGAAATTGGTACTTACGTGTCGCATCCATTTCCAAAATAGCTTGTTTGGCCTAGAATTCGGAAACAACAACAAAAAAAATTAGGATGACTTGATCAAGCGAGAAATCTTTTGAATAACTTAACCACTTTGTTGCAATTGAGTCTTTTTTGATAAGCTGCGTTAAAAATTTAGAAAAATGCACTTGTGCTTTGCTGAGGATCTTTGTCATTCTCAATAATTTTTTTCCTTTTTTTGCTTTGAATGCAAGAATATTGAATTATTGATTATAATTATTAAATTAATTACAATTCAACTACTTTAGTAGGATTGCAAGAAGACAATTTTGGATTAGAAAAAAAATGCATGCATTTATTTAAATGCATTTTGACACTAGGTGGCACCACATTACTATATTCACTATACAGTTCAACTTGAAACTTATCAAAGGAGCCTCTTCGTGGAAAATCTTTACTTTCTCTGAAAATTCTTAGTTTTTGCTGCACATGTCAAAAGCCAGATGAAGAGATACAAAATGAAGTAAAGTTTATGTTTAAAGTGCTTTTCACAGATGTGTAGCCACAAAGTGCTTCATACTTTACTTACAACTTAAAATAAAATACAAAAATTTAGGAATAACCCCAATAAAACATAACAAAAAAAGCCAAAACAGAATAACATAGAATAAAAATAATTCATTAAAAACTGATGATGAATGCTGATAGGAAGACGCTAGAAAGTGTAATAGCAGGATAGGTGGAAAGAAAAACGGGGGTAAGGGAATATGAGAAAGTAAGAGAGATGGAGTGAGTAGGAGGGAGTGACATTTTCAGCACATCCCGCTCAAAGCAGTTATGAAATCTGTGAATAAAGATGGGGCCTGTCAGGAGACAAGCTCCTCTTACCTTGGCAGGGATTTTGGCAGGATGGTTTTCAAGTATGAGTCTCTTGAGGTGTAAGATCCACATGCGTTTGTCTTGCTGGGATTTAGCCTGCGGGCAGATAGCACAACATCACAGAAGAGATAATCTCATACATGTATTTTAAAGACAGTTCAAAAGGCTTGGGTTAAATCCTTAAGAACTGGAGAGCAGCTTTGTTGTATAACACATATTAGCTTTCTTTTTCAGCGCTCGTCGAAAAACAGTTATTAGGAAACAACAATGGCCACCGTTAGCCTTTAAACAGTCTACGTGTCTGAACAGCTCCGTGACGTGAGCCTGGACTAAATACAAAACAATAAGACAGCTGCAAATCACGAAGTGACAACCATCACAACTTCTGACTTGCACAATGTCGCTCGTAGCTACATTTTCAAACGTGTAATTAAATTCAAAAGGTGTTTGGTGTCTGGTTTGACATGTCTTCTCTTATGTAATGTTGCTATACCTGGACTGTGTGTTGTAGTTTGGGGTTCTTGTAGTGAAACACACTGAAACTCAGTGGTTCTTTAGGGATGACTTCCACCAGCATCAGATTACAGCACTACAAGAGACAGGCAGGAAGTAGTGTTAGAATATGGAGCACAAACATTGAAATCCTTAGCATTCTTCAGGGCATGAAGTTCTTCAAGTTGCGTCACTGACCAGGATGTGAGCCTTGTACGTGTAGGTTTCTTCTCGTTTCTTAGTTATTAATAGAAGTTTGTCAAAGAGGAAGAGTGTTCGTTCATTTTTGGCACGCTGCAGACGAAATGTTCCTTCAAGGACCAGTTCTCCGTAGCCAATCAGATCGGGGCCCTTCCAGTTGGTAAGAAGGCTCTGGATTTCCTGCAGCAATCACAGGGTTACAGAGTAACGAGAGTTAAATATGGTAACAGCAAGAAGGGGGACACACAATCATGCCCTTGTGATGAAATTGAGAAAAAACAAAGAAAAAGCTAAACATATTTGTGTTGCCAAACTGCAGCACAAAAAATAAATACGATGAGACAAAAAAGAAATACAGATGAAAACCCTCGAAAACAGAGTGTTAAATGACCTGAACAAGGTTACTGGGTGGAAGGACAAACACACTGAAGCCTAAATAAATGTTTAGAAAATTAAAAGGGAAGAAAATTACAAAACAGAAGAAAAACAAGCATAAACTGAACATTTTTATGAAGTAAATACTTCCTTCAGACTCTTAGGGAAATTGTTCCCCCACATTCCTGCATTCATCAGCCCATTCTGTCCCCCGAGCAGATAAAAGAAACAAGCTTCCCTTTTATGTGTCCTCCTTATGCAAGGCCATCATTAGCCCAGTGGAAAATGCACTGACTTGTGTAAGATGCGGGGAGCATCGGGGCCTTGGCCGATTCAAACCTGGAGTTCACATAACTGTTGCGCAGAACGCTAAAACAATTTGTTCCTTGAAAGGTTTTCAAAGTATTGTAGCTGTTTACTTGTGGAACGCACGCAGGAGACGCCATCACACGTCATCCATGTAATGATTTATGGAAAGGTTCGGTCGTGATTTTAATGTATGTGAGAGAACTCGCTGTACCTGCAACCTCACTGCGTGCTCGTGCTTCCTCTTCATGTCATTGATGTGCCACGCCACTCTCTGCATGGTGTCTATGGCTTCCTGTACGACCTCATAGGTCTCCGTGTCCTTCTCCATGTGGTTGGCTATCTCCTGCACAGGTGGCAGAAATAAGTAAAAAAAAAATAATAGTAATTTTTTTTTTTTTTTTTTTAAATGCTGCCAATTGGAATTTGCACATAATGAAAGCAAAACATTCACGAGCATGTTCATACTACTATGTTTTGTTTTGTGTTCATAACAACAATGCATGCAGTGTAATGCAACCACACAGACACACAGGAACATGCATAGTGAGCACCATATGTCTAAACATTTGGCTTCTCCATCAGAGGTGGGCTGGAATCTCAGCTCAGTTACTTAACCGTAGACATGCATTCGCACTGGTATAGGTTAAAAAAATAATAATAATAATAATTATGGCTGCACTCACATTTTTGTGGGTAAAGACTAACTGTTTGGATGACATTGTGTGTGTGTGTGTTTTGGGCTAGACAAAAAAGACGTACATGCAATAGTAGATGGTACTTGAGGATTCTCTGCACTGGCTTGAGCAGGTAGGAGCCCAGGGGCAAGGAGTGCCTCAGAGATTCTTGGCGCTCGCGGAAAAACTTGGCCAACGCCTTGTTTCTCATGCATTCTGTGAGCACAGCAACCGACCTGTGGAGACAAAATGCAGCAAATAAGATGTCAGAGGATTGCAGGAAACTGTAATTTGACAGCGATGACGAGTGAGAGCTGTAAAATAAAACTGAAGGAGGGGGGAAAAAAAAGAATATATCACCCAAACACAAAGAGATTATTAACCAAGAGTGAGAGACATAACAGGGATCGGTATGTGCCCTGATAAAAACATTTAAGGAGGACTGAGAGATTCCCTTTCAGTTTTTCGCTTGAACAACGTGGTTAAATTAATATTATGCTAATTCTGAACACGGTGAGGTATGTAAATTAATACACAATATGATATCTGAGCTGTTATGTGTACTTTTTCCATGAGGTTTATTATTCTTGAAGCTCTGGCAGCCATACACTGTGTGCACGTATATTTGCAAATGCATACAAAAATAAGCCAAATGCTGCTCAGATTTGTGTCCCACTATCACGCTACAGTCATCGGGCACAACTGCTCATTAACACAATCTAATCAGTCAATGACATGGCAGCAACTTCATGCATTTAGACAAGTAGACATGGTCAAGATAGCCTGCTGATCTTCAAATCAAGCATCAGAATGAGGATTTTTAACATGGCATAGTTGTTTGGATTGAGCTGAGTATTTCAGCAATACCAGATCTACTGATCAACCATCTCTAGGCTTTACAGGCAACAGTCAGAAAAAAGAGAAAATACAAAGTGAGTGGCAGTTTTCGGAGTGGAAAGACTGCTTCAAGGCGATTACCACTCTCTACAGCCATGGCATGCCGAAGAGCATCTCTGAATGCACAACGTTGAAGCAGATGAGCCAAATCAGCAGAAGGCCACACTGGCTGTCACTTGTTTAAGCTAAGAACAGAAACCCGAGCCTACAACTCGCACAGCCTTGCCAAAACTGTTCAACAGAAGAAGAAAAATGCTGCCTGGTCTGCTGAGTCTTTTATTCAAAAATAGGGCCAGAATCTCAAATATCAGTTTCTATTTGCATTATTGATGCTTTTATTGTTAGCTTGGCCTGCATCAACTAATTTTTGCAACATATTGTACCACTACGGCCTCGTAAAACCACATTTACTGCTTGGTGGAGCTCATTTGCTGTCTGACCTACTGAAGAATAAAGAACTTTTTCACTACCAAATGGAGGCTGTATGTGTTTGAGTTTATGTGTACACACACGCACAGTGGAAAAAGACAGAGGAAGACAGTTGTGAACTTGTCTCTTTCTTCTGTGTCTTGTGTAAGTGTGTGTGCACTCATGTGCATGTCTGCATGTCTAAATTCCAGCGCAGCTCCACACAGGACTCACATTGTTCTGGAGGAAACCTGACCTCTGAGCTCAGTATGACCATGATACATCTACAGCTCGTGTGTGTGTGTGTGTCTGTGCATATGTAAGTGTCTCCCAGTCTGTGTATGAGTCTGTGTGTGTCGTGTGTGACCTTGATAGGGGTCACCAGCTGTGGTGTGGATGTAGGAGAAAGTCTATCTTAAACAGCTGACAACAGACCCCTCACACACACACACACACACACACACACACACACACACACACACACACACACACACACACACACACACACACACACACACACACACACACACACACACACACTCAACATTCAATTAGTCATCATTAGATTGTATGCATTTCCTCCTTCTTATGCCCTTTTAACAGTGTTTTAAAGGTGCACTGTGTCATGGCAGGAAGAACTGCTTCATATTTCAGTTCATTTAATTACACACAATATAGAAATTGACACAAAAAGCCCCGTACATTGTACCACACAGGTGCCCCATGGCACTGAGGCACTCAGACAAAGCAGGATAAAACATTAACAGCATTAGCTATGATAAGGTGACAACTTTAATACCCTGTCTGTCAGTATGTGAGCTGTAACTCTGTCAATAGGACACCAATAAAGGAAAAGAAGAAAAAACTGAAAGAAGAAGGGAGGGAGGGATTTAGAGAGACCTTGAGGCACAACTGACAGTAGACACTTTGACTCCTGCTGAGGAAGCTTCTATAGAGAGTGTCAGCTCATCAGAAAGGGGGGATAAGGTAATGCATTGAACAACATACACAATAGAGCTATGTGAGATGCTGGGAAGATGGCATGTGAAGGTGAGATCAGGATGACATAGCAATACTACAGTGGGCCCCATTAGTGAATAAGCGTGGTCGGTCACACACACACACGGGGCGTAGCTTTCTCACCGTGGGTAGTTGGTGCAGTACTGGGTATAAATGTGGAACTCCTGACTCTGTAAAACACAAGAACAAAAAGAGCAAATTAGTCGATGCAGCTTTGTAACATGAAACGAGACAGACTGACGAGTGTAGAGGAGAAACGTGTCAGACGGTATGATGTCATGTCACACTTGTTGGCATCTTAGTCAGGGCTCTAGACTAACTTTTTGACATGGGCGCACCGGTGCGCCTAACTTTAAAAATGTAGGCGTACCGGCACAAAAGTTAGGCGCACTCAGATTTTCAACCACATCGCTTAACAACGCAGTTTTACACGTGCACTTTCTTTGGGGGGGAAGTCCATACAGACAATATTCATTTCTAAATTATTAACTAACAAACTTGTGCTTAAAGTGCTTTGTCAATATTGTAGAAAATGTTAAACTTAATCATCATCTTGGCCTCCTCTGACGACCTGTTTGCTGCTGCCTGCTGCTGAAAGGCAGTGGGGAGAGGGGACACTTGGGCAGTGCATTTATTGCAGCATATAATGTGTTTTCTGGATACACTGTGCTTTTTCAGCATTCAAAGATTGATGGCACCGTGTCAGAGCACTGGCTATGAATTTCAGACGGATCAGGCCTTAACTTAACAAAAAAGTTATCAATAGTTCTTTTCATCTTTTCTTATTACCCACAGCTACATCCACTTCTCTCAGGCCTAGGCTGCTCACTAGGGCTGGGTATCATCACTGATTTCTATAATCCATTCGATTCCGCTTCTCAAAGTCCTGATTCGATTCAATTTAGCCTCAGACAGTCAGAAATATTATAATTCTGATCATTTATCAGCACTGATACACATGAGACTTCATCAGAATTGTGAACATCACAGCAGATGCCTTTGTGTGAAAGTAACTGAGAATAAAACACAGAAAAACATGAAGGAGATTTTCCTGGTCTGGCTTTTTATAGCAGATAACCTTAAAAATATTCTGCAATATTCTGCAATTTTGCATAATTTTAAGAAGTTTAAATTTCTTCAGTATTGAACAGCAGAAATTAGGCTTTCTTGTCCGAGGTCATTTAAGTGAAAAAAGAAAAAGACAGCGCTGTAAACAACGGTAGACTGGTGGGTAATAAGCGAATGAATAATGCAGAAAACAGAGATTTGAGACGGGAAACTGTTCTTGAAGTACAGAGAGAGAGAGAGAGAGAGAGCTGTGCATGAAGTGTGATTTTTATCGTGGTGGAAGCAAAACAGCAAAACTCAGAGCGAATTCATGACGACATTGATCAAATGTGAAGTAGTTTGTTGCTTCTTTTGCTGCTGGCTCGGCGAATTTTGGTTGGAGAGAGACAAAACCTGCAGCTCAGAATCAGCGCAAAAAAAGACGTAAACACAGAGCGGACCCCACGCATCAGAATCGCTAAGCTCCGACAGCGTGTCCGTGTTCGGGCCGTGGGGTGAGAAAGCCGAGAAAGACAAAGCTGATTCTGATGCGTCGGGTCCGCTCTGTGTTTACGTCTTTGTGTGGAATCCGTTAATGAATTGATATCGCTTTATTCAAGCTACTCACCTCTCTCTTCCACCTGCACTTTCAACTGGACCACGGCCAATCAGAGAGGTCCCGCCCCTGACCATCTCTGATTGGTTTAGTCCACGATAGGGACGTAATGTGTGTCTGTTGTTGACCACACGGAGAGTTGCAGAGATTTTTTTTTTTTTTTTTGTTACCCGAACAGTTGGTCGCACAGCTGCGGCCAAATATTTTTTTTTAGTCGCACCACTGAAAAATTGGTCGCACTCTAGAGCCCTGATTAGTGGATGCATGAAGGTGCATAGCAAAGCGAAAGCACAAACCTGTACTTTGAGTTAAATGCTGTTGTTGATAATGGTAAGAAGCCAACAATAAAAAATGCTAACACAGAGCAACTTAGCAGGTGTAAAGTCCACCATGTCATCAACAGCCGATGGGAAAGTATATAATTTTAGAGGTATTAACCAAAGCTGACCTGATGATGATACTAAATGAAAGGGGAGGGGGAATTACTGCCCGGATTTTATGGCACTGGCAACTGCATAGTTGTTGAGATACTGTGGAGTTTGCTTTGACTGTTTGTTTGTTTTTTGACACTTTATTATGTGGTAGCAAAATATCTTGTAAGTCTGTGAGGAGAACAATCACACCTCTGAGCATTTGGTCTGGATTTGTGCAATTTACTAATAATATCATGTCTGTCTGCCCATTTTAGGTCTTTGAAAAAAGAATTAGCTGACTCACAACAGTCACACGAGGTCGGCATTTGTTTTTGTCAGTGTTGCACAACTCCTTGGTGCTATTATAGTTTTATTTGCAGACTGGATTTAAAAAACAAACAAACTGTGCTGCTCTGTTTTCTCAGAGCAATAATTTCTCTGTGAAAATACAGATTTTAAAGCAAGATAGTGATTAAAACAAAAACCTTGTTTATGTAGGGCAGAAAGTCAAAAAGCAAAGCTTGTTGAGGAAGACAAGGAAGATGGCTCTAATGGGTTTTCGTATCATGCAGATATGATTTGAAAACACAGGACACAAGAGTGAATACATTCAAATTAAACCCAGCAGCACTACTAGCCAAATTATTAGCAGTAACTTAAAGTATGTGTGGCTGTGATTAAATGGGCTCAGACAGGAAAGCTGTGGTACTGCATAATCCCTTACAGGTCAATATGTATCCACATGCTTTTTCGCCTGTTTAATCAGTGGTTATAATACATCTGCAGTGGATTGTGTCCACTTTGATGAATTGGGTTATTTCATGTTTACTTAAAGCCCACAGACAAGGCTTCCACTCTTCCTTCGTTCACTGATCCTAATTGAACCTCATCCCTGTAGCTTATGATTAGCTTCCATCCTGGCCTTTAATTCTCTGTTTATCCCAACAGCCCTGAGCGCTCAGATTAAATATCCCCTCGTACCTTACCCACCTCCCTTTTAACTGAGACTTTTCCCACCTCGCATACCTCCCTGAACATCAAAGACATCAAAGACAGCATGAGTTATCAAAGCTAGTCTAAACCTCTTTGCTCTCATCCTCCCATCATCCCTGCCTGCTCCTGACGATTATTTCTACAACACATTTTAATATCTTCTCTTCACCAATCTCTTATGGATATTCTCTTCTCCTTGATCCCTCCTTTCTCCCTGCAAGCGCTTCCTCTTCATTGCTCCCCTTTATCATATTCTCTTGGAGGCCTTGTGATAAACTCGTTTCTCTTGCGTAACGTGAGAATGTAACTGAACTCCATTTGTGTCCGTAATCACTAGTAGGGTGCAGGATGTGTACAGCTTTCAGGAAGTGTTAGCATAAACATGCAGAAGAAGTTTGCTCTGCACGTGTGTGACAGAGTGCACATTATGAACCAGGACAACGTGATCGCTGGATTCTTAATAAACTTCGAGCACGTACCCACTTTGGACGTGTGTGTGTTTTGATTTGAACGAAATACGACGTCCAATCAGCTGGAAGCAAAGAGTCATTCTACCTCATGCACACAGTATATCCCACTAAAATATACTGAACAGAAGAACACGTACATAAAGACACAGACATCCTCCCATGATTTGTTAGCCCGAGGTGCTTCGTGGGAACCTTTCTTAATTGAAGAGCAGAGCTCTTCTCCACGTCTCCAGCAGTCTGCCGCCACAGACCAGGCCTAAACACAACCAGATGTGCCACCATCGATTTCTGATGACACAAACCAACACACTCCTAATACACACTCCTAATATCCTCCTGCACTGTGAACACAAGACCACAAAGTGCATAAAAGCTGCTATATAATATAAATGTTGGAGCGCACGCATGAGCGCAGACATGCCAAAAAACACCCGTCCGTGCACACTCTTTGAACCTAACCAGGAAACCAGAAGGCCTTGAAATAACTCATGCCTATAATACACTATCCTTTAAAATACATATAAGCTATGTTAAAATCATATACTCATCATGTCAAAATATCCAAAAGTTATTAACTTTAAGATGCTTCACATCACGAAAAATAAACACCCCTCTCTGAGAGATCAAGATACAAATTACACAGAAAAGACTGGTACTTATTTGAACTGCGGCCACTAATCGGTATGCAGGGAGACAGAAAAAGTTTAAGTTTGATAGATGGCTACGCGCCCACTCATCACTTTAATAGCAAGGTAATAAAGCTGCAGGTTTTTATTGTTACGAGACCGGACTGGTCACAGTGAGTCATCAGGTATGCGCTGAACTCAGAGGATCATTAGGACCAAAAAAATTCAGTGTAATTGTTCTCTCTTTGCTTCAGTCAGCATGTAGCAACCCATAAAATGCTTTAAAGGCTTACTCAACACATAGCACAGCGAAGATTTAGTCAAACAGAAAAGAACATGAGGATAGATAGCCAATTATCCAGAAGGGAGAGACGGAGATTTACAGCTAGATCTGTCTCCTCTTCAAACATTGTGCTTGCATGTGATCCTTGGCTGCTGAGACTAAAAAGGTATTAGCAGTGTTTGTGTGCGTCTCCGAGTGTGTGCGTTTCACTGTAGATAGTGAAAGAGAGGTTTAGCAGTTTTCCGGGGTCTTTGAAACCATGACTAACCTTTTTTAGCAATAAAGTGGAATTTGAGCTACAACCCATTTACCAGAAGCCTGTGATATCATGAGGACACATGCACACACACAGAGCTCTAACTGTGGCTTCTTAATGTTAGAGTAGTGGGTCGGTCAGTGGAGACTAAACATTTCCAGGTGCTGGTCCAACTCTTGACCACCCCCCTATACAACTGTATTAAAGCTACTTGATGACAAATCTACACTAAACTAAATCCTTTAAAAACGCACACACACCGAAATCCAGACATGAATAAATATCAGTAACAAGCGTTTTGAGCCACTCTCAATACAAATATAACTAAACAGAAGAGCCTAATGAGCCATGAGAGATTTATCTGTTAGCGCCCGAGTTTAACTCTAACATCAGGTGTGCAAGTTAATTTCTAGTTTTAGTCCCTTCAAGGTGAAAACGTAGTGCTTTCAACCTTTAAGGTTTAGTAATAGGGTGTAAAACTATAATGCACATACACATTTTAAGAGAAACCAGTTGAATCAATGGCACATGGATATTGCACCAGTTAGATATGAGCAGGAAAGCTTTACATATTGCCGTACAACTATAATTAAACCGTGTTCAGAAATGCTGACAGCAAGACGGGGCAGGAACCTGCTACCACTTCCAGTAAAAACAGAATATTTTAAATGGTTTTAATGGGTATCTGCGAGTCTTACAAGAGCAGTACGTCAGCACCACGGATGTGTTGTCAGAAGCCCGAGGCTTGCTCTCAAGCTGGCCGTCTCCCAATTTATCCTCCGCACAAACAACCAGTAAATATCACACGATTTTTTAAAAATCAACTTTGCACATTTGAAAGCAAGCAGTACAATCCACTGACAACGAGACGTCAACAAAAAGCTTCTTTTCCCTACATGAATGCCATTTTATTTTGGGACCTCTTTTTGCTAACTGTAAGATTAATCAGCTGGTTTCAAGATGTCATGAGGCTGGTTTGTTTATAGCTCTCAGTTAATTATGCAGAGTGGTGATGTGGGCTGCCATAAAACCAGTTTGTCTCAACAACAGCTGCTGCATTTAGAGAGTCTGTGACACTAACTGTGACTTTTTTTGTGTGTACATGGTCAGACAGTTGCTCTGAGGTTTTGGGTGTAATTGCAGAAGGAAAGGGAGGGAATGCAAAGTGTTTTACACAAAGTGCTGGTATGCAGCACTTTATAATGGGACATAATCGTGCCACCAGTTTGTAGGGCACCGAGAGACAGAGCAGGAGCTGAATCATACAGAAAAGAGGACCTCTGACACCGTGAGCAGCGTCTGAGTCCATTTTCCTTGATGAAAACTACAATTATCCCTCTTAAGCAAAAAGGTGATTAGGTGCTGTCATTCCTCCCCGCCCTGCCGTTGCTTTTAAAACTGACATTCGCACCGGCACAATAATGCTTCTTACCACAATGCACTTTCTAGGAAGTTCATTTTAGCAATGTCATCACCTGATTTGAGGAAGGTATCTATAATTTCACATTTCTAGTTTCTCATTTTCTGTCTCGTGGATGTTGTTCTGTGTGCGTGTGTCCAAAGCAGCTGTATGGACAGGTTTCAACAAGCAGAGGAGGAGAGCCCATGCAAGCAAAGAAACAGACAGTACAGGGTAGTACTTAGGACCTTTAATTAAACCTATAAAACTAAGCAAAAGTACTCCACTGTGAGTAAAAGTTGATTCAAAATCTTGAGTTTTTCCACAGTATTCTCTAATATTAGATATTCTGTTAAATAAACAACAGTTAAGCTTGGCTCTCAATGGCTATATAAATTAAAGCATCTGAGACATTCAGAGGACAACTTCTAAAGATCTGAATTGTGACATTGTTTCTTTGTATAAGCCTAAAAAGCATTAAACTATTACAATATGTTGCATTTGCTGGAAACTAGCAAGTACGTCTAGCTGTTAAATAAATACAGTGGGGGGTAAAAAGCAAAATATAAAGTATTATAAAATGTATGTACTCAAGTACCTGAAAGTACAGCACTTGACTAAATGTATTCAGTTACTTCCAGTACTGTGAACAGTGAAACTGATTACCTTGGATACAAAGCACTCTGCGATGGCCACGGGGTCTGCGTTGCACTTCTCAAGATCATGAAGAAGATCCCTGAAGCAAAAAAAGTTCACAGCAGTTAACACTGTATTCTTGGGCTGTACATTTTATACCTTCTTTTGTTTCTTCCTTGAATACACACATATAAATGACTCTCCCGTGGTTCATTGTTCCAACAGTTGTGCTGAATTTCACGAGTAAAATCTCGGTGTTCATAATGAGGTGATAGGCCACTGAACAAATTCAGAACTTCCATGAATTCAAACAGGGAGCTCCTGTTGTGCAGCTATAAATTCAGTGTAGAGACAAAAAGAACGAAAGAAACAGCCACTCCTGAAGTTATTGTTTCATGGCTAAAGCATGAGGTCATTGTGACCTCTTTTAACTGCTTTTATGTTTCCTTTTACTGGCCAGTTTGACTGTGTGGGGCAGCTGAGAAATGAATAGGCGGGAGTGAATGTTTGTGTCTCCAGACCACCATGACTGATGCTGGACCTGCCATCTCATCTGAATACAAAACTCACACACTGAAACACACAGTCTGGAGCGGTACTAGAGGTGACAAGCATGCAGACTGGGACCGATTATATACACACACACACACACACACACGGAAACGCACACACACTAGAGGCCTGGCTGCTGCAACAATGCCTTTCATAGAACAACAACAGGTGGCACAGTCCATTTTCAGTGTTCCGTAGATTTTGTTTGTGGAGCCTAAGAGAGACGGGAGGCTGCTGGCACATTATGCTCACCATCCACTTTATTAGGTACACCTGTTCAGTTGGTCTTTAAGGCAAAGAGGTCATAAAAAGAGCCAATCACATGGCAGCAGCTCGGTTCATTTACATATGTGGACAAATGCAAATAGACAGTGGGAGATCGGAAAATTGTTGGATGGTAGGGTCAGAATATAATGTAATCGGCATGAAAGCCTGGATCCATCCCGCCTTGTATCAACAATTCAGACGGACAGTGATCCGTTTAGGGGGTCACTTAATACCTATTTGACTTTTTTTTTTTTTTTTTTTTACTACCTAAGTACTGCTGCTGACCACAGTGTACTCATCTTTTAATGAGTGCTTGCAGCAGGGTAATGCGCCATGTCAAATCATCTAAAACTGGTTTCATGAACATGACAATGAGTTCACTGTATACAGTCCACAGTCGCCACATCTCAGTCCAGTAGAGCACCTTTGCTCTATAAGATGTAGTGAAACGGGAGAGTCACATTATAGATGTCCAACTGACAAATGTGCAACAGCTGCGTGACGACATCATGGACCAAAATTAAGGAAGTTCAGAAGGGGGTCCAACCAGGTACTAGCAAGGTGTACCCAATAAAGTGACTGATGAGTGGAGAGACAAAGCCGTTTTTAGAGAAGCTTTGCGGCAAATCCAGGTTGATTTTAATGTCTAATATCATTATATCCCAACAGATACTGCAAAATTTTGCAGCTGATGGATGATCTTACAGCTGAGTGAGAAGCTGGTTATCATTTTTTAGACCATGATGATGCTTATGATATTTCATTAGCCCTTCAGAGAGGCACCAATTAAACATAATTTTCCATTAAGACCATAGCGATGCCATAACAAAAAGAGTAGATTTAATCGAGATATTTTATAATATTCTCGATAGAATAACATCTGTGGCACAAACAGATCTGTAACTCAGAACTCGGTAACAGAGTAAAACTGAATTTCAGTCAGGCAACACACATTTTAAATGGTTTATTGCAGTATCAGCAAATAGTTAGAGTCACAAATCTATTATGGATGGAAAATTGGAGTGTTGTGTATTTAACCCCTGAATATGCTGTCAAACATGTTCAGGAATAGTTGAAATTACACCAGCATATCCTGGGAATTATGAGAGAAACAATTAATAGTGATTACACTGCTCATAAAACATACACTGCTCATAAAAGTACAAACATGAAGCGAAAATTATTTAAATGAGCAGAGCTGCTAATGAATGCATTAAAATAACACAGATGGTTATACCTGTGACGAAATAATATATTTTAATGTAATTTAAAATGATTTTTCTTTTGCAATATTTGGCTAATGAGTCATTTTAGTAGTGTAAGATTCCCGATGATATGAGAAGAAATTAGAGCCATTTAACCAAGACTGGGTGTTATGTGAAATAAGGAAACACAATAATTTAATATCCAAATTATTTAGCGACACATGATCTCCGTTTCTGATCTCCAAAAATTCAAGAACCAACAAATATAGGAAATCTGAGTCTTTGCTTTATGCCACACACTCTTATTCATTATATTATATTTTTCTGACTTATGTCTGTCGCTCTGTGTTGTACCTGTTAAAATGGTAGATGTCCTGGATGTTGCCAAATAGTGACTTTTTATCCTCAGAGCTCAAGGCCAGTCGAGCCTGGTTACTTATGCACTCCAAGTAGTCCTGCAGAGAGAAAGAAGCAACAGTCTGTTAGGAGGACTAAGGTTGGCGTCTTGATTGGGACCAGCCCTGGCACACATACAGCAGCCCACCCACATAAACTCTTGCAGACACCGGAAGCTTTCAACCTCCCCTGGACAGCTGACTCTGGAAACAGAATCATACTGACAACATCCAGACACACTCAGACTCTCTGATCTTTATCTTTAGAGTGGATCTTATAAGTTATAGGTTTTATTTCAACATTTTAAGAAGCCTTTCCAAAAAAACAATAAAAAGGGTTGTTGGGGAACAACTACACCTGCTAGGAAAACCAATATTAAATCCATGACTGAAACGAATCCGATTTGTTTTTAAATATCATTCTTGGGTTATCAAAAAATATGTTTAGGAACAATTTTATGAACTGTGTTACTTTTGCAGAATAAAGGCAAACCTTTATGAGCCAATGAGTGATCAGTTAACTGGAGGTTCTTCAGTTTTTAATGCCTTAATCCAAAAAACAAAACAGAAAACTTAATTTTAAACAATTTAAACTGCAGTAATATAGTAAAAACACTTAACCCTGGTGTACTATGTTCAACTAAAAGCCAATTTCCTCTGTTGCTGATTCGTGTCAACACTTTGATAAGAGGATAAAGCAGGCCAACAGCTTTTAGCCCTGAAACTGTCTGGCTGTTGCTGGGAAGAACAGTTTTAACACATAAAAAAAAACAAAAAAAACATGTCGCCTCAGGAAGCTTTAACTCTGTGGCGCTTATCACCGCCTCCATCAGTGACATTAGTGATGAGTGCTCATATGACTGCTATTAAACAACAGCACTGCCAGATATCCATCTGCCCTGAAGAAAGAAAGAAAGGTGACGCGAGGAGGACAGATCGACCGGTAGCTGGGAGCAGCAGTATTGAATGGAGCTGTGTGTTTTGCACGGGGACTTTTCACTGCTTTTTATATATTTCAAAAGAACGGAACAAATAGATCAACTGATCTTGCCCATTCTGCAGGCAACTAAAAACCAACACAACACTGCTGCAGTTACTGAGAAGCGCAGTGCAAATAAACACAAAAGATTTCATCTAGAAAAGCGACAGTTCAACCCCAAATCAAATTTACGCATTTTCCTTTTGACCTGCCCAGCTTTGGCAATGTGTGTCTTCTTTTGTATACAGTGAAATGACATCTCCAAATTCGAGAAAAAATTTGAAAAACACAAAATTAATCTAAAAGAGCCTCTTGCTTGTGACTGAGTTACAGGATTTAATCTTTAATGGTGCTCCATGTTTCCTTTGGCTGTTGGGCAAAAGACACGCATTTCATTTTATTTATTTTCTTTGGTGCTTTGAGTAACAGTTTAATCCGTCTCCATTAAATCCAGGAGATGGCAGACATTTCTACAAACAACATCTCAAAGAAGGCCGCTAAAACAATATAGATTGAATTGAAGGGGAAAAATATATTAACTTGTTTTTGGGGTGAACTGTCCCTTCAAGCTACGAGCACATAGAAATAGAAAAAGTGCTTTTAAACCACATTACTGTCTGAAACTGGGAAAATCTTACAACACTGAGAAAAGCGCCAGGCTGCCTTCGACATGCACAAACACAACTCGCCATTTCAGTGCAGACAATACTTGTGTGTTTTTAAGAGACCAAAGACAGGGAGGGAGAGGTTGTTCTCTCCCATTGGCCTAATTTGCAGTTGGTTGCTAAGAGTTTCTGTTCCAAGTATTGTTTTATGCATTTATTCATTATTAGTTTAACTAGCTCAAGTCTGAGCTGCAATCCATTAAACTGTGTTTGGTTAGGCAAAGGCATAGAAAAACAGAAACAACTGGAAAAAGTGATCTGGATGTAAAGAGTGTACGGGTTTTTGCAAGAGCTTTAGGGCAAAGTTTTGGTTCAAGGATTTGAGTTACAGAAAGAAATCGTGCTTAAAAGGGAAGGCAGTGATTATGTCTAAGGTCACATAAAGAGGTCATGTTAAGATTTTGTTGATGTTGGCAGTAATGTGTAAACTGATAGTTTATTAGCCACAGGGTCAAAGATCTGACCTGGCCTGACCCGTTCACTCATCACACTCAGCCAAAGCCTCTGCAGGCTCAACAACGGGAAGCGTTCACAAACACACACCTGAGGGTTCACTTCCTGCTAAGCATCAGGCTTCGCATATGCAGGCTTAATAACTTTATTGTGTTAACCATTAATCTCCTCAAGCACACACTCCTTTTCTACAAACACACACACAAAAAAACAAAGTTGTCCTTCTGCCCTTCAGTGGGAAACTGTTTCTCCAGACACTGATGAGGGCAAACAATCATGACATTGTTGGTTAATGAGGATGTAAGCTCATGCAAACAAACATCATATTCACCAATTTAACAACACTTTAAAGAAAAGAAAAGAAGCCTGCAAAGTTGCAGAAAGATGAAACACAGTTGAGCCCAGGGGAGTCTGGGTAAATATTTGTGTTAAGACTGTCACACCCTCCTACAGCAGCATTGGATTGTTGAAATGCAAGATGGCTAATAATGCAGGACAGTGCTGATAACTGATGAGCTGTTGCTGTGCTTGTGGTGGCTGCTAGCTGTACTTTTCTCTTCACTGTAGGTTAACTGTGATGTTAAAAGCCCTTTTCACACAGATACAATCAGTGCAATCCATCCCCAATGCACTCACTGAAACCGTCATTAAAAAGGTAAAGTAAGGCTGAATGCATGTGTCTTGTCCAAAGTGCTAGTGACAAATTAGCTTTCTTGAAATGCAAGTGTGGTTGTTGAGTGCTGGGTGGTCTGATCTACTGATGGCAATCGGCGGGCTGCAGTAGTAGAAGCAGTAGAGGGTTATTAAGTGCAGCTTCTAAGCCCTGTTCAGTGTTTTCTTAACCTACTTAGGATACTGTTATCTTGGAGCTAAATCCCTTTTCCTATTTTCACCCTCTATCCCATTTCCTCACCTCTGATAGGAGGAGGAGGAGTTGGAAAGGGTGGAATATCAGGAGTGAAACACCAAAAGCACATATCACAAAACAAACTTGTGATGATGGATCCATTGTGCACTCCAAAGCCAAATTAACACAACCTAAACATATGAACACACGCACATACACTTTTGCCTATGAATCGGCAGCTCGCCAAGGGAGGACAATGTGGGAAAAAGTGGATGAAGATTTCAAGCCACCACTTTATAATAAAGCTGCAGGATACAACATGCAGCACATACATTCAACTGAATTTCACACAGTGATTTTTTTTAGTTTCACATAGAGCTGAATGCAGAAACCAAAAGGCAGGAGAGACAAAAGAGAGCAACCTTTGATAAAAAGCTCTACACCCAATCCTTAACAAAGCCACTCAGATACTGACTACAGGCAAGGTGTATCCTTGCAGTTCAAAGCCAGCCAAACACACAGACACACACACAAACGAGTGCATTAGCTCGAGTGTGTGTGCATACAGTATGTGTGTGCCTCTGTGTGCAGCACAAAAGGCGCTGGTGTCATGTAACTCGCCCAAACTCTGCCTGCAAGTCCAGGTGACCTTATTGCATTAAAGTTTTCCAGAAGGCACCAAGCAGTATGCGTCACATGCATTAAATGTGTATTATCTGGCAATTTAAAGCCTTCCTGAAGAGATCAGGGTCAGGCAGTCACTGGACTGACATCCATTTAATGATTGCCTGTGTCAGGAGGCACTTCTTTCACTCAATTCCCTGCACTCTCTTTTCTGCTTTGCTGTTATTCTCTCTCTACTCTCCTATCAAAAATAAGTCTAACAACGCCAAAAATACATCTTAAAAAAATTTGTTTTTTTAAGTAAAACTACGTAAAATTTGTCCTTTATTTGGCTTTAATCATTTCAGGACCACTGAGATCGCTTTTATAATCCATTAAGGTGGCTGGATCCCTTGGTTTGAGACCAGAGACATAAATGACCTCGCCACCTTGAGCAACAGTAAGCTTGAACATGTTTGGAAAGGGAGAAATCGGTAAAAACTATCTAATAATAATCATTTTTTATATATTTGATATATATTTTAGTAAGACACACCAATTAACTGCAACTCCCCCCCACCCCCCAAAAAATATATAGTTGTAGTCTTTCTAACTTTTTTTCCACGTCTCTCTCTTTGTTTGATGTTCTGCCAAATATGCTAATACTCTGAACCTTTGAGGTTTCTGTGCATGTGCAGGATCCTTCTGTTTCCAATTTCCTTCACATGTCATGTTGTGTATCCAAGTTATATATTACTTGGAATTCTAGTCCCTTACCTCTACAATGCTACGTAGGTCCTGTACGTAGGTTCTCTCCGTGTCCAGTATTTCTTGCACCACTCGGTCCACATATGTTCTTGGTCCCTGTCCCTGATTCGCCCGCTCCCCTCCTTCTGGGCTCAGCTCAGGCTCTGAATTTTCAGTTGGAGTGTGTCCACTGCTGTATCTTCCTTGCCCTGTCCCTGTGTCCGTTGCTCCATCATTTCCGTCATCTTCCTCTCTGCATTCCAGTTGCCTCGCAGGGACCAGCTCCAACCGAATCGCCCCAGAGTCCCGGTCTGCGGTCATGGGGTTACAGTGCGGGGCAGCGACAAGAGTTGTGCGGCTGCCCAACGAGCAGTGACTGTCCCTGGAGGAGGCAGAGGAGGATGTGGAGCTGTAGCTGATGGGCCTTTCGGCGCTGTCGGGAGAGGAGTCCATGCTGAGGGCGGAGCAGTAGCGAGAAGAAGCGTGGCGGAAGGCTGGGTTGCGGAGGCAGCGAGCCGGGATGTCAACGGAGCTCAGGACTGACCCGGTGTCCGGGACCTCAGGAAGAGGAGGCAATGCATCAGGCAGGTAGCTGTAATCGTCTGGAAGGAAAATCAAGCAAAGGAAGAGATTCTCATTAATTCACTAGTGCTAAGATTACATTCATATTGCTCTGTGTTCACGTCCTAGATATTGGCTTTGCCATAATAATAATAATAATGCCCCCAAAAGAAAAAAAAAAAAAAAAAAGAAATACAACAAGGACAACAACAGCAGATCGTACACACACTCACACACTACCTCATTTATTACAATCAAGCCCCTGGCTTGGAAGACTGCTGAGGGCTCCATGGAGTCTGGTTAGAAAAAAATACTGAAAATGCCATGGTTTAAGTTTTATGGCATTGCATTGTCAGTGAGTTGGCCAAAAATTGTGGTGCAAATGGGTTGAATGCCTGATAGAAATTACATTTTGGGTGACTTTCCATTTATCCTGGAAGCACTAAAGTGACAGAAGAGAACAGACCAGAATAGAACCAAAGATGTAAAAGCTAGGCATACATTACATAAACCACTGCACTTTGTCTTGGTGTTTAATAATACAGTTCAAAACTGCACTTCCTCATTTGTGTATCATCATCCGTCTTAAGTAATCTATGGTAACACAGCCACAGCATTGAACAGGTCGTACAACATGCCCCAGCATAAGTCACACAAAATAATCAGATTTTATTTTCATAAACCAAGATAGCACTCTGAGGTCTTCACTTCTTTCCAGCATACAACGTCCTCTTTTTGGACAAAGATTTTAAAAGAAGAATCTCAATAGGAAACTTTAAGCCTCAAGGATGGACATAATAGACACTATACAGAAGAAGTTCACAAAAACTGTCTAAATTAATATTCATGGGCAAAAAAACTCAATCGCTGACCTAAACTAAAATTCTGATTATATTCACTCAGTTGAAAGGCTGCGCTGCCCTCTTTAAACATTTAACACTACAACTTTTATGCTCTCCACAGTCGCCGTTTAGCATCCCGATTCCTTACATTCCTACTGACCACAGTCCAACTGACCACCCATCACCAACCTTCACAGATTTGCCCCCACTTGTATCCAAAGAAATGCTTTGACTCACAAGGAGCTGACAGTAATTCCAATTCCAGATGAGAAAACATACACAACCACAGGAAACTCAGAGCTTTGAATTCTTATTTATTTGCATAGACGAGGATTTTATGTTTGTGTGAGTAGACATTTTCGCAAGAATACAAAAAGATTACCAGTGTAATGCTGAAAGCACGCCACTTACAGTTATGAATGAAACCCCTATTTCCGTGGAAGGCAGACAAGTTTGTGTGTTTGTGTGTGTGTGTACCTACAGGAGTCTATTTGGCATCCAGCACATGCCAAACTGGCTCAAGACCTTGTGTTTGTGGAGAGATCCGTTAAAGATATGATTACCAGCTCCCAAGGCCCCACAGTCAGGGCAGCTGAAGTGAAACCACAAATGTAGCGTATCAGACAGAAGCCTTCCAAGTTTCCCTCGACGTTTTCCAAGGTCTTGCTTCACAGAAAGGCTTTGATGGCAACAACAGAGAGCAAATGTGATGAAGCAAAGGGAAGAACAACGTGCGAGAGCCTTATAACAGCTCTGTGGGGGTTTGACACCATCAAAGCTAGAAGCACCAGTGAACCGGCAGCTGCCATGTTGTGGCAACAATGATATCCAGCGCCGTTCAGGACAGCGTAGCTCGCTTGCTGCCAGTAGCACCTACTCACCCTAAGCCCATCTCACTTCAAAGGCTCAGAGATCACAGGTTCAGGTTCAAAACATGAAACGTGAACCTGAGAACAAGCTCAAAGAATCCTGGTAAAAACCCGCTCTCTCACCTTTCACACAGGTACCTCGGAGGGCTTTTAGTTACAGCGACAGCTTTTTTTTTTTCCCCCCCCTCGGCTGCACACTAGTCAGACTGGTCCCGTGATAAGAAGATCACATTGGAGCAGCTTTTATAACATCAATACTGAACCTGTATGTAACTTTACTGGATCAAAGTTCAGATTTTTTGGACACATTTTCCATGTGCAAGATAAATGTCTATACGCACATCCGAAAGCCATCCAGTTCTGTGGGGACTTTTAGCTCTAAAATTTATAAAACAGTTTAATTTAGCAAGAATTAGATAACAGTCATACACACACTCTGCAAGAAATACGTTGGGCATGGATGGAAATAAAAGAGATAGCCTAGCTATGATCTGCTTCAAAATATATCATCCGTCATCTCTTTATAATGATCTCTAATTGGGAGCAAATTAGTGTTTCTGCCTTTCAGATTTTCAAACACTTGCTCATCAAATGGGAAGTGTGATCATCTGTCACCGACAGTTTCAGATGTCCAACATTGTGTACAGACCTTATACCCCTTACAGGTCTGAAGGAATCTTTCAGTTCCTTGAAAAAAAAAAAAATTCCTGGCACTGAAAGTTCCTCAGAATTTACCTGGAAATGCAACTGAATAAGCACATTTGCTTACAGAGTTCTGATAGAGTCCTGTGAAGCTGCAGGGACTGCAAGGTCTGTTGATAATGTCTCATAATGCTTGCGACACACCTTTCACGTGACACGTTTATCTGATCTTTTGTTAACAGATACAAACGAGAGTTTTAAGTCAGAAAAATCACTTAAGCCCTGCGATATTATCAGCCATATGTTTCCTCATGCTGTCAAGCCAGTTTTCTAAATCCACCTCTCAAAAAAACCCAACAATGAGATCTAATGAGCTCCATCATATCTTTCTCGACTTTTAATTTTGCTCCGCTAGTGTGCCAAGAAAAACAGGAAGGATCTGGAGCACCCAAAAACTGAAGGAGCATAAAACTGCACTTCCCTCAGACAAGTTTGGAACCGATTCCCTGTGCATGTGTGTCCATGCAAATTTCTGCAGTGCCAAACCTGACTTTTTTTCCCCTCCCGTAACAAAAACATCAGATAGTAGAAAAAGAATTTGCTGGGCAAAAACACTACACGGATAAACCAAAGGGCCTTGGCTTTTTTATAAACAGCGCACTGCTTTCAAGTTACCATACACAATGGCCAAAGGGTTGTATAACACATCACGCCACTAATAGGTAACAGACAGTTTTCTTTGCACTTTGACAAATCTGTGATACATCGTTTCTTATCACAGCTGCTAATGTATGTGTATCTATAATGTGTGTGCATGTTTCACACAAAATGCATTAGGTTTATCACTCCAAAGATAAGACTAAGCTCATAACTTAATGGTCCTTACACCAGCCATAGCAGCTAGATATGGTCAGGCAGTGTGCGCACACGTGCAACCTACACACATACACACAGACGCACGCTCATGCACAAACATACAAAGAGAGCAAATACAGAGAAGCCAAGCTTGGAGTGAAACCCAAACATCACAGAGAAGATTGCCCCATCGTGTGTTTGCCCAGCCCCTCCTTACCACCTCCCAGCTTCATGTTTGGGGCACACCCTGTCCGTTTCCTGGGTGAAATGGCTCACACACACACACACACACACACACACACACACACACACACACACACACACACAAAGCAATGATGGCCAGTCTTTAGTTACCTCCTGTCCAGATTATGTTCAACTTGATCCTTGTAAATGATCTCTAATTATGGTCCTAAGCATGTAGGTTGGGACTGTGTCTCCTCTGTGTGTGTCAAATGTCTGTGCATATGAGGATTAGGCTAGTGTGTGAGGGCTAAGTTTCCTGCCAGAGCAGAGGGAGAGAGAATCAGTGAGTGCCGGAGCAACCTGGCTTCAATCTCTGGCTTTCATTTAAACTTTGTAAAGCACCCTGGCACAAGAAGCTGAGGGGTGCTTTACAATTCAGCTATTCTTAATATGTTGACCATCAGACCCGTCTGTAAGGCAGACAGCAACAACTCAAAGGAAGCAGACCGAAAACTGTGCAGACACAGTAAAAAGAAACAGTGGTAAAAAACAATGAGTCACATTTTGTGTTTTACTGCTTAAAGAATGCAATGGTGGTATTATAAAATGATTTAAAAAAAAAGAATCCAGTACAAAAGAACCTTTTCGTAGTTTCAGAAACAATCCTCTTCATCTGGATTTTATTTACATTTTTTTCTTCACATGCAATTTAGTGGTGAATGAGCCCCATATAAACTATTAAACTTATCAGAAATTACTGACCATGAAAAACTTTTTTCATGGTCAATCTCCACCTCAACCCTGCAGAAACTTGGGAAATGGACCATCTCAGTCTCTGTTTCTTTTCAGTTTCTGCAGGACAGAATTAACTGAATTTGACATAATATGTCTGCGTGTAGCAGCACATGCAAAAAGCAGGTTATGTTATGGATAACTATGACTCTGTGAGACCAAAACAATGACAACAATGGAGAGGGAACCAAGTCAGTAACTTGGAAGTCAGAAGCGAAACAAAGAGCCTTTCTGACACAGTAAACCCAACAATAAACTACAACACAGCAACCATTGCTGTTCTTTGTTTCGCTTCTGACTTCCAAGTTAAACCAGCAGCTTTGCAGGGAGCACTTACATTAGAAACTTTCTTAATCTTAATCTGTTCTGCTGTTGAAGATCAGGTAAACTTCACTAACTCATTGTTTCAGAGAACATAAAATCTACTTTTACATATCTGCTAAATATTTTATGGCAAGCAACCATATAACTAACTCAACAGTCTCAATAATTATTTTTAACAAGCAATACTGAGGAAGATGTAAATCTGGCTAGCATAACTGCCTGTTGTGTACTTCGTAAAATGCACTGAAGTGGTCAAAAACACTTTACTGCAAAGTATAAAGGAGTCAACGCCACTTCTCCTTATTAATGTGCATTAAGACCATTTAAAATATAAATTTGTGGAATCAGTCACATTCACAAGACTGCCACTAGCACACATCAAAACACAGAGTGCATTCACATGCTCATGATAACCTGCTACAGCGCCAGTTTTGCTCCATTTACAAAGTTAGTCAGACAAGCCTCACTACCAGTCCAGCTAGGTTTAATGACTCATGCAGCACTCAACTTCAGTAACACACTTTATGGTCACCTAAAGTGTTCTTTGTTCTGGAGAGGTCAGTAAACAGCTGTTAGCAACCTTCTCTCTTTATGGCCCTCAGGATCCTTACAAGTAGCTCAGCGGGCACAAACAGCTATGCGAGTGCTTTGTAAAGGACATGTGAACCTCTGAAAGGTAAACAAGTTCAAAATGTTTTAAAGTATTATGTCATCTTCAGATTTTGGACTGAAAAACAATTCACATTGTTTATTTTAAGTTAAGTGGTATCCCTAATCACTGGGTTTGTACAAGAGTAGTAAACTGAGCGCAGCAGTTTGGGGATTCCAGAAACAAAGCCGCCACGCTACTTCCAGGGAGTATCCCTCAGCAATAAAACACAGGCATGTCAATACGAAAGAGGGGATTTTTTTTTTTTTTTAAACAAAAAACTGGACATATGGAAAATATCCACTTGGTATGGCTAGCTTGGTTTGGTGTGAGTTAAAGGAATCTTACAGAGTGAGAGGGGGACTCGCGTAGGAGGGGAAACAAAGTGCCAAACTAAAAAAAAAGGCAGGTATGCTGTGAATTAGGCCACATGTGCACAAAGATCTGTTTATGCACACACACAGATGTTCAAAAATTCATTCCTGCATGCAAGTCCACAGCAATATTTCAACAAATGAGACCCTTATGGGAATGCAGAGGCAGAAAGTACAAACTGACTTCTTTAGGAAATGAACTAAATTTCTAAAAAAGTCAAAAATAAATTCACCAAAAGCAGAACACGGTTTTGAAAACAAATTATGGTTTGTAGTAGCTTTGTAGTATTCATCCCTTTCCTCTTTCCTGACAAAAAGTATCCCGATCAAACCACCTTCCTTAGAGCCAACTTGACATGGGAAAAAAAACTCATTACAAGCAAAGACAGCCACTTCACAACCCTCAAGAAATTGCTCCAAGCCACCTGCTTTATGAGGATGATTCAAAGGTTAAAGATTAACACAGATAAAAAAGGCATCAACATGGTAATTTGCAGCGTGACAACATGGAGAGACCGAGCATATCAATAAGCTCAGGCTGTATCCCCCTCCCAACCCTCTGAATCATTCCTGCTTCCATTTGTTTGCTCACTCCTTCCCCCTCCAATTTAGGTCATTTTCACCAAATTCTCACAACTATCCTACCACTCTCCTAATTCCGGCCATTTTCTTTCTCCCTTCCTGTCATTCTTCTCTTCCCTCCTCCTATTATGCATTGAAACTTTGAATGTGTTTGGCAGCTCATAAAGTAAGTCTGCCAAGTTCGCTGTGTGTAAATATGAGCTGCACATTCTATCCCTACAGGCTCAAACCATGCTTCTGCAAGTATATACTTTACTATGTAAAAATACGCATTGACCAGCATGCAGATAGCACATGGCTGCAGACCACCGGGGCTCATATTTGCTTTGGAGCGCATGTGTTCATAACACTTGCCTTTCACGCTCAGAGCACTTATACTCCGATAAATGCAGCTTTTCTCTTGTATAGCCAAGGCTATATTCCAACCATTGTGCTGTTGGAGCTGTGGGAGGGTTTAAAATGAATCTGTACAAGTTCACTGGAAAAATATTTACCTGTAAAGAACCAGAATTTGAAGACAGGAGTGAGCGCACCAGACATGACTTGACCACACACTTTGCACATCTCAAAAAGCCTTCAATCAAAGCTGTTTGTTCGTGTGTGTTCTTGTTTATTCTTCACCAAGCCTACCAGATGGCAAATGAGTTCAATGCCATGCAGTCTGTTGCTGACTGTGCATTTTTCTGGTATCCAAGAACTCTAAAAACGTAACTAAATCCCGAATATGCTATGATGAGTGACGAGAATGTAAAGAGCAAGATGGAAGTAAAGCAGCCCAGTGGTCTTCACTTTGGCAGCATCTTCGTAAAGTCGTCAAGCAATCAGACTTGTGCGACTGCAACAGAGTGAGAAACGAGGAGGAGAGATCCCAGAGGAATGAAAGTAGGAAGAAAAGATGAGAAGAGAGGCCAAAGGTCGAAAAACACCCACTCCACTGCTTTTTCTCTTTTCCATTTCCCACTCTCGCTCCCATGTTGAATCCTGCCTTTTGTGGCACTTTAACCAATACATTTTCTCTCCATTTTAAACCAATCTACCAAATTCTTTCATCTTTTTTTTACAGGCTATGGAGAGGTTCCCGATCTTCCGCTGCGTCCACTTAAGGTCAACCTCTGTTTCTGATAGAGATGTAGACTTGATTTCAACTGACGCTAAGGACCTTAAAGTGTCAGCCTGGATTTCACACTGCAGTCAAACAAATGTAGAGAGCAGAGGAAGAAAAGGGGTGGGGGATTGCAGAGGTGGGAGAGACAGAGTGAGACGAAAGATGGGATTTGAGACATGGGGTGGGGTTTCCACTGAACAGCTTCCCAATAGACCAACAATGACCAGGACATGTGTTATAATGCAGACACTTTGGAGGATTGATGGAGGAAAATGAAGCTTTCTTTCTTCAATGTGTTTCTGTGCACATCCGCCAGCCAGATTTAAAACATCACTTTGCATGTTATCGCTGGTAAAGCCTGAAGCTTGAACTCGATCTGTGACTCAGCAGACCCCTGGGGTTTCGTGGCCTCACAAAAATAGTTAATGTCAACACACACAGCTGGCAGGATAATTACAAACAAATGCCTTCTTCCTTCACATAATTACATAAAACCCTTTAAATGATTAAAACAGCCACCACACATAGGTACATTTACACACATTATGTACACAGATTAACACATTTTATCTCCATGTTTACAAGATGCGAGTTAAAAGCTGAGCCTCTGGCTGAGACTCTCTGTTAGCGACACTGTGGACTTGAGGAATGTGCAGTGTGCTTTTAGTTGACAGCACCGGTGTTTAGCTGTGGGAAAAGCATTCACCAACAACCCATCCCTATTTTCAGACACTCAGTGTCGCACCCACTCCTGGGACACTCACGCGACCCTTTGCCGCACACGCCCTTCACCTCCCTGCGAGAGTGACACACTAGCCTCATTCTCTGACCTTGCTGGATTTCAGCCTGCTTTCTGCAAAGATTCATCAGTTCGCAATCTCTTTCTACATGAGCCATGAGATCTCATTTGTTTAAATTGCCCCGAACCTCCACCCGTCCAGCCGCTGTGTGCCTGTAGGGCCTTGCGCTAAGTGCTCATGATTGGAGGGGAGCAGATGTCTGACCAGATGACTGGACAAGCAGGGTGCAAGGAGGACGACGGAGGGGTCCATTGTCTCCTGCATCTCTAAACCAAAGAGTTTGCTCTAAACAGTAATTATTCCCCCTCCTCTTCCTTATGCCCATTTGTAGCCTCCCCCCCAACTGCTGTCTTCAAGGCTCTAATTTGGGTCACAGGCTGTAGAATGGCATCTCAACACTCAGTCCAACCTACACCCGGGTCAGAGGACACTGAGACATGTGTTGGCTTTCAGAGACATGAGGATATACAAGCAAAGTAGAAAATAATTTTAAAGGGTAATTTACATGTGGATTTGAACTGATGCTTTGAATGTAGCTACCAGTGAAATTCTACTTTGGTAAATAAACACACAAAGTTTTGTAATGTTCTGCAGCAGCAGATCTCTATTTGCAACTGCCAACAAGTAAATACAATTTCTAACCACTGTAAAAGAGCACCAAAGGCTGTGTGTGTGTGTGTGTGTGTGTGTGTGTGTGTGTGTGTGCACCATCACCTCAGCATCACAAGGAGTTTAACTCAACAAGTCTGCGAGAAAACAAACATGCTTCACTCAAAGCCAGAGGTGAGGACAACAAGCAGAAGACGCCGTTAACTGAACAGCGCTGACAAGAGACCAACGCTCCAAATACACTTCACGCCGCGCTGTCAGCTGTGGACAAATATTACACACACCCAGCAAAAGACCCAAGAGCATAAACAAGCAAGCCTTCAGAGGCCAGTAAGCATACCTTGTAATCATATCTCGCTGTCTGATGTTTGACCAGTTGCCACTTGAAAAGGGCTGCTTTTATACTTTTTGAGTTTGCTGATCAAACAAATGTTCACCACAGATTTCATTTCACCAAACAGAAACATAACCCAGATATTCTTCAACAAGAACGTGGTTTTAATTCCCCTCAAGAGATGTGCAGATGTGAAAATACCATGCAAAATCCAGTCCCATCACTTCATAAATAAATAAATAAAATAAATAAACTCTTGGGAAATGTGTTTTCAAGTTAGACTTAGAAAAGATTAAACATCAATAATAAAAAAGAGCTGCTGCTTACCAGTAGGCATTTTGATTTAGCGCTCCCTTTAACGAAAATGCAAGTGAATGAGTTGACAAACGGGTTAAGAAATGAAAGAAGGATTTCCAACGAGGGTCACATATTCAGATTATTCCAAACAGTACTCCCAGCAGTCTGGATTTTTTTTTTTTTAAATCTCCTAGTTTTCCAAAAATTTCCCAGTCATTGTGAATCTTTTTCCAGAGATCCAACATGCAGTCCGCTCCACTAAAACACACAGAGGTGCAAACACTGAGGTTGGATTTTCTCCTGAACACACTCCTCAGGCTGATGTTCTTTCTTTTCTTTCTTCTAGTTCAGCTGGCCGAGGATCTCTGCCTGCCCTTCTGAATGCTTCTTTCCCTCCCTCTATTCTGTGGCAATGCATCTATTTTGTTCATGTGTGTGTCTATAAGAGTTCATGTGTGTGCCTGCATATGAGAGTCTGTGTGTGTGTGTCGGAGTGAATGGCCTCTGCTCTCCTGCTCCCTCCCCACTGGGTATTCCCCTCCCCCTGACTCCTCCTCTCCCTTGCTTTCTCTCTCCTGCAGCAAATTATAAGGAGCTGGGAGTTCCACATTAAGTGCCTCCTCTCCCCTTTTCCTTCTTTTATCTTTTCCCCTACTTTATTTCTCCCCGTTCTTTTATGCTTGTACTCCAAAATAAAACTTTTAGCATGGTCCGCAATGCATTGTAGGCCAGGCGGCACCCTTTTTGTGTCTGTGTGCGTGTCCATCATGCTCAGCGGGCAGCTGAACTGCTGTTGTTAGTGCACAGCTCCACAGATCACACTCATATACGCACTTTAAAAGGAGGGGGGGAGTTACGACTGATCAATAGGCTGTGAGCCGGCTCAGACAAAAGCTCCTCGTCCACCGCACGGCTCATTGTGCCCAGATTAGAGAAAGGCTGGAGGGAACGAGCACACAAAATCTCAGAAGAGGAAGGATGTGGACAGTGGATGCCATGTTAAACTTGATTTTATACTTTTCCACTCTATCATGTCGTCTGCGGGCTTTGAAGCAGTCTAAAGTTTCTAAAAAGTTTCTAAAACTTTAAGATCGTTAGGATGAATATGTTTTGGGTATAACAGAAAGCCTTCATATCAAACTGCAGGTGTGTAGTAGTTAGTAGGTGGGAGGGTCTTCTTAAAGACAAAAACTTAGACTCTTTTGGATCTTAGACTTTTTTGGACTGAGTAATGATTAAGAGGCTAAAGCAAATGATACCATTAATTTTAATCATTCACATTAAGCCTTCTCAACTGTATAGCATTGTCATTTTTAATGGCTGGAATATCCTTTTAATGTTGCTTTAACACAATGGCTGAAAAAGGATGTTTTTAATAAAAATCAATTTCAAAATGCTGGAATATTTGGTTAAGGATAAAAGCTGGAGTTGCGTTTCTGTGGACATACACAAATGTTTTTGTGAAGTGAAAAGAACCCCCTTCCTTCCGGGCACTTAAACGTTTATCATTCTCTCATCTATTTAGAGGGACACTCCAAGAAACACACATGAAAAATTGAGTGTAAATCCTGCTTCAGACTATTAAAACCTCATTAATCATTAGATGACAAGTGTTGGGGTTTAATACACAGCCGTATCTAAAAGGAACATAGTGTTAGTTTAGGCACACCACCAAGTCAGACTCGGCTGCAAACTGGAAATCGGTTGATCTCCTTACTTATGGCTCTGTCGATATCCTAGTACACATCCAGTTGGTTAATCTCCAACAGCCTGCTCCATCCAGCGCACAGTTGCTGCACGACTGCGAACTGCTTTGCTGTTTCTGTCAGGGCTTCAAGCTGGCTTCCACATGGACACAATAGTTTCAGTTTCTTTGTTTAGCTTTTTCTCCCGTTTTCCTGCCTTACATTTTTGTAGCTTTCTCTCCTGCAACATTGTGACCACTTTCTCCGCCTCGTCTGAACAGGAACGTGTTTTCTTATGCGGGTAAGGAAATGGGGGTTCAGCAGTATTCAGATAGTATGTATTGTACACAGACTGCAAAGCCTGTTCGTTCAGAATGATTCTGATTGGTTAACATAGGCATGTTAAGAAGAGCTAAATAGGCTGCTGCACACGTTTCGTAAGTCTGACAATAATTTACAAACTTTTTTGTTTTTTTGCTTGGTGTAAAAATGTTTCCATACACATTTGTGTTAGAGGTGACCAGCAGATTTAAAGACTTATGGGAACTGATTTGTTTTCCAATCTTCTATTTTTTAAAGCTCTTTAATCTTAAGTTTAATAAAGGTTTTGCATAACAAACAACTATTTAAAAGCAGAATTTAGTCCTTTTTCTTGCCCCCTTAGGATCCCTCAGATTCATCATGCAACCCTTGTGGATGTCACAACACTTAGCTTGGGAACTGCTGCTCCAGAGGTGCACCGTGTATAAGTTCACAGGACACTTATAAATCAGGACATGCCGTGTGTCCCATCAGGATGGCACACGTGAGACAATGGACCATCAGTTTCACACACTAAAGCAAATATGTTGCCTATTTGTTGTCCCTCTTAAATGATAAGGACTGGTCCCAGCAGCATGGGGTCTTGCTAACGGCCAACCTCATCTTGTCACAAATACTAGAATAGAGACCCCCTTGGACTTTTCTCTCTCTCTGCTTCTCATTCTCACACGCAAACACAAACACACAAGGGCCAGACCTAAAGAAGCACGACCCCTCTCTCTAATGACTTGAGGGATCGTTGACCCACGAAGCCCCTGAAGCTCCACTCTAAATCCAAAACTATCCACCTGCCACTCCCCCTCTCTGCTACCTTTCACCCCTCACACACACAGCCCATGACGAGCACTTCCAGCTTGGCAAACATGCAGCAGGAACGTCGAAACTCCTCAGTTCAGCTAAGCACGACTTGCTGATGACAGAAACCTACAGCCACATTGTTCCTTATCTGATACCTCCCTTTATGCTCCTCCCTTAATAACAGTATAACTTTTATAATAAGTGTGATTATCACTGGAATGTAGTCGTCGCTTTTAAGAGGAGTTGTTAGTATTAAGGTTTTTGGGGTTGCCAAGATAATTCGGGCCATTGTGCTGTAGTGGTCACTATGGCAACTTCGAGGTATCCATCTCCATGGTTGAGCGGCATGTGGAAAGACAGTGAGAGAGCAAGAAAGGGGGAGGAAACGAGGGAGCAAGGGAAGAAAATGCTTATTGTCAATAAACCGTTCCATTCCTCATAACACTTGGGCAGTGCAAACACTGGAGGAGGGCACAGGGTTCGTACACACTCTTATCAGCTTTTACTGACACACACACACACACACACACACACACACTCTATCATAACAGCACTGTAAACTCATGACTTAAAGACCGGAGGCACTTGAAAATGTTTTACTGTGTGAGTGTGTAATCAGAAATTTAAAAAAAAATAAAAATTCCAAAACCTCTTTTTGCATGTCCTGGAGGGAGGAGGAAGGACTGCAGGCGGAGAGAGGCGGAGAACTAATTTGATGGCTATTATTTCAGTGGGCAGTGGGTGACTGAATTTGTGCTTGCATGTGTGTGAAACCAGGTCCAATCTCCAACTCGGATAGCCTGACAGCTTCTTCATTTTCTCAGCTGTTCGCATTTTAAAGTGAGGGGTGAATGTTTCTGTGGTAACGAGGAAACGTAAAGTGAGAATACAGCGGGAAACGGATTCAGAGGACGGGAACGACCGTGATTAATGACAGGAGTTAGTGGGTGGAGAGGTCATTCATATACAGTTTCCCCCTCCCTGTGTGACCCTGTCTGTCTTTGTCAATACTGAGATGGATCATCAGCAGACACATATACACAGTCTTTTCTTCCACTCACAGAGACTCTGTCATAAACACTTAAAGCCTTTGTTCTTGCCGCCTGAGCTCTTCATTAACCCTTTAAAAAGACAGCGTTGTCCCTTTTCACACGAAAGGATAAAAAATAAATAAATAAATATCTTCTGTCTCTCATCATCTATTTTGTATCCAACATATCTTCGAAATTAATATCCAACAGAAGCAGCATCACTATCACTTAAAACATGTCTTCATAGGAGACCTTTGTCATCACAGTTCGAATAACAAACCATGTGGTCAAAGTAATGGAAACACCATTTCCCTGGATTGAAAAATGTTTACTCACAGCTGGAAATAAAGGAAACAGGCAACGTGTGTCCAAAAGTTGGTTGAGCTCTCCTGACTTCCCTTTGTCCCTTTGCTGTTCGGGGGCTTTGTCACATGAATGTAAACAAAGGTAATTTGGAGGCATTTGCAAAACATCTGATGCCTTTCTTCGCCGTTTTAAGTTGTTCCAGATGTTATGTTAATGTTTGTATTGATTCAAATCTTTTTTAACCTCTCCATGTAATAGCTGCTGTTCAATAGGTCACTGTTAGTCCAATAAGCATACAGAGTTGTGAAGCAATAACTTGTTGGAAGTGGACCTAACCAATCAGTAGCGAGGATAATTTAATGTTCACAGGGAAGTTAAAGTAATGGCTCCAAGAAACGTCAGTATCTATCAAGGAGTAGATATGTAGGCAACAAATACTATATTGGGAAATTCTGTTTTAACAGACCTTAAGGGGGCAATCTTGGAAATCTAATGTAGCTCAGTAACAATAAGATCCCTTCCAATCTAATCGTGAAAAATAAAGCTGCACCCAGCAGATGATTAGTTTAGCTCAGCAAAGACGCCAGAAAAAGCAGAACCCGCCTTAAATCAAGGTAACAAGCCAAATCCACCTACAGTGCCAGCTCCTCCACACTAGTGTATGCTTAATGTTAAGAAGCAACAAACAGAAACTCAAAGTGGTTACATTACAGTTGAACTTAACAGTCAACGCATGATATTGCCGGTGTCAGTGTTGTTCCTGTTCCTACAGCATAAAAGTGATGTTGGTCCAGGATCACCATTGCAACAATCATATCAGCATTAGCCAAGAAGCTGGCTAATGATATTAAAAACCTACCACCAGTGAGCCAAACTAAATTTAGGTAAAAGCAAACCTAACTTGAGAATATATTTATTAAGTTGCGCAAATCACATGAAAAAGAAAAACACTCAAAATGCAGAGTATTTGTCCTAGAACAGCGTTTTATATAAACAAGAGCTTTTGTTTCTCGTTTCCCCGCATTGCAAACCTATGACATCACAACAACATGATTGGTCAGCTGCAATGTTGATCCTGGACCAACATTATGATGTTGCAGTATGATGATGATGATGATGCAGAAAGACCACTGACACAGGGATATCAGATTCATCTCAGTCAACATTCAGCAGCTTGTACACAGCTACAGCCATCTGATCCATGTGTGTTGCCAGTTTTCTGTTGCTGCTTTTCTGGCAAATGCAGTAACTCTTTTGGTATCGACCTGGACTGTTTGCCTGCATGCTACCTACACGGTCAATACTACATGCACTATAAGTGGACTAAAAGCAGATAGAAAGCTTGATGTTGTCCCCTGCAACATCAACATGGGGAAGAGATTACTGAACGTTACTGAACGTTACTGAAAATTACTGAACGTTCTCACACATGTGAACTATAATTGAAAGGTATACAAAATAAAGTTGTGACAATTTGAACCAAGCTTAGCTGAACTGCATGATTTTGCAACAACTGACCCACATGCAGTCCAGTTAAGTATTTTGAAGTGACACAGACTGACTGTTCTTAACACACCACCTGTGATGTGAGAAGTTGTTGTCCTGTTACTGCCTGCTTGTCTCATGCATCAACACGGTCTATAAATCATGAACAGATGTATGGAAATTCTAGTATTTGTTGTGTTAGGACTAATTTTGTGAAACAGGAAAGGAGAATCTGCGATCCCGATTATCTAAAGTGATGCGGTGATTTTCCCCCCACTTCCTGATTTATGAGTCTTTCAGATTCTCGGACGGTATTCCCTCAGGCTGCAGCAGTCCATTCTCGGTGCCAGAACAAGTTCAGGAATTTCTGCCTCATCCCAGCCAGAAATCTGACTGAAGCAGCAGATAGAGCTTATAAAAGAGCAGGAATCCCTCAAAGCTGGCCAGAGAAGCTGCAGGGAGAGTCCAGGAAAGCAAAGGAGTGTCTTCACCATTCCAGCAGACAAAACAACAACAACAGTGACACAGAAATAACTCAAGCATTTACGTCAAGAACAACAACGTCAACAGCAACAGCCGCAGCTAATGATAGAGCTGAGTGGCACCAGGGGCTGGAGCAGAACTCTGGAAAAGTATTTATGATAGGAGGGATTTTCAGTATGTTTGGATTTTCATCAAGAAAAGGCAGATAAATGAAAAGAAGCAAGATTTGTTGAGCAATCTTCCACAGGAAAATTATACTTAAAAATGTGACAAAGTATAAAGCTCTGAAACAGAAGAGAGAGTAATGTGCAGGGCCACAGTGCGTGTGTGTTACATGTATATACACAGAGTTATTGTGCGTTAAGCTAGTACGAGAGCCTGTGTGGCGGATATCAGGAGGAAGCTGTGTTTGGCCTCAGATTAAAATGCAGGACCTGGGGGTCCTGCCCCAGGAAAGGACACCAGACAGGGGGATTTTTCTCACATTAGGGAAACACATGACACAAGCCTAATAATATACACATATATACAAATGTATCCACATATACAAATTTAAATAGAAGTTAATGTATTATTGTTGAACTATCAAAAAAAGATCCTAGAGGTACTCTACTGCTAAACAGATTTAAACAATATTTAAAGTCATGCTACACATGCCAGAGATTTTAACTGTAACTTTATTGGGTCAGTTCACTTTCTTCTGGGGGAAAGCAAAAATATAAGTCTAAATCTGTGCCCATCAGAAGCTGGGTGCTCCAGTTAGGGCACCTCAAATGAGGACAAACCACAAAGGAGAACACACGAGTATATGCTCAGATACACACGCACACCCACATACACCAAACACTTAGGCGTGTCTGTGTTATTGCATTGCAATATAAAGTAAAAAAATTTCACTTACACGCTGTAAAATTTGATTTATGTTGTATTTAAAGCTGACTGTCAAACACTCACTGTGCCCACATCTTTTTAAGAATGCATTTCTAATCAAACAGCTGTGAAAATGATGACAAATCTATTACAATTGGATCTAGTGGCATTTGGAAGATAGGGGAGAGTAATACAGCAAATTCAGGATCACAGATTTAAAAAACACAAAAATAATGGTCAGCATCCCTCAAGCTGAAACAGAAACCAACTACAGCGGGCTGCCATGCAGTCTAATTAGACAAGTTGGCAAAACGTGCTATTAGAGTCATGCTAAATTGAAACTTTGGGATGTATAATTGCCGGCCAGACTGGGTTTGGAGGAGTAACGTCTGCAATTATGATTAAATAAAGACCTGGGCTTTTAAAAAGGAGGAAACAACACAAAACGTGGTGTTCTGTAATGTCTGAGAGCAGACACACTGAGGCATAGCCTTATTTACAGTAATTATCAAAGCAGTTCACACAGCCAAAACCAGAGGCCACACTCTATGCCTTGTCAGTTTACTGATCCACAAAGAGGCTATGATAACCTGTCACTCACCTCAGACAGACCATTTCTACGATTAGCCTTTCCTGAGCTGCTGGTATCCCAGTATCCTTTCACAGGTTAGATCCATTTAGAAAGTTTCACACCTTCTTAGAAACGCTGACACGAGGTAGGTAAGGCTTCGCGTCAAGGCGGCCCAGTCCGTGGTCCACACTTCTACAGTATGAGGTCAGTTCAGAGAGAAAGATAGACACCGAGTGTGAAGAGGGAGAGCGAGGGCGGGTGAGGAGGGGGGGACAGATGGAAGCAAAACGCAACGGAACTGACTGCCCACTGGGAGGGGAGGGAGTCGGGAGGGAGTGGGGGGGAGACTGGGAGAGAAGAGCTCGTAGATCCAAGCAGCCCACTTCCTGACCAATTACTGCTGCAAGACTGGTCGCTCTCCCTCTTTCCAGCCGGGCCCTCGCTCTGCCCCCTCTCTCACTTTGCGGTGTGGAATCGCCGCAAGAACTGGAGAGCTGCCAGCGCTGCAGGCGACACATGTGACAGAAATTGGAAAAAAGCGAGCGGTGCCGTCAGTGAAACTGTGACAACATGCCTAGAGACCGAACAGAAGCAATGATGATGAGGTGATTGGGCAATGTGAAATAACAATCGGGAGTGTGGGTGGGCGACATGATCCGATGCTCAGGGAGAGAGGGAAGAAAAGAAAAGAGGGCAGCACAAGGATGAGCTGCCTCATCTAACCCCAAAAAACACACCAACAAGTGGGTCACGTCACATACAGCAGCACTCTGGAGCCTCATGTTCTGCCCCCTTGTTGTTCTTTACTGCTTGGAGTTACTTTCAACGGTGCAGTTTATGGGATGCTCGAGGTCAATGTCAGGGCACAAAAAAGGTAAAACTACTTTAAAAAAAAAAAAAAAAAAGGTCAAGAAAATATATTTCATGGTTTAGAGCTTGAAGTGCAACCTGCTGCGAACAGGTCTGTATGAGCACACACAACAAATATCCAAGCCAGTGGTCATTGTGTGTGCGTAAGTCATTTGGTTATTGTTCTGCATCCTAACAGAGCAGGATGGAGGAAAGTCCCTTTTCTGGAAGCCAGTGACTGTTGTTCCTGCCTCCTGGTAGCGAGGCTTCCTGGGATTGATAAAGCAGCTCCAACCAGCACACACACTTTCTTACTTCCACATTTTTCTTTTTTACTGCTCTGAGATTTTCCAGGAAAAACAAAACTGCACGTGGTGCTACGGCAGTCGCATATGGTGGTAAACACTGACCTTTGATAAGAAACCAACTAAAAACACACAACTCTAATGACCTTAATCTTCTGAAAAATACATTTGAGTGAACACTGGAATGTGCAGAAACTACTAGCACACATCAAACAACCCAAGGAATTGTTTTAACCCTTATCTGTGACCTACTGTAGCAGTGACCACACAAACAGGACTGATGTGAGTCACTTAACTGGCTGCCATTATTCCAACCAGGAAAACACTCAGACACTGTGCTAAGCCCTTGCAACTGAACACCACACCTTGCACTTTAAAACCTGAAGAAACAATGACACATTCGAGCTTTTAAAGCTTTTAATTATACTTCAAGGACTAGATGGCTGAAGTGTTGGGCAGCTTCTCAAACCCAGAAAAGTAGACTAAAAATAACTGAAGTCAGTAGACTAATAATTAAAATCTGGGATTAATGGTCAAAACAGTGCTTAATAGTTAAAGTAATGCTTGCATATATGCATTTCGCTTTGATACTATTAAAAAACATTAATAACAGACCAAATATACTTGAAGTATCTTAGTTTTCTTCTATGCAAGTATATAAGTCTCATGTAAATGTATAATGTCTCATTTACAAGAGAGACCTGTTCCAGACAAACATTAAAATTACAACAATAAAAGAAACAATAAAATAGCTAAATTTGTCTAACGCAATGCTAATATGCTAATCACGGACCAAAAAAGTAGGTGCAGTTAAACTATGTATCCTGTGTGAAGTCATGGGTGTTATTCAGCCGTGTGATTATTCAAAGGAAGTAAGTCATATCCCACTCCCCAATATTGGGCGTGCCTGTCCACAAGCCGGGAACACTACGTTAAATTTATGTTTCTTGTGGACAACGTTAAGAGGTCAATATATTTTGGTCTGGAGTGGCTAGTAAGAGATTATTAGGTGTTGATGAGTGGATATTCTGTGATGCAAGGATAACTGCAACAACAGGAATGTCCCTCCCCTCCTTTCCCGCTACCATTTCCTGCTTATCTTAAGCTTCTTGTTTACAAATGAACAAATTAAACAGGATGTGATGTCATTATGCAGGTGATTCACACTCACACACAGCTTTTCCAGGGATTTCCTCAGGTCACGTAAGTGACAAGAAAGTACATGTTAATGAGATCATCATCTTTTTATTTTGTTTGTTTGGTGGCCTTCCTATTCTGATCTCACTCTGAGTAGGTCTCAATGTTACTTTCGAAACAGACACGTCATTTCAGACATGTCATTTCTTCTGTATTATTATTCTGTATTCACAAAACCGTGAAAACTACTCATACTAAGAATGAAAGTAACCAATTTTTTAAGTCATCACCACTTTACATGGGCAGCTTTAAAATACACAAAGTTAGAATAAAGTTTTTTTGTGGGATTTTCACTACGAGAAACTGATACTAGGCCCCCTGCTATAAATATGAATGGGACATCTTAGCAAGTACATGTGTTTGGGATTAAGATTAAAAGCTTTAAATTACAGTTCGAAACCGAGCAGAGGCCACAAGTCAGCCGCTGGGCTGCTCTCGTCAGAAGTACGAGCCAAAACACGACTGCTCGGACTAAGATAAAGGAGGGGTGAGGAAAGCTGTCTGCATCTGACTACAGCTGATGGTGAAATGCTGATGTGTGTGCAGGCGCCACAATCTGTGCGTATGCCTGCATCTGTGCAGGCATGTGGGTTTGTGAAGGATAAAGAGCCATGAGTGTGTATTGGCTGGATCCCTTTGACCTGTGGAGGCTTTATTTTCCCTCATATTCATATTGGGCTAATACGCAGCCTTTCCCATGCCAGTGAAAACCCTGGAAGCAGAGCCCTCTCCGGCCCTCTTCTCTCTTAGGGAACCTAAGATGTCACTGCACACAAAAGGAGCCATGAAAGCCGTCCAACTCAAGCAGGGGCTATTATTTACAGTACCAAAAGAAAAAAATCGCTTCTCTCTCAAACGCTACCCCCCCTCCGCCACAAGCGTCAGCCGTCTGTCTCCTTGTAATGCTTCCCTTTTTTGCCCTTTTCCAGTTCCTTCATTTCTCTTTAAGTCTTCTCTGTCTTCCTCCTCTTTTCCTTCAATCAGCCCTCTCTCTCTTTATAGCCCTCTGTCTCATAACATAATAAAGTAAATTGTGGGTTTTGCAGCCAGTAAGCCCAAAATTAGGCGTAAGCCCCAAACTGAAGCTTTGCCAATCTTCACTGAGCCATTCAAAGCCAACAGAAAAATCCTTACTGATCATATAAATCCCTCTAAGAGAAGAAACTCCACTTGGCGAAGTTTGCTTTAAAAAAATAAATAAGTAAAAGCTTTCCACAACAGCTCCACTTTTCTAAACTTCACAAATCATTTGAAACTAACAACAATTGCAGATTAGGCAAATTACAAATTTCAAAAGCAGCTGGGTCTTTTCATGCCACTGAATGCATTAAATTAGCCGTATCCCATCTAAACTAAACAAATGCTTCCTTTGAAGTGTGTAACAAATAAAAACAAAAACAGAAGTTAGAAAAAGTTAGAAAATGAAAACACAACTTAAAAAAAAAAGAAAAAGAAAAAGAAATGCCAGTTGATAAATGAGTCATATCATTGACTTAAGACCCAGTCACACAGTCCTGGAGACCAGCAAGCTACCTACTGGCAATCCAAAATCCTTGGTGACCTCCACTAAACAACTGAAATTCATATTTTAATTTGCTACATAGTTGTTGTCAGGGAATACAAATTTTTCCCCTAGCAAGAGGCATTTGCTGAATGTGTGACTTTAGATGAATCTCATCCCACAACGCTTGCTTCATCTTCATCCCCCACACGCCCAAATGGGAAATCTCGTATAAAGCATAGGCAATACATCTGCAAGCCACTTTGCAACCCTCCTATGTCTGATTCAATCTCTTTCATCAATCTGTTATCATAAATGTTTGCTCTGTTCTGCACCGAGGGAGCTGCTCCCCCACTTTCTGTTTTATCATGTAGGTAAATTTAAGAAAAAGACAACCCTGAACAGAACATACAATATGAGTTACCGCAGATTTAAACTACAGTCCTCAAATAATACTGGTAAACTGGCACTAGACCATCTTCACACCATCCCCATTTAACTTAAAGTTACACAGTACAGATGAGTAATACGCATTGAGTGTGAGTCCTGCTCATGCGTGGGAGAAGAGATCAGAGAGATATTCATTTCTGTTATTTGCATGGCAGGTTTCTAATGTTGCTTAGCAGCATTATCCTCAAATCTGTTGTGGTATCGACTGGGCAGCCGATTCCTGTTTCAACTTGTTGATCGGAAGCTACTGTATGAAGAGTAAACTGTGGTCCAGTTATTGGCTCAGTGTTACTGCTGGTTGTGCTGACAGAAAAAAAAGTGCTGAGGTCACGTGCTACTTAATAACAGCTAGAGAACAAGACTAGAAATATGTGACAGTCTGACCAAAAAACGTTTTCAAAAGGATGTGGAACAAGAAAAGTTTCTGCCCTTGTGTTTACTGTAAGCACAGATGTTACTGACAGGTCCTAACTTGACACAGATGTGACGGAGAGGGCCCCATAAACATGGCAGCACCCAAAAATATCCTGACACAGCACTAAAGGAAAAAACAAAAATGAAGAAGCCAATGTGCAAAAATAGCTAAAGTCTCAACCTAACATTGTGCAAATAGTGAAGTGAATGACACTCATTATCGTTTCAGGTTTGGTAATTAAAGTTGCCATGGAGAAGTTTATTATTTGGGTTATCTGCAGAGAGTGCACACAGACTATCTGATAGAACTGACTGCACAACAGAAAGATGTTAGCAGTTTACTGTCTACAGTATTCGTCTGCATGTGCAATCATTCTACAATCTCTACGGAGTTAGATTAGGAAAACCTTATCACAAGCTCCAAAATCAGCAGCTATTCTCTATATGCTGACAGAATGCATGTTTGTGTTGCATTTAAAGTTATAAACTATCCAGTTCCCAACATATGGAAAGATAAGAGTGAAATTCAGGCACGAGCCAAAAGGCGTTAACCTGGAGATACTCCACTAGATTTTATTCCATTTTATCTCACATCGTCACTGTAATTCTACCTTTAATTATCTCCTACCCTCTTTCTCTTGTTACCTGCTGTGAGGCTCGCTGCAGTGTTTGCCACCTGTATAATGTTTCAGTGAAGTGTGCTGTTAATATAGGCCAGGACTTCAATGACAACACCCAGCCGCCCGAGTCCGGGCCAGACCCTAAACCTGCAATGCAAATGCACACGCGCACACACGTCCCCCTGGAGCTGTAACAGAACTCAGGATCTAGGACATGACAGAGGAGGAGAGTGAGAGAGATAACATTAGATAGAAAACAGCTTAAAACTGAAACCATCAAAAGGAGATTTACTATTTACATAATCATTTATGCAAGATAAAACACTAATAGAGTCAATACAGTTAATCTTACTAATCGGTGACTCATCTTAAACAGCGCAGATTACAGTAGGTGTTTTGGAACCGTTTGTTTTTCTCTATTAATAAAGGGAACAAAGATGATTATTCTTGTATCCTTTTGTTCACTTCATAGATTAATGACTCAAGCCATAAAATAACAACAGTGCATCATAATAGGACGCAAGGTAATGTGTAACAATTCTGCTTCTAACCACTCCAAATTTGAGATATTATACCCAACTATTCTACTGTACTCTCATTCTCCACTTTATTAGGTATGGTTGTTTAATGCTTGTTAATGCAAATATCTAATCAGCTAATTATATGACAGCAACTTAATGGATATGGCAGCTAGACATGGTCAAACCAGCCTGTTGAAGTTGAAATGGGGTATTAGAATGGGAGAGCAAGGTGATTTAAATGCCTCTGAACGTGCCATGTTTGTTGGCAGCAGGTGAATATTTCTAAAATATCACTCCTGTCAGCTAAGAACAAGAAACTGAGACTGCAATATGCACAGGCTCAGCACATAACCACTTGTAAAAAAACAAAAACAAAGGTATGCAGAAGAGCATCTCTGCATTTAAAAACAAATCAAACCTTGAAGAAGATGAGTTACGGCAGCAGAAGACTACACTCAAGACCCCCCTGCACTACATCTTTCATGAGGGCGTGGGTGTTGGCTGTGATAATCCTGACCAAAAAGGACAAATGAATGAGAATGAAAACAAACTGTGTGAATGTGCTTGTGATGTGAAATGAACCACAGAAAGGTGCAAGTCTGTCTGTGGCCCGGCTACAAGAGAGACGAAGGGAAAGCTAGATGGAAGAGGGAGTAGGCTTGTTTATTTTTAGCACCGGTCCCCATGTGCACTTATCACCAGGATGTGATTTAGAGACGGGTTTCTGAGCTTCACAGCTCATTATGAGCTGTCTGTAGGGGCTTATAAGGACCTGCAAAGTTTTTACACAGCACTGATGAGCCTTTTAGTACTTACTGTGTGTTCTCAGGTGAGAATAACTCAAATGAAGAGAAAAACTCTCCAAAAACAGACACACCAAAGCCATACAAAATACTGATGTTCTGGGAATGTATATAAAAGTCCACCAAACGGCACCTGTGGAGCGCTCGACAGTGCAACTTCCTATCGTACATTTCAGTCACATCAAACGGGATCTCACAAACACACGAAGTCCACTCATGCAGACGTAAGAGGCTATTTATACACCACTTCCTTTTATTTACCCAGCTCATTGTTCAGACCACATCTGCTGAGGACCAAGGGCACAATGGCCAATCCATATATGTAGCTGACCACACACACACACAGTGTAAGGCCGGAGCCTCAAAATGCATCTTTCAGAAATATTGACAGGCTTTGTTCAGCATCCAAATAAGAAAAAAAAGCTGATGCCACCTGTTACACAGAATGACATTCTTGCACTAGCACTCTATACGCGTGCACAAAGCCGTACTCCCGGATACCAAACTCGAATTAATTCACACATGCCTGCATGCAAATCAGCACAGACTTGCTGTTCTGCTGACTTCTCCTGGCATAACTGGACATCGGGTTAAGTGCTGAAGATGTCATCTCGTGACACAATAGAGCCCCTCATTCTCCAGCAGCTGTGTTAGGCCCCACGTCTTTGTAGGGCCTAACACAGCTGGTCCTAAACAAAATAAACGAAATGTGTGTGTAATAAACTCTGATTCCCCAAATACTATAATACCTCAGCCCTTTCAGCAAGTTACTTCCAATGAGCACAAGAACTGCTCAAAAAGGCCTCTCCAGTGTAAACAGCTTAGACCATTATCTTCCCAACCCTCCACCAGCAAGCCACAAGGGTACAGTGGTAGGACAGAGTAGGGGAACAGGAAACCGGTACGGCTTCATTTTCAAGCCACTAACCTACCATCCTCACCACAGAAACCCATAAATCAGATCCAGGTAGACAATAATATAAATTAAAGTAGTTAACAACATCCAAAAATATGACTCATAAACTGACATCAGCCACATAAACACATGACCTGTAATGTGATTTTCTAAACTGGCTTCCAAAATGTAGAACACCAGTTGAAATCTAGTGATTTGCTAAATAAAATAAAAATAATTCTGCATTTAAAAACAGAGTAAGACCTATGGGAAGAGACATCCTACTCCAGCTCAACAATACCATCAAGTGCCAAAGAGAATCGGCCATAGCAAGAAACAAACATGCACGCATATACACCACAGGAAGGTGGTTAGAGGATAAACACACATCCTTAAGTTTTCATTTGGGGGCTGTACTTGTACTTTTTGGCTGGCACTGTTGGAATGAAAGCTGCTCCCGATTCCCCCCCCCCCTCTCTACATATTTTCTCCTCGGTACAGGAAACAGTCGTTTGTCAACACCACAAATAAATTGTTGTTTGTTTCCTGTCTTGGACTGGGGATTTCTTTTTCCTCCTTTTTTGGACCAGCTTTACAGATCTTGATCTGCTGTCTGTCTGTGTGTGCTGACATGTGATACATGTTTTTCCTAAGCCAAGCAAACCAGAAAAATATGGGACTGAGCCTTTTATTTACAGACAAAGTAAAACATACAGAGTCAGCAACAAGGGTTGCAATTTAGGCTCAAGAGATGTTTTTCCTCACTTACATTAATCACAGGTTCATTTGACTCAGTTACAAAAAATAAATAGATAAAAAAATGAGTGGACTACATTTTCAAAACAAGTGTAAAGTGTTGAAAAATGTCCAAAACTAACCACTTAAACTCATCGTGAAGCTCATTTAGAAACCAAATGCCCAACTGGCTCCACTAATCCTTTGCTTATTTGGGCATCCACAATGCTACACCCCAGTGCTCAGAGAGAGTCGGACCCCTGCCCCACTCCAGACGGGGGTTTCCCTGCCAAATGCTGCGCAACAATAAAACAAAGCCATCACACTGGGGCCAGAGGAGGAGGAGGGGGAGCAGGGTGGGCATGCAGGGATGCGGGGTGGGGTGGAGGGAGGGCGGAAAGTGAGAGGAACAGCTGCTGAGTGGGAGAGCTGGATGAGGGGGGAGCGTAGGAGAAAAAAAAGAAAGCTGGAGGAAGGGAGAGGGGGGCTTCTCTCTTTTCTATGTCAGTGAAATAAATTACTTTTATGTTTCCAGCCTGTTCAGGCTAAGCTATCGTTAGGAATAGACCCCCCCCCGCTTCACTTCATGGGCCACCTCTGTTCTCTTTAAGCATTCGCAAATTTACAAAAGATGTAGCTCATAGCCACACTATTCTCTCCAGAATATTGGATTAGTGTGGAAAGTCCACAACTGCCATCTTGTCATGCACATACTCTTTTTTTGTACTTTACAGATAGTCCTATACCTCTGTGTGAGGAATTTTCCATATTACAATCAGTGTGTCACTCTGTGGTTGAACTTGCTGAGTGCTGAAAGATCAGCTAAATACAAGAATGGAGATGACAACTAGGAACTGCTGTTAAGTCAAGAGCTAGAGACCGACTGTGTCTGTGTGACAAGCTTTTACTCGCCAGGATTGTACCTTTGCCCTTCTCTTATATCAAGGTTTAATATCTGGAGCTAATAATTAAACATACACTACAGTTATTTGCAATAACTATGGTGTTTTTACCCCAAAATTGTTTTGCCCATCTTCATTTTTCTCTTGTAGGGCAGACAACTCAGCTCCATGACGCTCATCTGTTTTTCCTACTGCCACCTAAAGTGACCAATCACAAGGTTAAAACAACTGACAGATGAAAAACATTGATTCTGCTATTGCATTCAGGTGTTTTCAGACCTGTTGTATATAAGTGTATGAACTCAAGCACCTAATCATGCAGAAATTAGAGACATTTATGAAAGAACAGGTCATTTGAAAGAGCTCAATTAATTTGACTGTGAAAATGCAAAAGGATGCCACAACTGCAACAACTCAGTTTGTGAAATTACTTCTTGTCCAGATAGTCCACCATCAACTGCATCATTAGAGTAACATCAGCAACTGTGCGCCAGGAGCTTCATTGCATGGGTTTCTATGTGCAATGTACTGGTACTTGGTACTTTTTGTCCAGTGTACCTATTGTAATTTCTGACAACTAGTGGTGATCTGGAGGCAACGATGTGATAAGACTCATGAAACACTCATGCGTTGTTTGATACAATGCCCTGGGAAAAAAATGCAAAAGTCAGAAAAGTACAGTCAGCTAAACAGATAGTAATTCTTGTTTTTTTTTGTTTCTGTTTTTTTTTTCCCCCAACATTTTTTTGTTACTTTCATTTGCCGTTGTAGGCCAGACAAGTAAACAGCATGCTAAAACACCATGAAGCTCAAATTCAGCAGGAGTTGCACATTCACAAACCGACTGTGTATTGGTTTACAACTACACGTGACAATGTTGGCTTGAGGTACCCTGAACTCTCTTCCTGCATAATAAAGTGATCACTGACTACGTCAGGCCTGATTACGCTGTTAGAATGCAACAAGAGAAACCTTATATTCTGGTATTCATGTGGAAGACTGAGACACACCGCTAACTAAACACTGCTCTCAAAAAAATAATCAATGTCTTTAATCCTTTTCCAACACTACATGGAAAGAATTGTGCTGCTCTAAGAATAGTTGTCTTTATGACAGCAGACATGTTGATGTCAAAGGGCAATTCTTAGAAATGTTCTCATAAATTTACAGCATAATGCACTCTGATTATTTTAGTACTTTATATATTCAGCAACACAAGATAACCTCATTTTCAAAGTCCATTTGACAGCCTGCTGTTAGCTACTCGAATGTTTTGAAGACAAAACAATGAGGCACAAATATGTGAGTTGCACGCTTTACACATTCTTCTGGATCACCTGGTTCGATCCATAGGTCACACACCTGATGTTCAAGTTAATACAGCCACTGGGAACATCCAAATATAACCATTCACTCCACTTAACCTCCCGTAAAAACACAAGTAAATAAATGAAAACTTTCAGATTTGCAAGTGTAGCCCTAAAACAAAACTTATTTGGGATATTTTGGCCAAATAAAAGGAAGCTGGTTAGTCTATAATTTGGCCCATAAGCTTAAAAAAGGTTTGTTAGTTTCAATTTGCCAACTTCCTTTCCACAGCTTTCCATTTTTTTCTCAGCATTTTTAACAGACGCACTCTTTTTCTTTTGCTCTCCGCCTTATTCAGCTGGCAGTACTTTTCACATGTACATTAAAATGAATACGTGCCAGAAATAGCGCAGGGTATTTTTGGGGTGCGACTGAAGACAACAAAATCAGCAGGGAAAGAAGCCAGGCCACACAGAAGGGGACATGAGGAGAAGGGAGGGAGGCACTCAGCCCAACAATGGCACACATTCATTTTCTGCTTTAGCTGGGTGTCATTCTGTAGTTGTTAAGTGTGACACACCACACAGAATAAAATTCCGATAGGATGTTAATATAAAAAAGTGCTATGATTTCCTCCCAAAGTCTAAAGCTAATGTGCAAAAGGATCTATTCTCTAAACAACAGATTGCCGACTAATTGCTTGGATTGATAGCACTCTGATTACTCAAACTCTGCCTTTATTTTCTAGTATAAATTTACACTAAGTAGAAAATAAGTAGTCATGTTATTTGCCTAATCCTTTCTCTCACTTCCTTAAAATATCCAACACTGTGATAATAAGGCTATGTCTATAGACTCTGAGGTGCCACATCTACTTATCACAGGGTTGGCGGTTGCTCTTCCAGCCCACACGACAGCGTTGGTGATGATCAAACAGGAATGAGTCAAATTACGTTTTTATTTAAATTCTGTAAATTTTAGAATTTCAACTATTCATAATTAGTCTTTCTTGTTAGTTTTTTTTAAATACAGACAAGCTTTCTTCCAAGATGGGAAGCAGAAAAATAAACAGGTAATCATGAAAAACTGATGAGAAATGTAACTAGTGCGGCACATGACACAACACAACCAAACATTCAAAATGGTTTAGTCACTGAGCCAGTGAAATAGAAAGTATAATCTCCCAACAAAACCACCCTTGTCACTTGCATAGCTTTAACCTCAGTCATCAGACTTTAATCTCTCTTATTCATACCTGATGAAATCTCAGTTTTTTTAGTAAAACAGTGACAGACATAATGTCCAGGAAAATTAGGGGAATGCACAAATATTTTGAAAGGTGCTGTCACAATCACATAGATTAAGTGTGATACTGAATAAAGACCACTAATGCATATAAAAAAAAAATAAAAAAAAAAATCTCAAACACTTACAAATCATTTGTGACACATTTTATTATAACACACCAAATCCTGGCAAAATCCTCGTACATGACCAGCTCAGAAACCAAACTTGGCACACAGGTACACACACAGATACTGACCTTTGAGTCATTCAAGCATAAAAAGGAACCTAACTCGAAGGGATGAACAAGCGTTATTGTGTTACACATAATAAACAACTTGGCAAAGATACCTTTATGAACTTTGTCGTGCGCAGTGTGTCCCAAAAACAATTTGTTCCCATTTCTTTAGCTGAATCTACAAAAAAAAAAAAAGAAAGAAAAAAAGATGCCGTTCTTAAGGATGGGAAAAATTTCTAATGGGTATTTAAATGTAACTAGAGGAATTCATTTTCTACCACAGCATTTATCTCTGCATAGTTTCCCAATAAGAGTTCCAAACTGATAAACTTAGCAAGAATATGCCCGCCTGGTATAAAAGAAAAAAACAAACAAACAAAACGTATAATTGGTTTTAATGGCATGACATTCTTTGGGTATGTTGAGCTTGTGACTCCCCCGACCCACTCGGGAATTCTCCCTTTCCTCCTCCTCTCTCTCACCCAGTAGACAATATCTAATGGATTATTACATAACTTTTTCCCCCCTTTTTCTTTTTAAATACAGATGAACATGATAAAGTTAGAAGAAAACGCCTCATGAGGGTTTGTTCTCAGGGTGGAGTGTGGGAGCTTGGCTTAATCCTGCACTAAGACTTCACCAGTTAGAAGCAAACATCTACTCTAAAACTGCCTCACCCACTCAAAGCTTTGCTTTTACTGAACATCACCTCACATCCTACACTTATAATTTCAACTTGCAAGCCTTTCTTTTGTCACTTCGCTGAGCAGTATGGCATGGCCAAAACTGGATAAACTACACATGTGGCGAGATGATAAAAAACACCAAAATACAAAAATACAAATATGTGTTAGGCAAATATGTATAAATACCTAGCTGTAGAATAAACCTTGCTTTTTTTTTTAAAGATATCTTATGTAAATAATTATTGGTTGATTGGATGGCAGTGCTGTGATTGCTGTGTTTTTAATGGATGAATAAACTGAACCTTGAACCACCAATGGGGTGAAGTAGGCACACACACTTGCACACACCACAAAGGACAAAGTGCCATAATTACCCACTTGATAAGCATGTATGTTTACATGCCCTTATTATAGTGAATTAGCTCTCTACTGCCACACACTGAGTGCAGACCAGGACACAGATGGGACTTGAGATGCACTTAGTAAGAAATGCAAACCAAAACAGTCAACCCCTGATAATGTTTACACACCCTTAGCATGCAGTGATAGTGTCAATGTACAATAAGTGAGTATGCGGACAGAGCTCCATTCCCATATATGGACTTCAATCAGGATTCCTTTCTTACAACCTGGAATTAGACTCCTGCATTCGGAGCAGCATTTCAGCAAGTATTTCAGTCTCACCCTGGCCCTGACCTCCAACCTTTTAGCCTTTGGTTTACACGGTACAATCAGCAGGGAGCAATGGGCTGGGACGTGCAAGTGCATAGGCGGATCCTTTGAAAAGCCGGTGCAGTGGACACAAGTGTACAGTTGCTGTAGGTAAATTCAAATAGTAATTCTTTCATATTTAAGATGTGGTTTAAGCGCATCCGGTCAGTTGTTTGTACTGAATATTTTAAGTACTACTCAAGCTTCAGAAAGCTCAAAGGTATTTGGAAACCGGTGCATGAAAGTGCGTGTAGCTTTACACATATAATAACTTCATATTTTGCTTCCAAGGAGCCAGATTTTATTGTAATTTTTTAAGTTTTGGTCTTGAGCAATAGTTCTGCAAGACTTCTTTTAAAGGTTTTCTTAGGAGATTGGCTGCCTTTTCACTTTCAATTTCAGTCTAGCTGTATATAGAAGACATTTTTCATGTTTGTGTGAAGTCACTTAACACTGACATATAGATCATTCAAGCATGAAGAAGGAACATAACCCAAGAAACAACCCAGTGATGTTTCTACATATAACCAGAGCTGGCAAAAGTACAGACTTCATTTACTTAAGTAGAAGTACAGATACCTGCGTTAAACTACACTCCAGTAAAAGTTGAAGTACCAAAGAAACTTTTGTACTCAAGTAAAAGTTAAAAAGTACAGGCTCAGAATTGTAGTCAAAATAAGAAAGTAAAAAGTAGCTCCTTGAAATTCAGATTCAAGCTAACCTTTTTGACTGTGTGACTTTTCCTCCACACCTAAACAGTAAACAGGGGTCACAGTGGGATTTAGCAGGTGGGGAACCCAACGACAGATGTTTGACAAGCTATCATTGCCGATGTCCATTCCCTACACTGACACTATACTGTTTTTACACTACACAATATAAATTTGGAATTCAGTTAATTAAAATAAGCATATATTCACCTTAAATGGAAATTCATCTCTGCTATGCTTGATATAACCTGTAACCTAAATCTGACCATGAGCATCACAGCCACTGTAAAGCAGTCCAGTATATTGCTTTACTGTGTATTCACCACAGTAAAGCAGACTAACCTGATTATCTCCTGTCTTATCTTTGTTTTCTTTCTCCATCTCTGAGTGAAGTTAGCTCTCAGTCAGGGAGAACCCTTTGAAGTACAGCAGCTGGAGTTTTAGGTAGCAGCACACTGTGTGACAAACTGCACACTGTATAAAAATATAGGGAGTAAAAGTAAAAAGTTGTCAGACAAAATAAATACTCAAGTAAAGTACAGATACCTGAAAATTCTACGTAAGTACAGTAACACAGCATTTGTATCTGTAAACTTTGTTACTAGCAATGTGTCAGAAAAACAATTTGTTTCTATTTCTTTCATCAAATCTAAAAATCTGTAAAACATGACAGAGGCTCTGTGATGTGAGGCTGCATTTCAGTCAGTGGTGTCAGAGATTCTATGAAACTGATGACATTATAAACGCAGAAAAGTACCATGAAATGCAATCGGGAAAGCTGGTCATTTTTCAGCATGACAAGGAACCCAAACCCAAAGAAGACGGTCAGACCAAATATTAACTTTCAAGTTAATTAAATTGTGAAAACTTGTTTTCACTCACTATGAAACTATGTTTTGCCTTATATACTGTATTTCCATGTATGTTTGCACATGTTTCAATAAATTGCTGCACACATGTCGCAAAATTCTAAATATAAAGAAATAAGAATAACACTTTTGTACAGAACTTTATATACTATACTTCTGTTCTATACCAACCAAATATGAATATTTTTTAAACATTTAAAACTAAAATAAATTACATATTGGGGTCATCGGCTCTTTTACTATATGTCTACCTTCATTGATGGTAATCTTTCTCTTAACACTTCTTATTCAACTAGGTGGGTCTTAAAGTTGTTGTGAAGCCACACTTAAAGTATTTTCATACTTGTACCTCATGCCAAATACTAAAGTCAGTGGGCCAAACTTTCCCTCTCTCGTCACAAACCTTGTAATTAGGTGAAACATGTTTTTACAGCATATCTCTAAGTACTTTAAGTAGTGGTTAGTAGTATAGAAAAAGCTTGAGCAGACACACGCACTTAAATCACAGACTACAGGTATGTCTCCTGGAATGTCTTTGCCTGCTGAGCAAATACAGAAACCCATCTCTGTTATCAGATGCACAGAATGGTTTGCGACACACAGTGAATTTACACAAATAATCCCAGCCACGCTTCATTTAACATGTGAAGTAGATGCATAAAGTGTGCAAAGGGGGCATCATTTCTATATGTGCTCCTTAGACTGCTCAGGTAAAACTATGCAGTTTGTAATCCCAGTGTCTCTCTTCCTCTGTGTAACAAAGACGGACACACACAGTCTCATAAACATCTAAACTAAAAGATCTAAATAATACTAAGATATTTAGATGCCATACCAGTCTGTCTATATTGCCCAGTTCTTACAGTGAACACGACTGTTTTACTGTGTATACATCATTAATTTAATTCCTTTTTAATAGTTCAATATCCTTTAATTCAAAATTTAATGAAAAAAACAAAAACAAACGATCTCCATTAATGAGATCAATTGCATGACCCAATTTTGGACAAGTTTTAGCTGTTGAACAAATGTCAAACATGGTACTTATGGCCAAACTGCTCTTTGGTCTTGTCTGTTCAAACGACATTCACCATCATCAATCAATCAACTCAAAGTTTTGCATGTCTGGTATTTAGCACTCAGATAAGGAGGTTAGCCCAGTTTTATAGCTAGAGAAAGTCCTGACAGCGGACAGTATCCTTTTTCACTTCAAGAGAATCTTTCATCCTCAAATCTCAAGAGTACAGTGAACTATTTTCCTGCAGGTGTTTCCATGAAACCACCTGGTCGCTTTTTCCACTGTCAGCACCTACTACAAAAACACTTTATGCAAAGCACTACACTATGAATAGAAAGATGGAAGTCTGGTGCTAAAGAGAAAATCCAGTAACCCAGACCTGAGGAATAATAAAAAAAAAAAAAAGTATCTTTTGGTTTTGAAAAGGAAGTTTAAAAGTTCCTTTGGCCGTCTGTCTCGCAGTAACACAAAAGTCCAAAAATATCCCAGTTCAACACAAAGCAGGTCTCTGCATGTCCGACTGCTCTAGTCAGGGGTTGGACGTGGAGACACACACACACACACACACACACACACCTTCCTATAAAATAGGAAGTACATGGTGATATCCATCAACCTTTTTGTGGACTGACATTCACGCACACAGACATACAGACAATCACAGGCATTTTGGAAATTATAACAGGAAGCTGCAGTCAGAGCAGCACAAGTTCATCCATCAAAGCAACGGGACGACATTTTTAAAAACACACAAACATGCGCGGGGGCGATCAGAACTTGTCCAAATAAACCAAATATTCATGTGCACCCTTCTCCTTACGCAGCTTTGCATGTGAAAGGACATGCTTTGCATGTCAGACAAGGCCAACACCATTGTTTGCATCTCCACTCACGGCAGGTAGAGTAAAAATGACAGGCATTTTGTTCTCTGTTGTTGTTATTAAACACTTCACAGATGAGCACCTTTTGATGGAAAAGTGTTGGTAAAGCTTTTCACGTTATTTGGTAAAAGGTTGACAATATTGCCTATAATTTATGCAAAATTTAAAGATTTTAAGAGTGTGCACTTTGTATGTCTCTACAAAGAAGTTTAAATTAAAGCTGGATGTGCTGTTAGCACAGCTCATTTCCTTTTCCTGTATGACAAGCAAGAAAGGTCATTCAGCTGTGCAGCTGAAGCCCACGTTGCCTGATTAAGACAAGGTCAGGTGATGATGGAAGCTGGAGGCCTTTTGTGGCAACAAGAATGTTCTATTTTTGCTTATTTCACCAGTTTTCATCCGCTCACTGTTGTAGCAATCTTCATGCATACTATATACAGAAGCCATTGCTGCTTCGAGTTTGAGGGTAAAAATGATCTATAAACAACAGTGAAGAAAGTTACTGAAAGGTCAAACAGCTGACGAGTAAACTTTTTGCCTCTTATTTTGCCTCATATTTTTCCAACCTCTTCTCTTCACATCTTCCTTTGAATCCCCCTTGTCAACTCCTTCACGCCTCAGCTCCTACATGTGACCTCCCAGCAGGGAAGGTCGCCAGCAGCAGGTGAAAGATCATGACCCCCAACACAAAGACTCGCTGCCCTCTTCCTCGGCTTCAGCAGCGACTGGAAAAACAGCAGCCTATCACATCTCTCAACACTGACAATTTACCAGGAACAATTACAAAATACCAACAACAGTAGCCTTAAGCAGGAAATGGAGATTCACAAATCCTAAAATTGAACTGCTGTTAAATTGCATCTATACTTGAGGTTGTTTAAAATGAAACGAAAGGAGTGGAGATGAAAACAACAGTGGACAAAATAGGTCATTTCCTGTTTGGGTTTTTAATCAGCTCTGCTTCTGTATCGGTCTCCCAGAATGCACAGTAGCAGCTCTTCTCATCAAGAATACATCACATATGTGCCAAGGCTCCTATGGAAGCACAACTGAGTCCTTTCCGCCTGGAGCGCGTTTGAACTCCACATGCTATCTGGATCTGCTTCAGGCAGAACAGAGATAAAAGTGTTGGATTACAGTGGACATCAGGAAGGTATGAATATTATCCTTAAACACAGCCATGTGTACGCACACAGTCGCCACACATTCAATCTTGCCTATAAACCATCATGCATATTTCGAGCGCACATCACCTGGACCTTAGTTTCAATGTGGGGTGATTTAAGATCAACTTTGAGAGAAAGAAACTGGATACAGCGTGGGACCAAAGGCATTCTCTGAGGCCATCTGTCTGAAGGTACTTTGGTAAAAACATCATTCAGAGAGAAAGCTACTTGACAGGTGAAGCTCATCCTAAACTCAAACATAAGATGAGCTACATAAGCCTACATATTTTACAGTCTGATTAGCATTTTCATCCTTCGGTCTACGCTAACATAGATCCCTATGGCGGCGTAATACATAATCTTAGGGCCACAGTGTTATTAGAAGACAAGCAGAAGACAGTAAATCAGCAGGACTAGACTACAGGATATGAGGTCCTTTCTTTCCTGGGTTTAACATTACACGGGGGGTGAAGGTGCTAAGGTCACTAAATCTCAGGTTACATTCTCACGAGATTTAGAATAGCACAGCACCTGCCGTCCTCTGACTGTGACGAAAGAAGGCAACACAGACGGCTTAACTGAATATTTCCACGTGACTCAATTTTGCTGTTATGATATTAATAAGGGATGTGCTTTCTGTAAGATTATATCTGTGATTAAAATGTCAGTTTTGCTGATACCTGATTTTTTTTGTTTATCTTGCGCTTGTTTTCATTTGTGCCTGAGAAACAAATGAAACAAATGGATAAATCGGGGATCAACCCACTGATCTTCTGCTTGGTATACAACCCGCTCTATCACAGTCAAACATAGCAAGCTATGAACTTATTAGAAAAAACTGCAAGATTTGATAGCCACATTTTACAGTACAAAATTATTACAGGTAAATGAACTAACATCATAAATGACTGATTCTCTGCAACAATGATTTAGTGTTACTTGGGTAAACACAACTGCTTTTCAGAGATGTGCAGTCTCTGATACCTGCTGCTTTCTTTGTAGACAAATACTAACGGGTGGCTGGTCCATCCCCTTCCCTCCCCCTCATACTGGAGGTGAGGGTACAGAACAACACCAGGGAGACAAAGACGATTAATCAAACGCGCAGGTGCCATTTTTAAGTCCTGTATCCATTTTTTCAATAATGCATCCATGGGGGCAACGTGTTGCATCAGTAACGTGTTGGTTTCCTGGCAGCTGGAACAAAACTAGCCACTTCCCTCATTTCCCTCAACCCGCACATAAGCAGCAGCGGTATCAAACCTTTCATCTAACCCTCAACAAGTGAGCAAACATCCCCAAAGCCTAAACTATTCCTTTAATCCAGCATACAACAGCAGGAACAGTCGCAGTGATGGCAACAGTGCCTTGTCAGTCAAAGCTGCAAAAGCTTAATATGTTATTTGTGGTGATGTTCTGCATTAATCATTATTTATAAAGATTAAAGTGATTCAGTGTGAAAGTCACCTGTGAGTGGCAAAAAGAGAAAAAAACTGTGGTGAAATTCGACTTCCTTTAGCCATCTGCTGGCGTTTCATAAGAGCCTGGAGTGTGTCCAGAACTGTCAGCTCTTTCTTAGTACAGACAGCATCAGTCTTTAGCAAAACTGATTCTTTGTAAGATGATTTTTTTAAAGATCAAAGACCCAAACATTGTTAAAAGCAGAACTTCACCAGTCACATAGCTTACCACTAGCTACATGTCATTACATAATCAGTGTTATTGATTCATAGTCATTCTCATGCAACCTGTTCCGCCAGCAGTCTCTTCCTTATCTCCTATCAGCGTTCATCTGCCAGCAATTATCTTCCAGTCCTGCGATCTGACCTGCAGGCTGTTCACACGCACAGTAACTCCTCTGCGCAGCACACCTGTTTCTGAAATCACTCCGCTGATAACAACGCGGGATCCGTGTTTCAACTTCACCTTAGGGCAATTCATTAGACTCACGGGAAGGGATTGATGGGGGACCTGCTCGAAAAGTGCACCGAGGCAGTTTCCGCTCGCTGTTTTCTGTTGCGGGTGTCTTTGCAGAGGGCATATGAGCAAATCCTCGTCCTCCTGCAGCCACCGGAGACATGTCAACCTTGAATTGGAGCGCTGAAAACCTCCTCGACACTTCATTAAATCGCAGCCACGCTGGCTCACCTGTTCACTTCGCCAGCGTCCTCGTTTACCTGGTCGTAAAATCTCAGTGACGTTACCTTTGCGTGGCGTCATTTTCCAGCTCACTATATCAGCGTCGATACTCAACAGTTAAACTTTTTTGGAGTTAATTAAAATAATAAATAAATAAATAAATAAATAAAATTAGCTGTCTAGATGTAAAGGTGCAGAAATATATTCATAATTTTTAAAAAATTATTTAAGATTTTTGTGACTTTTTTCATTAGTTATTTATTTGTTTGTGTAATTGTGTCTTTCTTATTCATATAACTCTACATCAATGAACATGTTCATTGCTTACTTCGCTTACTAACAGGAAAAATATGTTTTCTTTACATTATTAAAAACAAAAAAATCTATTTTAGCGTACCTCTCCACCGTGATCAGATGATGTTTCTGGGGATAAAGTTACAGTCTCCATACTGCACCAAACATACAGCCCTTTCCCCCCATTTGACAGTTTCTGCTATGAAACAGGATCATCTGTTAGTAAGAAGAAAAACAGGCGATCTACGTGGGTTTCAACTTCCTAGAGGTCCTTGTAGGGCTCACAGACAGTAGCTGAAGTCGCATCGTTCTACTTCAGGAGAGGTCTCGAGTTTGACTTCTTGGAAAACAATCTGTTCGTGTTTGTTTTATTTTTTAATCTGCACATAAAATATTATAGAGACCTACAGTTTCTCTATTTCAATAAAAGAAAAATACTGTTGCCATTTTTCTGTAGTTGTACAGTCATTTAAAAAATAACATTTTTTACACTCCTATCAAAAACTAGGCACTAAGATGCATGTGCAACCACCTTCAGCAAAAATAATTTCAAGCAATAATTTTCTCTATGTCTTTATCAGTCTCTGACATTATTGTGCGGGGATTCTGATAGTCTTTTTATGATGTTGCTTCAGTTCATTGAGGCTTTGTGGACGTTTGTTTATGCACAGCTCACTTATAGGTTCCACCACAGCATTTTAATCAGGGTGGGGTCTGTTTTTTGACTGTGTCATTGCAACACTTGAATTATTTCCTTTTTCAACCATTCTGCTGTAGATTTGCTGTTGTTTGGGATCATTGCTATGTTGCATGATCCTTTTTTATCTAAGGTTTAGCATTCAGACAGATAGACTCCGACTTTAATCTAGACTCCTTTGGTTTACAGAGGAGTTTGTAGTTGAGTCAATAATTGCAAGATGCCCAAGTCCTGTGGTTGTAAAACAGGCCCAAACCATCACCCCTCCTCCACCGTGCTTGACAAAGGTGTTAATGGTGGCATGCTGTGCTTTGATTTCTCCAGTCACCGAGCTGTACATTATTTCTTCAGTCTTTCTCTAATTGTCCTTTTATTGATCTTTTTAATGAAAAACATTAAGCAACCACTAGTTTGACGACTTCAAAACACTTTATTTTATTTCTCTTATACACTATTTATAGTGACTCTCTTTGTATTTTGTACTGGGAAAACCAAAACTAACCTCTTACCTTCCCACTGTCTATTGTTGGGCATAAAACAGAATGCGGGATAGGGCATATCTCTAACAGCTCATATATAGTCATACTGAAGAACCCATATTGTTAGAGCTCCACAGCGTTGAGGTTATTTCTCACATTCCTGCCTTTCCTTACTGCTTACCTTGCTGACAGACAGACGGTAGTTTTACATCTGTACCTTTTATGTGACTCACTGAACAATATTCTTTTGTCTGTACAGTTTTAATAATTCTTTTTTTCATTTTGATTTATAGGTGTCATGCTCTCTGGTGAGTATTATCTTTGTCACTGGGGAGGTCATGGCCTGAATGATTATTCCACAGAGGACAGGCTTAGCCACTGAGCTTTTCTCTGTGATATCAGCTTTCTCAGAATAAGATGACTTCATTGTCAACTGAAACTGCTGAAGTCCTGAGAGTGAGGAGGATTTTCCCTCAGGTAAAAGCTGACAAACAATGCCAAAGCTGTCTATTTACATTGCTGTCCTTCTAGTATGTCAGTGTCTAGTTTTCAGTGGAAGAAAATATAGCTTGTTAATTACTGTTTTTCCCTGTACATGTAGAGGCATGCCTGATCATTTTTAGTGTGGAAGTCCCTTAGTCCAAATAGTTTAGAATCCGTGGAAACAGACATGCACCTAGCTATAGGGCAGATTGAGAACAATTCCTACTATGCTGATGGTGACAGATAAAATTTGTTCCTTTGGTTTCATTTTGAAAGTATACACGCACTGATGCGGCTCAGCTTTTGATTTGACAACATGATTTTATCATTTTCACAGTGAACGCCACTTTTAAGCACCGAAATATTAAAGCAGCATCTGATAAAAATGTGTTTAATCTTGTTTCACATTACAGGCTTCAAAGCGACTGATGTGTTATGTGACATTCTGTAACAAGAGAAAATGATTTGCTGTTCAAAACAGGAATTTATCTCAGATGACTCTGGGACACTCAAAACGACTTCCTGACGACCTGATAAAGATTTCCTGCATTTAACATTGTTTATGCGTGTCTAATTATGTGCATACATACAGATGTTGTTTTATTTTCACTGTCCGGCCATCTATTTTTACCAGTTGTCTTTTAAACATTTTTTCTTTCAATATTTTACATCATTCCTCACGAAAATGTTTTTTAACATTGCAGCTGAAACCATTAAATCTTTGGACTTATATGAAAAAAAATAAATGTGCAAAATTAGAAAAGTTCTGGTAGCGCATTAGCCTGAATGCCATATAATTATGAAACAGAAAGATTTTGTTCATTCACAGAAAAATGTCATTTTTTCCTCACTGTGGATCCAATTGAACAAACAAACAGAAACAGGAACTTTTCTGTCATTTAATTGTTTATCTATAACTTAATTACTTTGTTGCAGTGTGAGTGGTGTTAGGGTGGGGTGGGGTGGAGTGTCTTTATCAGTAGGAAAAGCTGTAAAATGTAAATACAATTAAAAGTCGTAATTGGAGTCTTCATCAGGTTAATTCTGGTCTTGTTGCCACTGATGAGCTGTCCTGTACTCACTGGTGATACTATGATGCTATCTGATATGAGGAGTCACAAGGCAGGATGCAGGGTACACCCTGGAGAGATTTTCGAACTGTTGCAAGGCTACCAGAGAGACAGACAACCGTTCACACTGAAAGCAAATTTATAATAAATGCTTAACTTAACAAAAGCCTGTTGCTCATGGAAAGAAGCTGGAGTACACAGAGAGAACCCACGCAGGCACAGAGTGAACAAACAAGCTCCATACACAAAGGCCTTGGCTAGTCACTGGATTTGAACCCAGGACCTGCTGCCCGAGGCCTTTCTGCATTGAGTTTGCATGGTCTCCTTGTACCTGTGATACGAGCAGAGCCTTCTGCAGCTCAATGTGGCAAAAGACCAAGGAATTGATTGTGGACTTTTTAGGAGGACCAGGAAAACCTTCACCCCCGTTTCAATCCAGGGGGGTCAATGTGGACATTGTAGAGGACTATAAATACCTTGCAGTACACATAGACAATAAACTGAACTGAGCTAAAAACACCACTGCACTCTACAGGAAGGGCCACAGTCGACTCTATTTTCTGAGGTGGCTGATGTCTTTCAACATCTGTTGGACAATGCTCAGGATTTTTTGCGAGTGTTGTCCCCAGTGCTATCCTCTATGCTGTTGCATGCTGGAGCATCAGGTTGAGGGTCCCAGATGCCAACAGACTCAAACTGATCCGCAAGGCCAGTAATGTTGTAGGGATGGAGCTGGACTCCCTTAGGGTGGTGTCTGAGAGGCGGATGTTGTCCAAGATAAGGACAATGTTGGATAATACCTCCGCCCACTCCATGACGTGCTGGCTAGTCACAGGAGCACGCTCAGTGAGAGACTGAGATTACCAATAAGCACCACTAAACGACACAGGAAATCATTCCCACCCGTGGCCATCTCCCTGTACAACTCCTCCATTTAATACACTGTAAACACTGCAATAGTTACACCCTTTTGCACATACTCTACAGTAAAATAACAGATGACAAAGTTCACAGGTTAGAGTCAAATGTCAAATATATCACCTCTCTAATATTCTCACCTTGTATAGATTAGTGCCATTTCTTAAATTTGTAAACTTTACAATATATTGTATTATTTAACCTACATAATAATTTACATAATTTCCTTAGGGATTATTAAAGTATTCTGATTCTGATGCTGGCTGTCCTTGAAACAGAATTGCGAGTATACATCATTTTCAGAGTGCCAGTCCCCGTATTAGTGAGTGAATTGCGTAATGCTGCAGTGAAATGGTTAACTGAATGCTTATCTGTGGCAGACTGTGGAGGAGACATGGGCAAGACTGCTGTTGATCTGAGTCATGCAATAGGAGATAAATGGTGTCTGGTGTTTGTAGTGTCAAAGGGCAGTGTGACAGATGAGATGCCAAAAATAGACTAGGTGAGTTTGCACTTATATAGGCAATAAATGAAGGCAAGATGAGGGCAGCCATAACAAACGTCATTATAGACCTGACTGAGACGTCATCATCCCATTTAGGATTAGAGACCATATACAAACAATGTGCGTTTGGAATATCTTTTCATTAAGCCTTTCAGACACAATACAGAAAAATGCATTTCAGGATCAAACGCTCAAAACCGATAGTTTTAATCTTAGCCCTTCCTGTTTGGCTAATACAGATATTTTCAGTGTAAGACACTTTGGCATGAGTTTCACAATTCCCAGACACTTTTTTTCCCGAGGGCAGAACTGTATACAGTATTTTTTTCCCCTCATATGTGTACACACAAGCCATGGGAGACACACACAAGGGAAAGCTTATCTCCACCATCAGCTGAGAAATACTGGGAGACCCGCTCTGCTGCTTTCAGTCCAGAGCAACGACTGTGAGACAGAAAGTGAGAGAGAGAGCGCCTTTGTGTTATCAGACGCTGGGACAGAAAAAGCTGTCGAGTGTGCCAGGATTAATGGACATTAGCACATGAAGCCATGAAGAAAGCAGGAAACGCCACAGGAAATGCCTCAGAGGGTGTGTAATGCCAACTCTGATCACTGTCCGTGTGGCACCCGCATTATGTATGCTGATGCAGTGGGAAAATACTGGTGGCTTTTGTACTTACAGTAGCACATGAGTGGGAGTGCTAATTATGTTAAAAAAAAACCTCTGAGATGCTTTAGAAAGAAAGTGATTGCAATAAGAAAAATAGTATCACAATAAGTTCCGGAGTAACAATAACGTAATTAACTGTGAGGATGAATCAGATGGATTGGTTACTTTTTTATTAATGAATGGCAGTTTTGAAAATTAGATTCTGCTGTTACCAGTTTGAAGTTCACTTTAAAAAAAGTTCACTTTAGGAACTTCCTTAAATTATAAATAAAATATCCTCATGTAAGAAAATGTAACTATCTACATTTTACACTAAGTAATAAAAAACAAAAATAGTTTACTGTGTAAACCTCGACCCCTGGTTTATTTATCTGTTGCTGTGAAAATGGGAAATTTGGGAAGAGCGAGCATGACCTCTCTTAGGCAAGCTTTCTTGTTATTTCTTGTCTTCAGGAATAGTTCTCAAGGTTTGAAGGACATTGAAAAGCTCTTTGAATATTGGCTGCCTCTTGTTCTGTTCTCCGTCAAGATGATCCCACACTGCTTCATTTAATGATGAGGTCTGGGATCTGGGGAGGCCAGTCCATGACTACTGATGTTCCATTGTGTCTTTTCTATCCAGGTGTGCTTTTCATGCACTGGCAGTGTTTTTGTACAGTGACCCCTAGAGACAAAGCACGTACAAACTCCAAAACACATGCAAACTCCAAAAAGCACGTACAAACTCCAAAACACAACGGAAGTGCTCCAGGACGCTAGGGTCAGTGTTGAGCTTTTGTTACCTATAGTGGCTACACAAGCCAGGAAGTACCAATGACCGGATGTCATTTTTTAATTATTTGAATATATATGAGTGTGGTTGTTCTATCCTTGCAGGCATTTTCCGACTCCAACACATGGAGTTGCAAACACTCCGTGTGTTTGCAACAAACTTGCTGTTTATTTTGCAAATCGAGCTCAACACTGACCCTAGCGTCCTGGAGCACTTCCGTTGTGTTTTGGAGTTTGTACATGGTTCGGAATTTGTACGTGCTTCGAAGTTTGTACATGCTTCGGAGTTTGTACGTGTTTTGGAGTTTGTACGTGCTTTGTCTCTAGGGGCCACCGTATCTTCTCTTTGATGCCCTTTCTTAAGAATGGCTTCTTGACACAGACTATTTCTGATGAGGCTTCAGTGAATAGTATCAACTGATGGGTCAGATGCATCTTTCAGCTCATGTGTCATGTCTTTGCTGGATTTTCCACCTTATTTCTTAAGGACATGACTGTCAGATAATTTTCATTCGTTATAGAAAAACTTGGTTGTTGTTTTAATTTTGCTTATCTGTCCTCTGCACAGTTTCCTCAATCTTTTCAGGACAGAATACACACCATGCCACTAGATGTAAAGTTTTCAGCTAACATGTTTCACTAATAATTCTAGCTCCTTGGAAGCAAAATACAAAGAAATGAGGGGCGTCAAGACTTTTGCATAGTCTTGACGCCCCTAATTATACACCTATTATATTTTGACTTGTCTCCAGAGCAGTTTTTGGATTTTTGTTCAAGTCAAAGTCCCACATGTAAGACAAACATTTTGGCAATGGAAGTTTATTTTAAAAAGAATTTCCATGCACTTTGGTTGTTCACTTTTTATTTAGATGATTTTTGTATGTTTCTATGACATATGAAGAACAATCAAAATAATTTCATAAGTTTCAAAAACTTTTATTGCCAAACACATAATAATGTAGTTCTGACAGGGGCGCCATAGCCCAAACTTTTGGCCACAACTGTAGAAAAGATAAAAGATGAGAGGAATATATCTGTACAGTAGGCATTTTTATTTAAGCTGATTATATTTTTCCCTTGACTTAAAGGTTCATCATCAGGAGGTAAACAGGAAGCCAGATCAGACGAAAATGGATGAATAATGCATAAAAGAAGTCATTAAAAACTAAGTTGATTTAAATGGATTTCTCTGGGATTTGAGGTGGGTTGAGCTGTGCAAAAGCTGCTAATCAGTGGGTGAACCCAACCATGTCAACAGTGAAAAAAGAGAATGAGCAAGCTGCTATCTAATCTAAATAACTGCAGTAGGTCTGTCATCACCATCTTTGACCTCATCGAAAATCCCAGGAAATACTCTGAGTTTACAGTTTTACCATTCTGCTGAATTCACTGGTTAACGATGAAACAGCAAAACTCTTTTCTTTCTGTTAAACCAACCGTGAAAGGCTGGATGTAGAAGCGGGTGGCGCTGAGGTCCCAGCATAAACCGCATCTCACATTATAAAGGCTGTAGTTATGATACCAGGATGTTGATGAGATAATTTCCAGAACATGTTTTTATGAAACTTCTGTGATCAGTTTGTCCTTCCGTACCAGCCAGAAGTTTCCATCTCATATATAACCGGAGATGTGTTGCCCACACTTGTTCTGTGACCAACAATGGAGAATGATTGCAGAAATGATTCCTGACTTGTGCTGTTACGTAAAAACCATCAGCGTGAGAGGAGCACAGACACACCTGCAGCCCCACAATCCATTAGTGTCTGACATTCAAGAGAGAACTTTTCTGCAGACTGCTGTTGATTCATGGGAAGAAAATGAATCACTCTTTGCCGCCTCTCTTTTCTTCTTCTTTATTTTTATTTATTTATTATTCCTGCGTGGGCTCTCTCCACATACTCCAGCTTTCTCCCATAGTTCAAACACATACACGTTAGGTTAATGGCTGATTTTAAAGTGGCTTTGGGTATGACGTAGAGTATAGTGTATAGAAATAATGCACTGTACTATATGGATATACGCAAAAACAAAAAACCCAATGCACGGTAAAAAAACCCCAAAACACTTGAGGTGCTTAGTGAGATTTATTGCACTATATTAATGCCAGTATGTGTACATTTACCTTCTCACAAATTGTCCAAAGTTGCACACAGGGGTTAATGGGTAAAGATAGTGATGATTTGTAAAAAGCAAAACAACCCCCCTCCAAAAAAATGCATTTTAAAAATGTGGGAGTGCAGGTAGATTAACAGTTACAGAAACATAAAACATCATTTTGTTAATTACCAGTATTATAAATTAAAGGAGCGGTAGCATTAGCCTTACATTGGGTGGTGGCTTAAAAAACGTTTTAAGCACTGTATGTGACCGAAGACCGAATTACAAAGACTTCTTTATTCCCCCTTCCTTTCTATGCTTACCGCTCACATCCCTTATCTCTTATATCCCTTATATTTGTTTTGTTAACATTGGCTTCCCTTGCTCGTTGTCTGGGGTCAAACAAAAACTGCTACTAACAATTGCAAATTTAATCCTCGGAGTTCCTTTCAGTGTTCTTCGGAGGGGATTTTGAATATCTCTCTTTAATCCATTCATGAATCAGTAAATGCTGTCAACAGTCAGAAGTCAGTACACCATGTTTTAAATAATAAAACACCAAATGGGCTGGCCAAGTATAAAGGTGAGGTTTCCAACAATAAGTAAAAAATGCTTTTGTAGGCAGTTCTCATAAAGTTATCGAGCTGTCAGCATAGCCGATCTTTAAATAAGGTTCCACTTTGCTTTGAAACAAACAGAAGATTTGAGTTAAGTTTTTCATTGTGATCGGTCTGCAGGAAAAAACCTTTGATCTCTGATATCAGCCATAGCTCTTTTTAAAAAGCTGCTCATTTAGCAGCAGATGTGGACATTTTAGCCAAGTGCCTCTTTTTTTTCCTCTACGTGAACTTGACAAGTTCACTTTAATCAGAAACTGAGACTCAGTCTACCTGTACTGAACTCTTTCAGTGTGACAACTCCATATAACTTGCTACTCAATTTCCCAGAAACCCAATCTACTACGAATACATACAAACATACATTCCTCCTAATCTTGCTCCATCTTTCTTTCTCCACTGTCTCTTGTATTTTAGTTGCCTTACATATCACATATCAGGCAGAGGAGAGCAACTCTATCCGCCCATTTAACTTCATCGCACACACTCTGGCTGTCACAATCCTCTTGGCTGTTGGAAAAAAAGGCGGAAGATGGGGAGGCCGTTGGAAAAGGGAGACTGTTTTCTTCATCAGCCTTAACCTTGAGAAAGAGATTAGGGGAAGTCTAGGTCGTCAAATCTCAAAAGCTTCTGGTTCACCTCAGACAAACTTTGCTTTTGTCTGCCAGAAAGGGAGCAGTGTTTAAAGCCTCAAACAAGGACCATTATTATCACAATCTGAAACTTTTCCATCTAAGATTTACTGGCAGACGGAAGTGCTTTTTGGATTTATCTTCTTTATACAAACTTGTGAGTGGCAAATGCTATAACATGCCCGCACAGCTAAATGAAAAAGCCACAAACTGTAACTAATTCAAGAACTGAAATACTGATAAGTTAAAAAAAAATTCCCCTTCCCCACAATTTCCTTACTTACGTCTACTGGTGTTTAGCCATGCTAACATACTTTTATTTGTACAACTTTCTGAAACATCTTTAAGATATGTGCTATCATCTGAATGCAATAAATCCATTCAATTATGCAATTCAGGGTTGTGGAGGGAATTAACCATATCCCAGCTGTTATCAGGTAGAAGGTGGAGCACACCCTGAACATATCACAAGTCTATTGCAGGACTAACACAGAGCAAAAGATAACCATTCATACCTATTGACATTTTAAAATCATAGGTTAATTTAACATTCATGTCGTTGGACTCCAGGACTGGTGGCCGGGGAAGGAACGTGCCCTCCGGTTGTTGCAAGTGGCTGCCATCAGTCTCTCCAGAAGACCATCACAGCAACTTTCATGGGGCAAATGGGGCTGGAGGACCAGTCCTCTGCCTAAACCAGGTGGCTGCAGCCTGGCCCCACACTTTGAAAGGCTGGATTGCTGAAAATGGTAGTGCTAGAGAAATTTGTGAAGGGGCTACCGGCCAGGACAGTGAATTTAGTCTGCTGTCACTAGCCGGTGAACCTCGAAACTGCCATCACCCTGGCCAAAGACCAGCTGGCGACCTGTCCGGGTCAGTCATGGATATTCACAAATACCCCATAGTACTGGTGGAAATGAAATATCAGGGGGAAATGCATAGAGTAACAGCTGCGGTTAGCTGATGGCTAGCATACCCCTTAAATCTAAAAACTGATTGGTCGTGGTTTAGTAGCTCAATAGGGCAGTATGCAGGGCTGCACACACGACCAATAGGGACACGTGGCGTTTGGGCCGCGTTCAGATTGCCGGTTCCAGCAATTCGCTACATAGAAGATAACAGCACTATACAATTCACCCTTTGATCAAATGATGAGAGCTGATAGTCAAATAGTGCGCCGTGACATAGCACTGGCATTTCCACATTTTGTAACGACAGACCATGTTGAGCGTGTCGTGACACTTGCACAATGGAAGAACACATCTACTTGTTGGTCGCAGAAGAGCCACTGAGAAATGATTTTTTTAGGTGGCTCATTACAACTCGATGGCTGGTCACCTGGAATAAGATAAGACTCTGGAGCGAATAATTGACCGATTTTACTGGCCGGGAATCTGTTTGGATGTGCGCCGATGGTGTGCATGCAGTGGTGTCAGCTGGTGAACCAGCTGGCCATTCCAAAAACGCCTTTATGCCCCTTACTGCCCTTAATTAGGTCCCATTTGAGCACATTGGCATGGACCTCATCGGACCATTTTACTGATGTCAAAAAGTAAATCTTTCGTTCAGCTGTTGTTAACTGATCTTGACTTCGTTAATTAAACGTTGTAAACCTGCTTTCAGTGTGTCCTGTACATGAGTTCTTTCAGTAAACCACAGCACGGTGTGTTTGAGCTGATGAAATTCAGCCAAAACAGGAAACATGCAGCAGGAGACAGTAACTTGTTAAAATGTTATAAAAGGTACAATTAAAGATTTTCCCCCTACACGATTGTGAATGATCCAAGGATAAATGTCTAGTTTGATCAAATGTTCTATATGCCAGTTCTGGAGAGAGTGCAGTGGAAATGTTGTCACTTTGGACTTTGCTACTTGCAGCTAAATATTTGCAGTTAAATAATGTATTAAAAAGCAGAAGCTGCAACTGATCGAGGGAATATTTGTCGGAAAACTTAAACTGAACTAGAAGGGTACCAGTGCTCCAGCTTACCATCTTTACCTGAGTAAATCTGTTTGTTGAACAACCTAAATGGTTGATTCAGAAACTTCTGTGACATCAACTTAACTGAGACTCATTACAAATTTCACAAAACACAGTTGAATACTTTTATTAGTTTTTATTAGTTATTTTAGTTTTTGTTGTTACGTTAATTTTAATAAAAAAATAAAAATAATTTCTTTATTTTATTATTAAATTTATTTGTTTAATTTTTTGTTGTTCCCAGAGAGCAAGCCAAACACTGGTCCTGAAAAGGACTATCTCTAGTAGTGGTGCACCACTAGTAGACTTTGTTTTAACCTCCAAGGACCTGGAGTCCATATATGTGGACATTACATTTTGGGTTGTCTAGACCAAAATATAAAATTTTGCTATACAAAGGCCTGATATCCACGTATGAGGACATCATACTGCCACGGTTCTATCAAAATTTAAAACAAATGTCCTCACATGTGGATCTCATTTTTCACCGAAATAAAAATCAGGTGAAAAGAAAAAAAATAAAAATCAGGTCATTCTTTGTTTTTACATTCATCAGGTCCCAATCAACCCAAAATGGCACAGAGAAATTAAAAATGCATGCCATGAAAGAGTCCAGGTCTTAGAAGGTTAACAATGTCTCTGCTGATGAGACCAGTGAATGTGGGGCGACGGTGGCAAGAAAAAACTCCCTCCTGGAGGAAGAAATCTTGGGAGGAACCAGGCTCTCTGGGAGGACCCTTCCTCCTAAGGGCTATACTTACCAGCGGTCTGAGACGACGGTTGTTCCTTCTCAGCATGATGATGGCTGCAACTTGCTTCCACATCCTGTTTTAGAATGAAGACAAAACTGATTAACAAGGTAATAGGACATTTCAAAATTCTCTCACTTCAGGATGAGCTGCTGTGTCTTCTTACGTTTCTCTTGTAAAACAGGATGTAGGCAGAGTGAAGCTGTTCATCAAAAACTGCAGATCCAGTTGTGTGTAGCACCTGTGCATCATTATAGGTGAGCCAAGGATCTGATGTGGCCTGCGGACTCGCCTCAGGATGCACAGAATTACAGGTGTAGTGTCCTGAGATCACATTAAGACAAATGAATCCAACTTCTAAAAGTCAACTGATTCAAGCAAACAGTGATTTGGACTTAGTGCTTCTTAGAACATCGAAAGCTTTTGTGTGTGAGTCCTTCACTGAAAAGTAGCAAGTTCTGTTAAATCATTTTCTGTTTGTAACAAGTCAGTTGTTTTACCTGATTCTGTGCCTCCATAGTGACTAATGATGCTTATGATTCCATAACGGCCATCACCCTGAGAAGGAACAAATCCAAAGAGTGTTAGTTTCATAAAGTCTCACATCAGTGCCATAATTAAGCTGATTCTCTGAGATGTTCTGCAGTCTGTTTTTACCTGTTTGGATGACACCACCAAGTCCCTCTGCAGCCTGACGGGGTCATTCAACTTCTGAGGCTTGTAGGTTTTTGTAAAGCCAAACCTCTTCAGGTGCAAGATGAGAACTCTGGCAGAAAAGAAAAAAAAAACCCAAGGTACAAAATAAGAAGAATGAGCGTCAAACACAAACCGAAGATGCGAGAAAATGACTGCTCAAGTGTTGTCTTAAAAACTCTGATGTTTAGTGCGCCACAATTTGGAAACCAGGTCAGTCGATCAATTCTGATGTGACCTTACTCACCTTGGCAGTGTATCAAAAGACGGCTTCAGTTCCGAGGTCGTCCCTCCACAGTCACAGATAAATTCTATTTTTTGCTCCTGAACAACAGCACAGAGAAAACAGGCTTTATGTTAGAAAAAAATCACAACATATGCACACATACACACAAACACTAACAAAAAAGGTGTGTTAAGATCAGTAATACTGCATCTCTACTGGAATTTGTGATCTTACCTTCAAGTATGTCTCTAACATGTCCTTAACAGACCCCTCTGGAACCAGGTCAAGAGACAAGCTAGTGAATTCCTCTTGCTGTGACGACTGGTGACCGCAGCTACACATTTAAGGAGTAACGTAGTTAAAGTAACGATCAGGTAGGTGAAAAAGAGGTATATGAAAATATTGCAATCAGCCCTGTGTTTCTGAAAGACAGGCTTACCTCTTGCATGTCCTCATGTTTTCCATTTTGAAAACATGATGGTCTTCTACTGGGCAGGTATAACTTCGGCCCAGGAGAGCTGCTTTCCTCTTCAGGTGAGGTGAGAGGCTTTTGACCTCATTGAGGAGCAAGGTTAGGAATTCATGAGCATCCTGAAAGAAAAACACAGAGATTTAAATAAGAACATAAACATTAGAAGGTAAAGCAAAAAACGAAACGTCCAAATTGCTGACGTACTTTCTGTGCACTGCCGGTGTATTCAGGAATGTGTTTGCTGAATTCCTTCTTAAAAGATATTAGGCGGTGTTTTTTAAGGCCATAATCTCTTGAGTTATGACAGTCCCTGATGTCCATGAGCCTTCTGTAAAAAGGAAAGGGTAAACAGACATTTCTGGTGTTAGATATCTTTGCTCTTCAGGTTTTTGAAGAAAGTAGAAGGTTGACGTAGCGCACCTTAAGAGCTGAGCTTCTGGGACTGCTCTCCACAAAATCTCCTGACGGCTGATGTCTCTAATGAACTCCTCATTGTTGAGGAGGCTCTGCAGGCAGGAGTTCATGTAGCAGGTGTTTGCAGTGTTTGGAAACCTGCCACACATACACAAAGTTTACACTATCAGTGTGTAAAATAACACATTTTCTCCACTTCGACAAAGTGAGCTTTGGTCCTCGTGCACCACGTGTACTCACCCGAAGTGGTCCACAGTCTGAATTTTATTTTCCATTTTTTTTCCGTCCTTCAAATTTTTCACTGCACTATTGCAAAAAGGTAAAAACACGAACACACAATTAGGAAAGATGTCAAGAAGCTAAGCAGTGTATGTGCATGTATGCATGAGCTTTGAAGTTTAAACATTTTGGAGGACGTTTTTCACTTACATGTCAAACGCCTGCTGCCATGCATGCTCTTGTGCCAGAAACACCATAATAAAAGTGTCCAAAATCAGGTCTGATGGATCACCATTTTCAGTGGTGTTTTTAACCAGGTTGGAACTTTCTCCACATTCCTTATGGGTGCTGCTGGATGCAGAAAGAAGAAAGGAGTCAGGGATGCATAGCAAGCACAACAAGACAACAAACAAACATTGTCTCTCTGGAGAACAGCATTCAACCATCTAATGCTTATTTTGATCAGCAATCGGCCAAAATATTAAAAGCACTTACCTGGGATTGTCTGTAGTTTTGTCCCCGGGGCATTCTGGTTGTTCTGCTTGGGGGCAAATGACCTGTACTGGGTCCTCTGAACTGTTCGGTGGAGGCTGGACGTCCAGTTCTCGGCCTTCTGTTTCCAGGCAGTCTTCTTGAGGTGGTGCTGCCTCGGCAGGTGTACAGTCATGCTGCATGTTCTTTAATCTGCAAAAATATACAAAAGGATGTTAAGTATCAAATCTGCAACCAGAAGGATCCCAAAAGAATTTTGCTTTAAACTGAGAAGATGAAAGTTTCCCTCACTTGTCACTCTTTTTATCAGGTTCCCCTGTTGTTTCTGGAGCAACCTGCCTTTTTCTCTGTAGAAAGAAACCAAAAGACAGGACATAGCTGTGTGCTTCATTGCTCTTAATTTCTCCCATTTCATTGTGATGAGTAAATGCTTGATGACAGTGACTCTTTCCATAAAACATACCTTCCAGAATTTGAAAATAGACCAGCGAGACTTTTTTTGTGGCTTTACAGTGGTGGGCTCTGCCTCTGTATCGCTGTCAGTTTCCTGTAGAGAACAAAAAAACATAATGTTATTAAAAAAGTAAAGTCACTTAAAATTAACAAATACATCTTAAGGAGAATGTGCATTTCATATGTTTTCTGTAAAAGCAAACCGAGAAACAGCAGAAGAAGTGTCTCCATTTTCTTTTCTTCTTTTTACCATTTTCATGGTTAGGTGGTGTGGCAGCAACAGAAGCATCCGGGACGCTGATGAGGACAAAAGTGTAAATGTTATTTTTCAAAGTGGAAATTTTTAACAAGGAGTACATCCTGGATATTGCAAATAAAAATTAATAACTGTTATGGAATACCAAAATGAACAAAATCATGTATTTTGTACATTTACACTCTATATTTTCAACTAATCTCTGAATCGATATAAATAATAGACAAGACTAGAAGTAGTAAAAACGATATAAACACACACGGCGGAAGAAAAATAACAATAAAAGGGAAATAAAACAGCTCACACTAAACCACTGCTATAAATATCTCCAGCAGCAAAAAGAGTCACACATTTCTTTACCTCTGTTGAGACGTAGAAGGGATTTCCTTCTCTGCCACGTTTTGTTTGTTAGATTTCTGTTTAGAAACAAGAAAACCAACATCAGTAATGGCATAAAACAAACATACCAAGGGAGGCTCTACATGAAAAGTGTCCAGTTAGAAAATTTGGTATTATTTTAGATTATTTATTAATTTAGTGAGCTATCGACTCATGAAGTGGACGTATATGAATATGTTTAAATAAATTAAAAACAATTTATTCATGCCTTAATTTGAGTTTTAAACTTTATGGTATGAAATACAAAATCCTTCATTTGGTTCAAAATTCAGTTTTTACAGAAATCATCCATAAAGCTCCATTAAAAGCTTCAAAAATGCTTATTTACCGTAAGAAAATATACAGAGAAATGTGATGCAAGTCTCTTCAAACTTACCTTTCTGAGAAAAATACGTTTGAACATCTTTGAACTTAATTTGACTGCAGTGAAAATCTTCTGTGCTATGCAAAAGTTCAACTGAAAACAAGTTCAAAAGCTGTATATTTATAAGCTTTCAGCACAGAATGTTCATACCCTGAACTTATGTCATCATAATGTATGGGGCTAATTTGCATATTTTGGAATGTATGCTCATCGGAACTGTATGGCACTCGTCTCCAAGCAACCCCTACAAAATACAGATCAAGTCAAGTCAAGTGGCTTTTATTGTCATTTCAACCATGTACAGTGGTACAGTACAGAGTGAAATGAGACAGTGTTCCTCCAAGACCCTGGTGCTACATATGACATATAACGGACAAACACGGGACTACATAAAGTGCAATGTGCGAAAAATTGCAAAAATAAACAAGACAAGACAGTGCAATGGAAATGTGCAAAATGCTGAGTATTGTGCAAAAGTAACTTGGTGTGTGTGTGTGTGTGTGTGTATGTATGTGTGAGTGTGAGATAGTGCTTGGTAGCAATGTGTGAAGGTGTGTGTGTCAGTCCAGTCACTGAGTGTTCTGGCTTGCTGGTACCTCTTTCCAGAAGGCAGCAGGGTGAAGAGTGTGTGTGAGGAGTGTGTGAGGTCCTCCATAATGCTGGTGGCTTTGTGGATGGAGCGGGTGCTAAAATTGTCCATGACGGAGGGGAGAGGGGCTCCAATGATCTTCTCAGCTGCTCTCACTATCAGTTGTAGAGTACTGCGATCTAATACGGTGCAGTTACCATACTAGACAGTGATGCAGCTGCTCAGGTCGCTCTCGATGGTCCCTCTGTAGAAGGTGGTGAGAACAGATGGTGGGAAATGGGCTTTCCTCAGCTTCCGCAGGAAGTAGAGATGCTGTTGGGCCTCCTTAGTTATGGAGCTGGGGTTAGGGACTAGAAAAGGTTCTCCGCCAGGTGGACACCAAGGAATTTGGTGCTCTTGACGACCTGCACAAAGGATCCATTGATGTTAAGTGGGAAGTGAGCTCTCTGTGCTCAACTGAAGTCAACAATCATCTCTTTTGTTTTGTCCACGTTCAAAGACAGGTTGTTGACTCTACATCTCTACAGATGGCCCCTAGTGCAACCCTTCAGCCTCCTAGTAATTGCACCTATGGTACAAATTTGAAGAAACTAGGCGACTTCCTTCCTGTCACCGAGTTGTAACATTCACAAGATTTTTCAGAAAACTTGACCTTTGACCTTGGATATTATACATGGTTTTGCTCAGGATATGTCGGCAATTTCCACTGGAAATGCCTTTTGGTTAAACTGTCAGCAAGGAATTTGCATTTGCACTGTTAAATTTTTATATAGCTTTAATGCACATAAAAAACAGCTGCTTGTTTAAGTGAACATACATTGATTGGGTTTCTTTTGCACTAATAAAGTTGTGGAGTTGTAAAGTATTTTGTCTCACGTCAATTATATCGTCAGTTATATCGTTATCGCAAATTTTCAAATGTATATCGTGATAAATATTTTTGGTCATATCGCCCTGCTCTAACTCTGACTACCTGTCCGCTCTTACCTGTTTCTTTTGCTCTCTCTGCTGTCTTCATCCTCCATCCAACTCTACAGCTATTGTTTGGGATGATATGATGAAACTGAAGGGTGGCTGGGCACCTGGAAAAAAAAAAAGAGGTTGGATGAGGCTGCAGCTCGTGTCCCAGCCTTACTGGCATTGCCCCTCAAACCTGCTGCACCACCCCTTCCCTGCAGCTCAACCAGATCAGGCCACAAGCTCTTTGAGAATCACCTTGTTGGTGTCAAAATACTATTGCATGTCCTTTAAAATATGTTATATGTTAGATTTAACTAAAGAAGTGACAAATGATGGCTCTCTGACGGGCAAAGACAGACAGACAGACAAAGTCCCTAGAGACACAATTTCAGTCAGTTCTATGCCAAGTTGTTGTGAATAAGGGTAAGTAAGGAATTGAGTGTCTTTTTTAATGTTTGAATAATTCATGTTGGTGTTACAGGGCTTAGTAAACAAAAACTAATTTTGTTTAAAGAAGCCAAGTACAAGGACCTCAACAAAGCCTACAATGAGGTGTGCCTTAGGGCTGTTCGATATAACGATATATATCGGATGACGATATAAAAACGTCTATCGTTTCATTTTACGCTATCGTTTGTTTCGTGGTGTTGCAAAATAAACTGTTTACAGCAATATTTTTTCATCATTTTGATGGTCACTGTAGCGGCTATATTAATTTCTTAAAGTTCTCTCTTTCTCTTATATTTAATATAACCACACTACGGACGGACAAGCGCTTGTTTTTTATGCGTTTTCGTTAGCAACAACGACGGTAAAACCACGGCGTGTCCGCTTGTTTATTTTCCACATGAACCTTTCACAATAAAGGTCAAGATCCTGTTGAGGCTTTTCAAAATAAAATGAGTCACGTGAAAGATGCAGAGTATTAACGGATGAGAAGGAAAAAAGAGCCGCCAGGTGCTAAAAAATAAACCTTAGACTCAAACGTTAGAACAGGCTTTTCTCCGCAGCACGTTGTGTAATAAATACTCACAAAGAAAACGGCGGCCGTTACAACTTATGTCTAAAAATGTATAGTTTCATGCATCAGTTAAAACACTCGACTCTAGGTACGCGACGCCCAGCTGGAAACACTTCACGCAAGCCGAGATGCCCGAGATTCACAGAATTTACAGGAAATGTTACATTTTTGTGATTTATATCGTTATATCGACGATAGATTTCTTAATATCGGGATATGAGATTTTGGTCATATCGCACAGCCCTAGTGTGCCTATTGGAGAAAAAATACAAAGTCAGGTTGGCTCAAAGCATTTGTACAGTACTGTATCCGAGGAATTCAATGATATTAAAGCCAAGTTCATAGAAACTTTATATAGCTTAAAGTGAAATTATCAAAGAAATCTCAGCTACTTACCTGCTTTTGACTAACAGTTCTCTGAGTTTTGCTTCAAAGAAAACCTTTGGTTTATTTCAGCTGTTTTCACTTGATATTTACTTTGTTAGTTAAACATTGTTAACCTGCTTTCAGTGTGTCCTGTACATGAGTCCTCTTAGCAAACCATGACATAATATATTTTTGGAGCTGATGAAGCTAAGCTAAAAACTATGGAGGACCACAAGAGCCACGCGCATCGAAATAAAGAATTCTGTGCTTAAATATTGAATTGTAGAATAAATCCTCCATTTGTAAATTAATTTTTGAATTCCAATTTAATAAACTGCATTTCAAAATCCTTTTTCCAATTGCACTTTAATAAACTGCATTTCAAAATCCTTTTTCCAATTGCACTTTAATAAACTGTATTTCAAAATCCATTTTTGATTCCTGTTCGCACAAGATTAAGTTTTGGATTAGCTGTTGGATTAACAACTTCATTTTAAAATCAAATCAAATTTCAAATTTGGGGCTAAACTTAGCCACACCGTGGGATGTAAGGAGCTCTCTGATTGGTCCATCACTGAGGCCGTCTCTCCTGAATAAAGCCCAGGCGCTGGTTTTCCAGTGTGTGCGTCTGATGCCCCAAAGCTGACTCAGAGCCGTAACACCATCAGTGGCTGCAGTATGGAACAGATATGGGTGTGTCCTCATCTCCCAGAGGAGTCCAAATCGTCATCAAACAGCCCTACAGACACAAAAACGTGAAAATATAAACAACAAGACTATCAGCAGTGATTTAACTACTTTAAGACCTCTGTGAAAATCATTTACATCACTGAATTTAAGGCCTTTAAAATCACAGAGCATACAGAAAAAAGTACTAAAATGAATCAATTTCAGCTTTCGTTTTTCGTTTTTCATGATGTATATTGTATTAATAATTAAATTTCATTATCTGCGTCTTTACCACACATTTGCCACACAGGTGTAGATACTGTAGGTTCAGTGAATGCTTAAATTACACTGATTAGAATATACTGGACATTCAAAGCTACGATTCTGTGTTAGAGGCTGGGATTTGATTAATTTATCATATATACAACCTTTGATCATCATTTATGTCCAGTTGAGAATGAATCTGTGCACTCACATATTAAATGAACTGAAATCAGTTGTGCGATCTCCAGTCTTGATATAAGGAATGAGAGAACTGACAGCTGTTATTTTAATCAGCCTGTCTCAGTTGTTTTAACTCTAAGTATCACAAAGTAATGTGGTAACATCTGGACTGACGAGTTTACTGTCAACATTTTAATCGCTAGTTTAAAGGCTGTAGGTTGCAGCCATTGCTCTAACACTGTATAAATGTAACAGGGCTCAGTGCTGGTTCTTATAGTCTGAGCTGCTTCCAGCTTTATTTGTGAAGAGCACAGCAGCTTACAAAACACGTGGCTAGCTCGTACAGCTGAGACGTAAAAATTTCATAAGCTAAGGTGACCTTAAAATGACGGGGCTACGTGAGGCGATGCTAGCGTTAGCCATGTTGGCGCGTTAGCCATGTTGGCACGTTACCTTCAACAGGTGGTCAGACTGAGTAAACAGGCACTGAGTCAGAGGTTGGGCTCTCCGTTTCGCTGCAGGGTCCCTTCATTCTTCACATGTCGAGCCGAGTGTAAATCCCGAGGCTGAACGGCCTATGTACAAGCACACACCCTTCTTAGCAGGGCGAGGCTATGAGCTAGAAAAATCCAGGCAGACAGCCTGTGTCTGTCCAACCAATCAGAGAGCTCCTTACATCCCACGGCGCGGCTAATTTGAATAGCCGCAGTAGCCGCAGTAAGTGGTACAATAAAGTTTTCATCCTGAAGTGATATCATTGTTCCAGTATAAATGTCTTAATTGAACAAAAGTTGCCGCTAGTCAGGGAGATGCTAATCAGGTGCTGGGTTACATATTAGCATAACTGTATATGTCATTTCTAGAGAGTGCAGTGGGATTGTTGTCACTTTTGGACTATTTGCAGCTAAATAACTGATTTAAAGGCTAAATGTAGACAGTTGAGTCTAGTTTGCAGAAATGAGCAGTTGCTGCAGAAGTTGTCCAAAAACTTCAACTGAACTAGAAGGGTGCCAGTGCTCCAGCTTACCATCTTTACTTTTTTTTTAAATTATTTATTATTTATGAAGGAAAAGAACAACAGAAGGGAAGAGGGACAGTGAGAAAGGGCACTTAAAAAAAGAAAGAAGAGAAAAAAAATCTCCTGGATCACCTGTTGAGAGAAAAAGAAGAGAAAACAAGCAAAAAAATAGAGCAACATACTAAACACAACACCATCACGTTAATCTAGCTAAGTGTAAACAGCAGTAAATACTAATGAATGTTGTTGTGTAGCAAGCAGGACCGACAGCGCACATTGTGCTTGGAAATAGCAGCCAATAAAGGTATAGTTTATGTCTATGAACAGTGAACACCCGTGTGCACACCTGTGTGGATCAGCGCACTTGTATTCAAAAGGTTTCTCCATGTAATGGTCTGCTAGAGGATGTAGAGAGCCATAGCCCTGTCCCCCTACCATCTTTACCTGAGTTGTCCCAAAGAGTAAATCTGTTTATTGAACAATCAAACTCAGGTCTGATGGGATCTTTTTTAGTGGTGTTTTTAACCTGGTGGGAGCTTTCACCACATTCCTTATGCTGGATGCAGAAAGAAGAAAAGAGTCAGGGATGCATAGCAAGCACAACAAGACAACAAACAAACATTGTCAGCATTCAACCATCTAATACTTATTTTGAACAGCAATTAGCCAAAATATTAAAAGCTCTTACCTGGGACTGTCTGTAATTATACCCCGGGGGCATTCTGGTTGTCCTGCTTGGGGCCAGATGACCGGCACTAGGTCTTCTAAACTTCCATTTAGCTTATATGGTAAATGTGTCTGATACTTGTGCTATCATCCAGTTAACCATATGATGGGTAAAACTCCATGCTAGAGCTGTATGTTTCGTGGTGTGTTGGTTAGCACTGTTATATCACACACACACAAAAGTCCTTGGTTCAAATTCAGCCTAGAGCAGTTCTATGTGAGATTTGCATGTTCTTCCTGTGCCTGTTTGCTCTGTGTTCTCTGGCTTCCTCCTACAGTTAAAAAAGTATTTATGGGTTAGGTAACTGGTCATTCTAAATTGGATGTACGTGTGAATGCTTGTCTGTCTCGCTGTTTTATCTTTGTGACGTGTGTACCGGGCGCTTGCCCCATGACAGCTAGGCTAGGCTACATCTATTCTACCACCTTGAAATAGATAAGTGGGAAAAAAATGAATGGATGGTCTCGTCTAAGTTATGTACCCAGATTAATTTTTGGGTAAATAATATAATGCTACTGTTTTTCTCAAATTATGGAGCCAAGAATCACAAGGCAGACCACCATGTTAAAACTGAGGCTTCAGACCAAATTACATAGGTGGTCCATTTTAATATACAGTATTTAGTTCAGCCACAGTTAAACAGAGATGACAGATCACATCAGATTTTCCTCAGTTCAGCATACCACTGATTTGTAAAGCCTTACTGAATGATTTCTCAGCATAAAAATATTTATTACAACATAAATGTTTATGCCACTCTGTCTAAAGATCATTTGCGCCAGACTGGATCCGGTTACAGGCTCCCCAGGTGAGAGTTCTTGTCAAAAATTTCTAAAAAGAGCTAGAATGTCACCAATACGCTCTTCTACATCTCCCTCCCTACTTTATACATAGCGGACAGATGGAACTAGGCTATCGGTTTGCTAAAGTTAGCCACGCAATTAGTTCACACACTAATTAGCTGTGAGAGGCAGAGGCACACCAGATTTCCCCAGTGTCTAAAACCCGTTTCCCAGCCTGAAAAAGAGTAAATGAGGTCCTGGCAAAGACAGCAGAAAATATCCAGAAAGAAAAACATGGCAGCTCATACAACAACATTTATCAAAGAGTGGCGTTGTTATGGGAAATGTGAATGGAAATTTTAATCCTGCTTTGTGGGAGAAACAAATATTCCACATTGCCTAATCAGGAGTAACTCAAACATCTATATCTGTTTTATATAACATTAATTCCCCTCCTATAGTTTGGGACGCCCATAAGAGGAGGTAAAATAAATTTAAAGGCTCACAAGGTGATCAGCAGGAGAAAAAGAAAGAATTTAGATGGTGTCTAAACTTTCCATGAACCCTCCCCCACTTTTGTTTATCACCGAATAATCTTGTAAAAATTAGACCATCTTAGGGCTTTAATTTCATGTAAATATCTCTCATCCTGCCCTCTTTGCTGCTGGGATGAAATGTGGTTTCACTTTAGGGCCAGGGGTTCTTTAAAAAGCCAAATTCCCACATGCTTCTATTTGTTTTTACTGCTAGCCAAATGTTTTACTTCACTGGAAAGAGAAAATAATGTCTGGTGAGTGTTCCTGCAATGTGTGGGCATGTGTGGAAGCACATGTGTATGAGTGTATACTGAGGGGAAACTGCACGCCCGAGAATGTGGAAGAAATACAAAACAATTAAAGCTCTGTTAAGAGAGTGCAGTGCTGGCAGGCATCTCATATCAGGTGCAGCAGAGACCCAACAATGGCATGCTCTGGGGTGGTGAGCAGATCGATGTCAGACGTCTCACTTGTCATGAAAAAGGCCCAGATGCTTCACTTGATGGACAGTCTGGACACATTAGCCATTCAAAATGGACATAAGTCATGAGAAGGTCAACTTGATGCCTTCAACCTTAAATGAAATCCCTGCAATTTCCCTGCAAAGTCTTTGATGAGAATCATTACTGTTTCACTGGTTCACTGATCAGGTCACACAGTAAGAGCCAATTTTATCATTTCTATTTATGGTAATGCCTCCAACTAGCACAGCTATAGTCTTTAAACCAAATCTCCTTTTCAACAATGGCATCATCTCAAAGCACATTATTTTTCAGTTTCAACATTTGCCAAAAGTAGCAGAAATCACACATTTTCATCATCTGGGCCTTTTGTTTTAGGCAAATAAGGAGGGAAATATTCAAAGCTTCCCATTCCAGGGAACATTTTGTAACAATCAGGTTTCTGAGCAGTGTCCAGCAGACTTCACATTGTTTCTCTAAGGGGGAGAAAAAAATTCTCTGGCATCATATGAAAGCGGGGGAGGCCTGATTGGAACATTAGCTATTCATGCACTTGTACTTCCCTGGGGGGACGGGATCGGGAATCCCACCCATTTACCAGAAAACGAGAACGTCTCAAGGAAACTGATCCCGATCTGATGGATCTGGGTGGAGCTCTGTTAAGCTGTTTTTCCTTTCACTTTTAGACCAAATCTTTTTCAGAATGTAATATTCTAAAAAAAAAAAAATTACTTCTTTCTTTTTAAGATATTTAGCTGAAACTCCTTTACAGAGCTGACTGACAGTTGACTGACCAGTCAAAATTTAAATTAAAAGAGAGAAAAAAGTTCAAATCTAGTTCTTTTCCCTTCTTGATTTTTTTGTATGATCATTTTCATCTACAAAAACCTAATTAACCAACCGATACATTAAATAGTCTGTGAAGACAAATGCAAACAAAGCATATATTTAGTATTCATTCTGTTTTTATTCTACACATCAAGCGAGCACAGAGTAAAATTAACATTCATTCAGGGTTGGGCTCTGGATGTTCCTCTGTTTCTCTTTTTGGAACTGGGCATGTTTGTATGCATACAATGAGTTAATCAGGGCATTTACTGTATCCTTCTTCAGTTGCTTGCTTGTGAGTTGTTCATCATTCAGTTTTGTAGTCAATAACTGAAAAGCATGCTCTGTTGTGTTGAGATCAGGTGACCCACTTGGTCATTGAAAAATATATCATTTCTTTGTCTTGAGAAACTCCTGCTTTTGCGGTATGCTTTGGATTGTTATCCATTTGCAATGTGAAGAGTTGTGTTCTGTTTTGTAGCATTTAGCTGAATATGAGCAGAGAGTATAACTCTGTACATGTCACAATTCATCGTTCACATCATCAACAGGTGTTTTAACCTCTTTGCAGACCTCTTTCCATTCATGAAGCCTTCTCTAGATCGTAAACTATTATATGTCTACCTCCTATAAAGCATTCTTGATTTGTTGTGAAGCAGTTTTCCTTAACCATGGAAATAATTCTGTCATCATCCACGTCTGAGGTATTTCAGTCCTTCTGGTGTTGCTGAGCTGACCACTTCTTTTTAAGAATGTAGAAGATTGCTGATTTGGCCACTCCTGAATCTTCCAATGAATAGCCATGAAATGCAAGTTCAATATGTGGAATCATCTCCATTTCTTTTGTCTGCCTAATTTGTCATGGAATAATGAGAGAAATTGCCCCTTTTGCTGTGAATTGTCTAATTACATGTTAGCCTCTGAAAAATGGGTCCTATGTCTAAAAATGGCCATATATTCCTGGCCCATTTACACCAATGAGGTGCCATAAATAGTGTAGGAATTCTGTGTGTCAAAGACCCTGAACCCTCAAAGGCCCTAAGGACTGAAGGCATGCATGAGCCACTGCCTCATAACTTTCCTGTTTCTTCAGTGACAGAGAGCCTATTTATGCTCGCATTTTGAGAATAAATCACATTTGGGAAACATTGCCATGAAACTTTTTCTTCCTTTATGAGCAGTGATGATAGCGGCTTCTCTGAAGGCATATGCAGACAAATCCAGAGTTTGTGTTCAGATTGTTTGTGGAAGTCCAAGACAGTGTGAGATAAGGACAGAGACAGAACGGCTGAGACAAATGTGCGTCCACATAATCCACGTAAATTGTTTTACCTAGACTGAATACTAGACAGATAGAAGAATGAAGATGATGCCAGAAAGTCCCAAGGTTTTGAAAACTGATATTATCACCACCACCTTACTTGATAAACCTCAGCCACCTGATGCTCACAGTAAACAAAATCAGCCTTCAGGAATTTCCCCTTTCACATAAAGTTATTATTCAGACCAGATCAAATCCACTTTTTTGTTTCTTCCTCTTTTATTTTTTGTTTTTTAATTTTTTCTTTTTTGCAGTTTCTTTGTGGTTTATTTGCAGTTAGTGCGCTACCAATCAGTTAACATAAGCCACATACAAATGCTATGTTAATTGATACATTTATATACTATTGTAAAGAGGGGTTCAGCCACGGTCAGACATCTGAAGGGTCAGGGGGTTGTTGCAAGTATGTTTCTGTTAAACCTCCAAGAGTGAATCTATTTTCTGAGGCACCTCTGACACTCATCTAGACCTCAACAATGCCCCCTTTCTCCTGTCTGCCTCACGCTTGGCTGGCCTCTCTGAATACGACCCAGGGTGAAATAATCCATACTCCTGATCCCCCACACAGCACTTACATAAAGAGCACCCACCTAACCACACATGCAAAGCTACACATTTTAGTCCTTAAATGTTTTTAGGAGCTCATTGAAACAAATGCACAACCTTGTATAGAGTTGGCAGCCACCTGCAACTTTAAACCTCGACAAACTATAAATGAGAATTCACATTCACAAAGGACTATAAATAAAGCACACATAAAAAACGAGTTGGTGCACATAAAAGATACAGAAAAAGTGTATCTCAACCTTCCCATCTTCCACAGAAGTGTATGGAAAACTTAGCTAAAAGCGCCATCATGTGGAAACGTTTGGAAATACACAGACTTTACCTTCAACACTTTCAGCATTACACACACACACACACACACACACACACACACACACACACACACACACACACACACACACACACACACACACCATAGTATCTAGTTTCTTTGGATTATCGTAAAGTAAAGAAATAAATAAATAAAGGTGAGGGTGCATTAGCGCACGCAGCATGGGTATCTTACACATCTGTGATGTTTCATTCAGATGACATTGCCAAGCCACTTTCTGCATGCATTACATTTTTATGGCTCCAGAGTAAGGATCCGGGTGCTTTGGAGCATTATATGAAATGCCAAAGGAGACCTGAAACTCCCGAGCAGCTGAAATCTTACACCAAGCAAGAATGAGAAAACATGTTACTGTCAAAAATAGAGCTTAGTATTTAGCATTTGCAGATACAGAAGGGTTTCAACATTTCATATGCTGTCCCATTTTAAATATAGGGATCACTGGAATTTGAAATCATTGCATTAAATTTCCACAAACCATTATGATTTTACACGGCCCCAGCATGTTTTGAAAATGTGGTTGTGAATGAAGAAGTAAACTGGAACATGTTCATCATGATGTTGCCTCTGAAAAGTAAAAGGTATCTGTCCTTTACAACTAAATGTTCTGTGTTGATAACGTACAGCAGGGTTTAGCCCAAAATAGCACCATTTTGGGCATCATAACACAGAGGGAGTGAGTTAGGAGGAGGGCAGGCCTGCTGCACTCTGGCTGGGATCCATACTTAACACATAATCTATATTATCTTTAGTCTGCATGTTGACACTTTCCGGATACGCTCAGTAAATAACCACAGAGACAAGTAAGACTTCATTTTCTTCTATTTCGCTCATGGGAAATTGTAAAAGTTTATTGACATGTTTTGTTGAATACTATAATGAATACTTTAGTTGATTTTTGTTTTATTGATCGGTTTTTGTCTGTTTTTGTCTCTTCATGCTTTAGTGAAGAACTGATGAGGGTCTTTTTTTCTCCTGATCAGTCATACCAGTATTTTTTGTGAGCTTTTGCTTTGAAAAATTAAATCTGCAACCTCATAAATACGAAGCAATATTTTTTGAGTAAAATGCAACTCAAATATTCAAATACATGAAATTAAAGGTTTATTTATTCAAATAATTGATCATTAAGGCAGCTGTACTTGGCATAAACTATATGTGTACAAGTGAATTTAATTTGACCAGATTCCATTAAATGTAACATTTTATATTGTACTTCTGCAACAAAATTACATCAGTACATAAAATTTACATGTAATGTAATTGCTTAAAGTCTTACACACACACACACACACACACACACACACACACACACACACACACACACACACACACACACATATCTATATCTATATCTATATATATATATATGAATGCTGTTTTCTGGCGTCATACTCTCTGCAAATGTTTATTTTATAACAAGACAGCTGCTGTCTTTGTTGTCTAGGTAATGTGTCCTGAACCGATTCATTAATAATTCATTACTTTTCTTTTGAAACTTACACCCTTGTATTTTACACCACTCTCAGAGTAAGGGTATATCCCCTTGACATTGGCCTCCATCGAGCAAGTTGTCATGTTTTGATAAGAGACCGAGGGTGGTGAGGTCATCATCTAGACTCCTTATCTTTACAGCCATTTAAAGGGTAGGAACCTTTGGTGGCTCTTTAACAAATTTTTGAACATGTGGATTTCGTCACTGTTTTAATGCATTTAACTATTTAATTCTTTAAAGACTTTAAAACTGATTGAGTGTATATTTAAAAAATCGAATCTTTAAAAAAAAATAAAAATAGGAAAGAATACTTTTGTTTGTTTTACTGCACTAATTGAATATAAAAATATTTTTGTATCCAAAGAATTATTATTACTTTCCTTGTGTTTTCACCTGTCTCAATACTTTCCCCTCCCTTTTCTATGTAGCCCTTGTGTTTTCCCATTCTTTTCCCCAGTCACCTCTGTTTATTGCCAGCATTCTTTGGATCTTCTCTGACGTTCGCGCCAGAAAACTCAGGGAAGATGATTATACACTGTTTTATTTTAGGCTGTTTATTTTTGGGATAACCAACGTAAAAGAATAGTGGCGATGTCTTTGGTCCAGGCTGTGAAACAATCACTTTACACTTTTAGAGAGGTCCCAAAAATTCATTGCAATGACAGCACGCCGGTGCATTAGTGCATACTGTTGGCCTGCTCATCTGTAAAGTTTCCATTACTGCTGAACAATATGCAGTTTTTAGAGTAACTGCTGGCATTTGCCTGTAATTCGTTAATGTAAAAGAATGGGCCAAGCCACATTCTGCAATTATCCAAATGGCATGTGGCATTTCAAACTGACTTGCAGTAGTATAGCTCCACGTGTTCACAATAGTTCAGCTTATATTATAACATGCATATGACTGTGTGCATGTGTGTCAAGGCAGAGGACGAGGTTAATCCATCTGCTCAGACAGCCGAAGGAGTGAATTGTCTCAATTTGGGAGAAGGGAAGAAACACATAATCTCATGTCCCGCCTGCCCCTCATCGAAGCTGGCAGTAGTTTGGACTAGGGGGTGTGGGTGTGGGTGTGGGTGGAGTAGGGGGTTATAGCTTGGTATAGCCATGTCAGTGAAAGGGCACTTGGATACACATACAAACACATACAACTATACACACATACACCCAGGGTCGCCTCCAGAATTTTTTCATAGGAGTCACTAAAAATATTGGGTTGGTACACCAAAGACAGCATTTCCAGTTTTATTATGCTGTTGTCAAATATTAATTACTTGAAAAATATAGGAAAAACAGAGTAAGAAAAGAATGATATGCCTAGTTAATTTCCTGCTATTAAAGTTGCTAGAAATGCATTTTTCCCTCCCTGCGAAGAGCTTAGATCTGCATCTTTGACATTTCTCACCCAAATTGAATAATTTTTTGCAGTTGAACCTATTACAGCCATTGGCTACAGCTAAATGCTTCCCTTTTCTTCCAGAAAACTGCTATACTGAAGACTGACTTGAGTATCAGGTGATTGAAAGTTGCTACAACACGAGGATGGAGACAGAACCAAATCCAGAAGAAGGAGCCAGCGCTCCAGACAATTCCAAGGAAGAAGGAAGTCTGGACACATCAGGGTTTGAAACAACTGCTGAGCGTCTGGAGGAGGTGATAAAAAGCATGGAGGTGATGCTTTTGGACGTGGAGCAGTTGAGGACCACCTGCAGTGAACAGGCTTCTGAGCTGATGCATGCAGCAGCAGACCTCAGGAAGCAGCAAGAGGACCTTAAAGAGAGCTACTCCGAGCTGTCCCGAGAAATACAGGAAATCGTGGAATCAATGGACGACCTGTTCGGCACCAAGAGTGCCTGTGAACCTCAAGAGAAGCAAACACAGAAACTGAACCAGCAGCTTTGAGGGACAAAAAGTGACTGGCAGATTTTGCTTCTCTTTGCAGAGTGTTTGGGGTTGTGGTTTTGAGTTTGGATGCTTACATTTTGAATGGATGGGTTGGTGACGGGGCGAGATGCTGAAGTTTGACGTTGCTGAATCGTACTTTCTTGTCTTTGTGAAGATTTTTGTCATTGATTGCTAAGTCTAGCAACCACAATATTTTTTCTTATTTTTATAATATAATATCATAATATAATATCACTGACTTTATATATATATATATATGAATGCTGGATTTTCCCTTAAAATAATAGTTTCATTTAAACATTAACAATATGAACCCAACAAAGGCACAGTTTATTGCCTTTCTTTTTTGTTTGATTGCTATGTACTTGCATCTTAAAGGCGATGACAAGAGACTATAACTTAAAGCCTATTCTGCCATTTAACTAAAGATTTACTATCAAGCTTGCTGTCATTATTCTCCCCCCTATATGATATACTATTATATACTCACATTCTGTTTTGATTATATAGTTTTCTCTCGTCAGCCTGAATGGCTCCTCTAGTATTGCAGCTTATTGGCACAGGAATGTTGATGTTCACTGATTCCCGGTGTTCCTTGTCCTCCATGCTATGTTCACATCCAGGCCATGCTCCACTGTGGTTTCTTGCTAAAATAAAACTAAATAGAGCTTTAAACCTATGTTTACTTCCCACTAGCTCCCCTGTTGTGATTTACATGTCTGTATTTAGTGGTTACAGGATGTGTGAAGGAGACAATCAGTGGTGAGACACTTCAGAAAAAGCAATCAATGGAAAATTCTCTTTCATACTGAATCACATTTTAGTGCACTTCACAAATAATACAACTTTAAGATATGCAAGTTGCAGAAACATATTTAAATTGCATGTGATGACATATGTAACCTCCTTTATATTATGAAATTGACCAAACTTTGATGATGTTCCATTTCTGCATGAATCTATACATTACATATACATTTGCATAATTTCTGTACCTCCAAAACATTTGTGTGAATAAAAAGACTTGATGTAAATTAACAACATGAGTCTCAGTACGTGGGAGTTCTAACTTCAGACATTCTGATCCAGCAAGAAACATATTTACGATCAAAACAGGAAAAAAAAAAAAGGAAAGAAAACCAGTGTTTCTCTTAGTGGTTGAAATCTGACACTTTATGGGCTGTGGTGTCAGTAAGCAGTGAGAGGGTGATGGAAGAAGAAATGCTGGGTGTCATTGCCTGCCGTCACTGCTGAAGTGCACATCCCACCGTGCAGCTGGTCAGCAAGCTGGGAATTCACTTCAATCAGGTAATTCAGTAATAAAATTTTACATGTTTTTTTTTTATTATCCAGCTTTTCATTTGTATTTGCATGGAATAGATACTTGTTAAGACTTTAGCAGGGGTCCTGAGGGACTCAGGTTTCATCTGATACACATTAATCTGTTAATGGATGAATGAACTGTACGCACATCATTTGTGTTAAATGGAATTTCTTGCACTGTAAGTTGCGTTAATTAATTGCTATCCTCATCAGTAGTTCAGCAGTGGCTTCAGGTGAACATGAACATCCTGCAAGTCCTGGGACTCCTACAGCTGCTGGCTGTACCTGCTTTTACAGTGAGTTTTTTTATGTTAACAATATTAATAGCATTGTATTATTACAGATTCATATCAACAGTACCTTATGACACAGGAAAATATTCCTTTGATTTTTTTTTTTTTTAAGTGGTAAATGATTTATTTTCTGATGTGCAAGCATGATTAGTTCAATGTGTCACAGAACAGGTTTGTAAAAATGTTGTGTAATGTATTAGTGTGAGTTTGTGGCTAAATGCTATTTTTTTTAGTGCGTCTTGCATGCTTTTAGTGTGTGAGTTAGGGATTTGTGTCGGGTCCTGATGTCCCATGTGGGAGCACAACATGTTCCAGAGCCTGACTTTGAGTTTCTCTTATTTGTTTAGTTGACACGTTCGACCCACGACTACTGGGGTGAGTTTGGAGCCTATGGACCCTGCAGCCGCAGCTGTGGCACAGGGGTGGCAGTGAGAACCAGGAAATGTATTACTTCAAGGTAGGGCAAAGAAATGCATGTAAGTAAAGTAAGTAAAGAGCCTCATATTCATATTCATTGCTACTGTGTTTTGAATACATGAACTCAAGGTAATTTTGTATTAATTTGTAACATTACAAAAGACTATTCTTATATCTTTTTTAATTTGTGTCTTTTTTTAACACTTGAGTGTGCAAATGCCACTTATTTCATTTCCTTCTGCAGGACAGATGGTGGCCATAACTGCATTGGATCCTCCAAATCATTCCGCACCTGCAATACACATGTAATTATCCTTTAAACCCATTTTAAAATACTTGCACAAAGAGAAAACAGATAGTATCTTGTTTAAATGTTCGACTTCCTGTCATGCAGGAATGCCCGGTGAGCTCAAGGGATTTCAGGGAGGAGCAGTGCTCCCAGTTTGACAGAATGGACTTTAATGGAAAACGCTACACGTGGTTGCCTTATTATGGAGGTACATGTACAATATGTACAACAATATTACATAAATTTGAGTGTTTTTAACTCAGGTTTGTGACTCCCTTACCTTTTCTAGCAGCTAATCCATGTGAGCTCAACTGTGTCCCAAGAGGAGAGGATTTCTTTTACAGACACAGAACTGCAGTGGTAGATGGGACCCTGTGCTATGTGGGCCGCAGTGATATCTGTGTGGATGGCGTCTGCAGGGTGAGATTTGGAGCTGCAGATTAGAATTATGCATGTAACTCTTACTTAGTTTGAATATTTGGGTTTCAATGTACCAAATGATCCAAGAGCAGGGTCTTATAATAATGAATCTAAATAAGGTTGAAAGATCAGCTGTATATTTTTTACTTTTAAAGATGCAGATTATTCAAAGCAAAGAAGTTTTTTCTTTATTGCTAACTTTTGTTTGTCAGCCAGATTTAGAAAAAAAAAAAAGATTGTTGAAGTTAAAGGTAGAAAAAGAATACATAAGATATTTCTATTGTTATCCTTAAAGTGGAAACTAGGCCCCTGTCTTTGAGGGTGGATGCAGTCTTTTAGTTTTCTTTTAGTCATAGAGAATTTTACTCTCCTAAAAGGGGATTTATAGGACTATCTTTTCACTTTTGTAATACCTGTTGGTTCTTTTTTTTATAGTTATTTCCTGATAATTTGTCTTTTCTTTTTTTTTTAGATACTGACCCGTGGAGAGTTTATGGGCTTGGATGAAGACACTAACTCAGTACACTCTTCTGCTCCAGTTGTTGTTGCTGCTCCTCATCCAAGAGAGACATTCACATATGTCTATAGAGCTAGTGTGTTTGGCGAGTGCTCTACCTCGTGCAATAGAGGCATGCAGCATCGTAGTGTGGAGTGTGTAGTTGAGGACCCAGTGAACCCCCGTGTGGTCGACGAGACTTACTGCATTGCCCAGCGCCTGCAACGGCCACCGAGTCAGCAGGCCTGCAACATGCATCCATGTACTGCAGAGTACAGCGTGTCCAGCTTCAGTGTGGTATGTTGCCTACAGTTAAAAACTATCATATTTGAACTATCCTAATGATATGAAACAGAATGAAAGCAGGATTTATGGTATTTAAGTTGATAGTATTTAAGGTAATATTAATCCGACTATGATTTTCAAATCTGTAAAAACAGAGAAACACACTAGTTATGTCTACTTAGACCATCTTTGCCATTTAATTTTTTTTTTTTTGCTCTAACAGTGTTCACTGATACAACATTTATCTTGGATAGAGTATGACCTTGTTCATATATGATTATTACACTGCTTGTATTTATCAACTCAAATCAGTTAAAAATATTAACTAAGTTGTTGCATTTGATGGTCAGTGTTCAGCGACCTGTGGAGAAGGACAGCAGACAAGGGAAGTTGTTTGCGTTGGACCAGGAGGCGAACATCTGCCTGATCATGCATGTAGTGGACTGGTTCGACCTCCTTCTGTCCAGGCCTGCCGCAGACCTGCCTGTTACACACGCATAACCTGGCATATGACAGAGTACGGCCTGGTAAGAAAACATAAAGCAAAAAAAAGCTTTAACTGTTATTTCCCTTTCCGCGTTACTATCTTTGTTTATCTTGCAGTGTTCGAGAAGTTGTGGTGGTGGTGTGAGGGAGAGGAGAGTTGCCTGTTTTGACACTGATTTGAACCCCTACCCTGAAGATCGTTGTGGGTTAGCTCACAGACCACATTCTGTGGAGGAATGCAACACGCAGCCCTGCCCTGGGGTGCAAAGTGAGTGACATCTGAATGCAGCAAGTTCTGATAATTTTTACTTTTATTTATTTATTTATTTATTTTATATGGTCAACCTTGTTTCTTTTCCAGCGGTCCCAAGTGTGCAGGACCCAAGGCCAGGTGGAAGCACTATTAGAGGATTTGTGCCCCATATTCCAGAAGAACCTTCAGGTATGAAGAGTGCAATTTGCGGAAATGTTACCATCTTTCTTTGCATGGTTGAGCATGCAATTTCTTTATATGTGGCACTACAACATAAGATCACCCTTGTCTGTAATAGAACCTCATAGAATCATATCATCCCAATAGAGCACTTTTCTCTCAGACTGCAGGCTTGCTTGTGGTTTCTAGAGTTTTTAAAAGCAGAATGGGAGGCAGAGCCTTCAGCATTCAGGTCCCAGTTTGGATTTGGGGGAAGTTTACTTTTAAGACCAAGCTCAAAATGCTCTTTTTTAATGAAGCTTATAGTTGAGACTGGATTGGCTGACCCAGAAGCAGATCGTAGCTATACTGCTATAGGGCACAAACTGCTTCAGGAACTTGAAGCAGTTTTAGTCCTCTTTTAGTCCTGTCTCTATGCTCTTACCCACTATTGCAAAATGGTTGTTCATATGGAGTTGTTTGATTTTAGGGGTTTGCCTTATAGTACAAAGCTCCTTCATGCATTTTTTCTTGTGATTTGGTACTACTGAATTGAACTAATTTGAACTGAACTGATATTACAGTGCTGAATAATGAATTAATGAATATTTAGAGACACTCACCCACACAGACATAGCAGTGTTTCACAACTCAGAGTGCATTTTATATATGTGAAATCAAAGCCATTGTAAAAAAAAAAAAAGTTTGTTAAGTTAAGGCGCGGACAGTAATTTTAGTATTGTAACACAGTTGAGGTTTCTTCACGCAATAAAGATAATGTACGCTTTCGGCATGTTGTAATTGTTGCTGTCTAGACTATGACTGTGCTGCCCTCCCATTGCCTTCTTGTATTTCATAGACAAACAGAAAATTCCCAACTTGTTTTAGCCTAATTTCCAACTTAGATAACTGGAGGTAAGCCACAAGCTCAAACACAGACATTTCTTTTTGCTTCTACGAAGCGTTTTCTGTATTATAAAAGTTGTTTTTTTTGTTTTGTTTTTTATAAAAACAACAACAATAAACTTTTCATGACTAATCTTTTATTACCTACAAAGAATGACCTGGATGACTGAGAACCTACACAGACTTATTAAGGAATGTTATTCAACAGCTTTTAAAAGTAGAAAGGAATGCACGCATATAGTATATTTGACCTCATTCGTTTACTTGCTTCAGTTTCAAGGCCAGCTACAAACACTGTGTATGACCCTTACCCTAATGAGGTGAGACCTCACTGTACGCAGTCGCCTTACGGCTGCTGTCCTGATGGCCGTACCTCTGCCACGGGGCCCAGGAACCAGGGCTGCTCACAAGAAGACTGTGTCCGCACTAGGTAACATGAGTACCTCTAAACACTAGTTTGCAGAAAATGCAGATGAAAGTGATGTGAAAGTGTTGAGGAATTTTCCCCCCATTTTCAAACTGAAATTAAAAAAGAAAAATCATCGTCTCTGTTTTAGGTATGGCTGTTGTTTGGATGGGGTGACACCGGCTCGAGGATTCGGACAGGCTGGGTGTCCTGAGTACCAGACTGTGGTAGGAATCACATTATTAACTGATTTTATGAGCCAGTCACAGTTAACTTTTCTGAATAATATAACAGCTGTGTATATAAATCTGGTCATGACCTTCACTAAGTAACAAAGTATTTGCCAAGTTTACTAAATTTGAGTGTTCACCAAAAAGATAAGGTCAAATAGAAACACTACAGGGATAAAATATCATGTGTTTTTAGAGCATTATTCACAATAACAACCATAAGAAAGTATCTTTGTCTCTGCAAAACAATTATATAATCATATATGTAACGCTTAATATTTCTTTCACCATTTAAAATGTCTAACAATTGCAGCTCTTTTTCTGCAGACCACACTACAAATATAATGTATATATTGCTTTGTTTTCTCCTATATCAGCAGCACCCATCACCCACTCCTCCATCCACTGGCAATTTGTGCTCCCTGCCTCGTGATGAGGGCCCCTGTGAAACCTGGACGGTCCGGTTCTGCTATAATCCTGCCACTGCCAAGTGTACCGAGTTCTGGTATGGAGGCTGCCAGGGCAATCCCAACAACTTTGCGTCCCTGGAGGCATGCCAACGAGAGTGTGGAGGTGTGGCGAGGGTGCCTGTATCCACACCTCCAAGAGAAACTACAAGGAGAGTGACACTCAGGGACCTTCTGAGAGCAAGGCCATAACCACACATGCCACTGATATCTCCAAAAGTGCCCAGTCATGCTCCCTGTTTGAAGAAAATCAAGTGATTTTGGTACACAAATGTAGCCTATAGTATATACTCCAAATAAAGAAAAAAAAGAATAACAAACCACATTACATATTTCATTTAAAAATATGATTTACCATCACAAATATTATAGCTCTTGGTCCTGGTTTCACTGTCTTTCAGTTTGTTTTTGTGATCTCCACTATGTCAGTGTATGTGTTTTTGCCCTGTAGGTCGAGATTAAAACAAAAAAAATAATTTCATTGTAATTACTCAAATTAAATCATATATCCAATTAATAAATTTTCAGCTATGTTGTAATTTTGAAAGAAAAAAAGCTTTATTTGCATCTTCATTTCTTGTAGGGCATCATTACTGACATGTCAATACACGAGCAGGATAATAGTAAAAGCTACTCAGAGGTACTCCCAAGTCCACAAGGGGTCACCACAACAGCTAGCTCCACTTGTATGCTGGATGTCTTTCCTGATGCAGACCTGAAGGGTTTTGTGTGTCCTCCCAGGGATGAACCAGAGATCTCTCTATGTTAAGTGAATGTGTAAACAGCAAAACAATATAATAACTACAATTTAAATTTAAAAATTTTCCGCATGAAATAATTAGCAAGTGAGTTCACAAACTCATTAGAAAAGTCATTTATTGGGGGGGCCGTTTTCCCACAAACTTCTGTACAACCACAAGTCTTTTATGCAGGAGACTTGCAGGGGCTGACAAAGCTTTCAGCCCCTACTGGCCATTAAAAGTAAGGCAGCTTTAGAGCGCTTCTCTGCTGGCTACACTTTTCAGATGCACAACCTGGGTCCATTTAAATAATGTCTATGATAATTTAAAAAAGAGAATTTAGAAAAAATAATGTGTACCTTTACAAACAAAGTCTGCTGAAAAAAAATCACCTTTTAATCATTACTGTGGCATTATCGGACTTTTATTTTGAAGCAAAAACTATACTTTGAAGGGACTCGATTTTACAACCGGAAGAGGTCTTTTTCACTTCCCCTAAATTTCTTTTAGACCAAACAGCTACATCGCACGGGGTTCTGAGAAGTTACTCTGAATACGAGTTTTTTTCAGTTTTGCATAGCCAGTAAATAGCGAGGCTTTGCGTTGAAAACAGAGATGGTAAGTGTGTTTTATTTTACATCTAAAGAGCTAATAATTCTCAGTTTAGGCCACACTAGCTTGTGCTAATCACACACAGCTAAGCTAATAAGCTTCGAGGCTAACGCTTTGCTATTCTTATCAAACACGCATTTTTGCCCACCGCTTCGTTGTTTCTTAAAACGTAATTTCACCATCTAATCAAATTACATATTTTTATTAATGTGAGATGTGGCTGAAGTAACGTTAAGGTGGATGTTTTGTAAAAGACTGATGAAGTCGGTGGTCTGCAGCTGAATGACCATCCTTACACTGGAGTTGGAAAATGTCTGGGCAGAAGGTTACACAAGTCTCAAACTCGCAAAAAACTCGCATCAGCTGCCCAATTAAGGTGATTTGGTTTGACACGGAGAAACTACGTGGTGGTGTGTATTAAACATTATCAATCATTTTACAGTCGCACACAATTTTGCTTGTCCAACCAACCAAGAGACCAGAGGGCCGCACATACGCTGACTATGAGTCAGTTAATGAATGCATGGAGGGTGAGTCTGTTTAATGTTTTCATTCATAAATCATCTCGAGTTTTTTTTTTAAATATTTACTTTCAGTGTAACAAGTAGTAGTAGCAGATGCAATTTTATTGAATTCGTCATCTATTGTGATTCCTCATTCTTTTTAAGGATATTTTTCTCATAGTAAATACATACAAATTATAAGCCAGTGAATAATAAATTCATCCTAGTACCAAGTATTGTCTGTGTATGGGATTATGTGGTTCAGCTTAATTTGTGAAAAAACCCCAAAACAAAACAGACTGGCAGTAATCACTTTCTAGTTTCTGGAAAGAAAACATGAGAAAAGACTTTTTTTTTTTTTAAATTATGTGACTCTCTTTAAACTATGGACTCAGGAAACATAAAATTCATTTTTCTAAGTCAACATCCTTTTCATATAGCACAAAAAACGTGTAAACTTGTGATTACTATAAAAGTTTAAAAATAACAACAAAGAAACTTAATAAAAAATTAGGAATACAAAGGGTTTTAAATCTTTTTTTGAATGTAGACGCAGCTCTAATTGACCTCAGGTCAGCAGGCAGCTTGTCCCAAAGAACAGGATGACTGTGACTGAAAGCACTCTCAGCAAACTGACTAAAAGTATACACTGGAAACCATTTGCAATGATATGGCAACCAGAGACCATAGAAAGTTATATATTTTGTAACTTCTATCGCCTGTGAGTGAAATAACTGCTGGCGAGCCAAAGTGGGCAGAACAGGCGGCAAGCGACTGAAGAGACTACCTATGAGAGCGAAGAATAGTGTTGCTTGACACATGACCTGCTAGTAAATAAATTACAGGGTCACCTAATTTGAGCCTGGAATATCCAAAACCAACCGTCTGGCAGCTTCAAAGCAATGTGTGATGGATGGTTCAGTGTGTTTGCGGCTTTACGCTAATGGGTTTTGAACTGCAGTTGAGCTCTATTGAACAGAGATTATTGGTATGATATTCAGAACTGACTGTGATAAAAATGCATACATTTACTCAAGTTATGCATTCCGTAGTAATGGGGTTATCATATACCTTTAATGCCTTTATTATCTGTAAAGTAAGAGGTGTTTACAATTGTGTTGTGTGTCTTGAACTGCAGTATACACTTTTCAGATTCAGACTACCGTATTAATCCCAGAGGAAATTATGTGGTCACAGTTGCTTCAAGACAGTAATAATAGTAAATAACAGATTACCGTACCAGTTAAATACAAGATATTTCAAAATAGCTCTAATAAATACAGATACAAATACAGCAAGTGATGCCAAAGGTTTGTTTGTTTTCACTTATTACTTTATTCCCTTTATTAGGGCCTCTTTATCTTGTCTTTCTCTTTCAGTGATTACTGTACACCATACAGTCTCTGTAAATTACTGTTGTTTTTTGCTATTTTAACTTTTTCCTGTGGATTGCATTTTTTGTTGTTGTTGTTTTTGCTTCCATTCAGCATGTCATGTGCCTCTTCCCCAGGTGTTTGCAAAATGTATGAAGAGCATCTCAAGAGGATGAATCCAAACAGTCCCTCCATTACTTATGACATTAGTCAGTTGTTTGACTTTATTGATGACTTGGCAGATCTGAGCTGTCTTGTGTAAGTATAATTAGCTGTGTATGAATTTGAATGCAACACAACATTCCCTTTGGATGCATTGGTCACGTTTCAATAAAATATTTTACTTTTTATACAGATACAGAGCTGACACTCAAACATATCAACCATACAACAAAGACTGGATAAAGGAGAAGATATACGTCCTCTTACGGCGTCAGGCTCAGCAAGCAGCAAAGTCAGTTTGACAGGGGGAATTCTTTCATATTGTACCAAACATGAGGAAGAGAGATTGGGAAAAATTTGGGGATGTGAAAAAATTTGGGGATTTTCTTTTTGGAAATGTCATCCTTGGCAGCATGTGTGTGTATTTGTAATTTGTAACGCAAAGCCCTTTTCAGACATGGTTCCACCACTGTGCTTAAGTGACGGCATTTTTTCCATTCAGGCCACTTTTTGCAGCTTCATTCAGACATGCAAGCTCTTTTCACACGTGCACTGCAGCCTGATGTCTTTCTTGACATTACCTGAGAGAGGTGCATGTAAGAACACAAAGGTGTGATGCAGTTGGATTGGACATTAAATGGATTTCAGCCAGGAACAAAATTCATGTAATGTGCATAGGAACTTAGTAGTCATATTGTGTCCTTTCTATAGGATATTGTGCAGCTCCCTCACCTAAACCACATGGAAGGCTTGCTTTTGTGTTACATGTGAGAAAGAACTTTACACAATGTCCTGATATGCCTGTTCCAACATTTTAAGTTTGTGTGTGAAAACGGCTATACTGGCAACTGTGGCAAAAGTGTCATTGATCTCGCAGGACATTTGCCATGCATGAATTAATTAGTATTCATTACCTTTTGGAAGTAATACATAAAAAAACTGATGAGGTTAGGCATTTAATTATGAATCTGACATGTGCCATCAGAGGAATAAAAAAGACTACATGTATGAAAAGGGCTTCTTTTCTTTTTCTTTGTAAAGACTACATTGCCCATTTAACAAAGGGAATGTTTTCACATCATTTTTATTGGCAAAAGAGGTTTGGAATAAATGGGGTGAAATTGTACATTTTGGGCTTTATACTGAAAAATTGGGTCATGGTTGGGAACCTGCATGTTTAACTTGTTACACTATGATGGGAAGAATGGAGAAATACTCCACGGGGTAGAAAAACTTTTTTTGTGTGTGGTTTTCAGTTTCCCTAAAAGTTATGTGAATTTTATTTCATTTTTTCCTGGGTGGTTGAATTTCAAGACGTTGTGGACTTTGAAAGCAGCCGTTTTATTTTTGAAGTAGATCAGTGGCTGAAGACTGATGATCACATGACGACCCAGGAGATTTGTTACTATAATTAATGGACGTTTTTGAGTTTTCATTATGTTTTAAAAGCCCACCATTGTGATTTATAACGTTTTTGTAATCCTGCTGTTTTGCATAACATATGATTTCAACTCTCCGTTTCTGTTTTCTTTTATTGAAACAAAATAAACGATTGTTTCTGACTGGTGTCCACTCATGTATATGCGACCATTAGTGCGATGAACACTGAATTTTTATGCACAATGATAGTGTGGCTGGCAGGTAAGTATCGCAAAAGTTAGACCCATTCATGCTGGACGTGGCCTCAAGTTCAGTTTATTTTCTCTGTTACTGTCTCTTTAAATGTGGCGGGCTGCCCTGTTGTTGCCGTGCTGGAAACCCCGTACTGACTGTGAAGGGACCCAAGATGGCTGAATACTCACGGGGGGCACTTAGCAATTATCTGAGCAAGACATCGGCAATGAATGGCAAATAGCAGTATAATGTAAAGCGTAACCTTCAAGTAATTATACGACTCCAGTTTGTTGGTTTGCACAGTTTTGGGGATGCATGAGTAAGAGTAAGGAGAGAGTGGTCTCTCCGCGGCCCCGAGCCAGAACATGGCGGAACACTTGGGGAAGAAATAGCAGCTAACGTTAGCTAGCTGGCGTATTATTTAAAGAAGAATAGAAACATTGTTCCAGGCTTTAAACTGGTGTCTGTTGTCCGCAAGTATAAAGTAATGTTATCGACAGCTAACTCTAGTTAATCTGCTTCAAATGGTAGTTTAACATTGAATATGTGGAGCATAGGTACTTAGCGTACTAGCTAGCGAGTTAACTCGTAAGGGTTGATAGCTAACGTTACCTGTAAGCGTACAAACTGTACATATAAGCAGGAGTGTTTCGTGAGCCAGTCATCGTAACATCTGCTTCTTTTTCAGTACTCTGTTCTCAGCTGTACATTGTAGTGACATTCATTGTTTTGTCGTTTAACGCGTAAGCTAACGACGTCCTCCGCTCTTTAATTTTGTCGTTAGCTTCCTACAATGGTTTGTACGCGGGTTCTGCGTGGCGCCTTGCCTATAGTGCTGGTAGTGTAAGTTTTGAGGCAGCTCGTCAAGAAATGCGAGATATTGCAGTAGTAATTTTAACAACTATTGCGGAATCCTGCTGGAAACTTGTTGAGGTGTTCCACTTTTAAGTTGCTTTTTAGAACTTATCCTAAGTGACCCCCCGCCGCTTCATATTTAGTTAATACTCTTGTAGAAGTGAGCGGCTGTAAAAAGTGAATTGAAGTTGTGGCGTTACTAGGTGAAGAAGGCACCCCGTAAAAGGCCCGGAAGGGGAGAACGGGTTACAAGAAACTGCCAGGATGACGGACACTCGTCGGCGAGTCAAAGTCTATACCCTCAATGAGGACAGACAGTGGGATGACCGTGGGACCGGGCACGTCTCGTCGGGCTATGTGGAGCGCTTGAAAGGCACGTCTCTCCTGGTGCGAGCAGAGAGCGATGGTAAGCGAACATAGGAATGCCACACGATTATTGTAGTAGCTCAGTTATTACAAAAAAAACAATACATTCCGCACTCATTCTAACCACCTGTATCACCTGAAATTTGCACACGTATTACTTGTTTGAAGCAAATGCAGTAACCTACAATTTTGGGCTACCTTTGTTTTAAACCTGACAGGTTCCCTTCTGCTGGAGTCCAAAATTAACCCAAACACAGCCTACCAGAAACAACAGGTCAGTACATAACATGATGAACATACAAAACTGATTCCCCCCCCCCCCGCCCCCCCATTCTGCTCTGTTTATTGTAAATTGGCTTCGTTTTTCTTTTGAAAAGGACACATTGATAGTGTGGTCAGAGGCTGAAAATTATGATCTAGCACTCAGTTTCCAGGAGAAGGCTGGCTGTGATGAAATCTGGGAGAAAATATGCCAGGTTAGTGTACTTAATTTGTGTGGGTTTGAGTTTTTTAGCTCCATTAGTTTGTGGGTTTGATGCTATTTGTGTTCCTGGTGATTCCTTATGTAGTTACATCCTAAGGTGCTAATATGTTTGCCTGCACTTATGTTTTATTGTTAAGGTGCAGGGAAAGGACCCTTCAGTTGACATCACACAGGATGTGGTGGACGAATCGGAGGAGGAGCGTTTTGATGACATGTCATCCCCAGGTTTGGAATTACCACCATGCGAACTGAACCGTTTGGAGGACCTGGCCGAGCTGGTGGCCTCTTCTCTCCCATCACCACTGCGGCGTGAAAAACTAGCACTGGCTGTGGAGAATGAAGGCTATATTCGCAAGCTCCTGGAATTGTTCCGTGTTTGTGAGGATTTGGAGAACAGAGAGGGACTGCACCACCTGTATGAAATAATGAAAGGCATCTTCCTGCTGAATCGTACTGCACTCTTTGAGGTGATGTTCTCTGATGAGTGCATAATGGACGTCATTGGTTGCCTGGAGTTTGACCCAGCACTCCCGCAGCCAAGGCGGCATCGTGAGTTTCTCACTAAAACAGCCCGGTTTAAGGAGGTGATCCCCATCTCTGATCCCGAACTGCGTCAGAAAATTCATCAGACATATCGGGTGCAGTATATTCAGGATATGGTGCTGCCCACGCCCTCTGTTTTTGAGGAAAACATGCTGTCCACCTTGCACTCCTTCATCTTTTTCAACAAGGTGGAGATTGTGGGCATGCTACAGGTGAGATAAGCAGACATGTAGTAGTATGATCTAATAGTATGGGGTTGTTGTTTTTACTTTGTATAAACACTACATTTTAATTAAATGGTTTAATTGAAGCAAGTGTTATAAATAGGTAAACTTGTGAATATACTGTAATCCTCACAAAGAAGAATTTCTTTTATGAAATGTTAGTGAGCCTCAAATTACAGTAATTATAGGATTGTACATTGGTTTTATTTTTGACTGATTGTATTTTTACCCTGTCTGAGATTGTCTGGCAGCCTTTTATGATCATGTGACCTTTGTGTTTTTATCCTGTGTCAACTCAGCATTGTTTATGTATGGCTGTCTCCATGGAGGCACAGTAGTGTTGTGTAAATCTGTTATGCTGCGCTAGAGGAAAACTGAAACGGGCACATTGTTGACTCTGGTGTTCTTTGCTATATCACGCTCTGAAGGCAAACACTACAGATATGAGTCTTTGCTTCATTAATTACCATAAGGCAGGCAAGCTTAAATCAAACCGTTCACTAACCAAGGTTTTAAAAAATATTTAAAGTGGTAGTAGATGTCATTGAATGAGACGGTGTTTTCAGCATAAACAAATCAAAAGTATTTTTATGACCAGATAGGTCACATTGTTTATGCTCGAAATTTCTCATTGACAAACATGATGCAATTTACTTTTGTTTTCTGTGTAATTATGTCGGACTTGTACCATTGTAAACCAATAACAGCTTTATAACTTGTGAAAATTGGGTGTCTGTCATACATTGACATATTAATCATACTCTCAATACTGACTTCTTAAAATCTCATCTCTCTTTTTTGATGTCAGGACGATGAGAAGTTCCTGACAGACCTCTTTGCACAGCTAACAGATGAGGCCACAGATGATGACAAAAGACACGAACTGGTATACCAGAATTTAATAATTTATTAAAAGTTGTTGCAGTCACAAACTCTTAAGATCTTTGTTTTGTTGACCTCTGTTTGTTTATTCCTTTTAGGTAAATTTCCTAAAGGAGTTCTGTGCATTCTCTCAAACATTACAACCTCAAAACAGGGATGCTTTCTTCAAGACATTATCAAACATGGGCATTCTACCTGCACTAGAGGTTATTCTGGTAAGTCCAGTGGCATTAATCTCAGATGAATAGTTTTGCGGTTTTCTCACACTAAAATAATTTGTCTGTTGACGTCAGTCGCTTTGGTGATGTTGCAGCCTTTTGCATTTTGATCATGGGTTATGCCTTCAACTTTCTGATGCAATAAAATTGAATTAAGGGACATACTAGTAGTATGTCCCTTAATTCTATAACAACAAAATCTTCTTTTTTTTGTTATAATTATCTATAATTATTCTATTAAAAAATAACTGGAACATGCTAGTTTGCTCATTACATTTATTTTTTGCTGAACAGTACTTGAAGGTTGCCAGGGCATACCACAGGAACACCTAGTTGAGAAAGCAGAATCGGACTCCAGCATGTGATATCTGTAGCATTAAATTGCAGAGTGTTGTGACCGAGAAGATTGCATATTTCTTTTGTATGCATCCCTTGTCAAAAATAAATATCAATTAAGTTTTATTTTTTCTTTCAGTTAACTGGTGTGTTTAACTTCTCACATGGAATTTGAGTTTAAATGGGTTTAAAAGAAGTGCTATGCGATAAACACTGAGGCTTAACATACATTGAACATGCATGCAGTTAGTCATCAAAGTTGTGGTTTCAGGGCATGATGGGCTTTTTGGCTAGTAAGCTAGTAAGATTTTTTTTTTTGTGTGTGTGTGTGGTGGTACAATTGATATTATCTGCTTGTAAAGTGTATGTGAGGAAGGTCAGGAAAGACCTACTCATATAGCCATTGGGGTACTGGGGATTCACTGTCCAAATAATTTGTTAGACATTACAAGAACTACTAAAGTGCAACCATGAGTCAAACTCGAGCTTAATGATTACTGTTGTGAGTTAAAGCAAGGTCATGCACTAAGGCAGAGAGATTTACAGATTTTAAAGTGTTTTCTTGGGGAATGAAAAAAAAAGGGGGGGGGCAACTTGATTAACTTTACACGGGGAAACCAGTTTAGCACCTCACAAAATGACAATAATAATGCGTAAACGTGCAAGTGAGGTGTCCTTTCACTGTATGGATCTTTTCTCTATAATTTGCAGGGCTCTAGACTAACTTTTTGCCATGGGCACAAAAGTTAGGCGCACTCAAATTTTTCAACCGCATCGCTTAACACCGCAGTTTTACATGTGCACTTTTTTTTGGGGGGGGGGAATTGCAGTCCATACAGACAATATTCATTTCTAAATTATTAACTAACAATCTTGTGCTTAAAGTGCTTTGTCAATATTGTATAAAATGTTAAACTTAATCATCATCTTGGCCTCCTCTGACGACCTGTTTGCTGTTGCATGCTGCTGAAAGGCAGTGGGGAGAGGGGACACTTGGGCAGTGCATTTATTGCAGCATATAATGTGTTTTCTGGATACACTGTGCTTTTTCAGCATTCAAAGATTGATGGCACTGTGTCAGAGCTGGCTATGAATTTCAGAAGGATCAGGCCTTAACTTAACACAAAAGTTATCAATCGTTCTTTTCATCTTTTCTTATTACCCACAGCTACATCCACTTCTGTCGGGCCTAGGCTGCTCACTAGGGCTGGGTATCATCACTGATTTCTATAATCCATTCGATTCCGGTTCTCAAAGTCCTGATTCGATTCAATTTAGCCTCAGACAGTCAGAAATATTATAATTCTGATCATTTATCAGTACTGATACATGTGAGACCATTTTTCTGGTCTGGCTTTTTATAGCAGATAACCTTAAAAATATTCTGCAATATTCTGAAATTTTGCATAATTTTAAAAAGTTTTAATTTCTTCAGTATTGAACAGCAGAAACTAGGCTTTCTTGTCCGAGGTCATTTAAGTGAAAAAAAGAAAAAGAAAAGAAAAAGACAGCGGCCGACAGCGCTGTAAACAACGGTAGACTGGTGGGTAATAAGCGAATGAATAATGCAGAAAACAGAGATTTGAGACGGGAAACTGTTCTTGAAGTACAGAGAGAGAGAGAGAGAGAGAGAGCTGTGCATGAAGTGTGATTTTTATCGTGGTGGAAGCAAAACAGCAAAAGTAAGAGGGAATTCATGACGAAATTGATCAAATGTGAAGCGTAGTTTGCTGCTTCTTTTGCTGCTGGCTCAGCGAATTTTGGTTGGAGAGAGACAAAACCTGCAGCTCAGAATCTAGCACAAAAAAGACGTAAATACAGAGCGGACCCGACGCATCAGAATCGCTGAGCTCCGACAGCGTGTCCGTCTACGTGCCATCGGGTGAGAAAGCCGAGAAAGACAAAGCTGATTCTGATGCGTCGGGTCCGCTCTGTGTTTACGTCTTTGTGTGGAGTCCTTTTACCTGCTCTCATTTGCTGTTTGGTGGTTGTTGAAATAGTTTTGTGAGCTTTAATCTGAGAATCTGGCGTTTCTGGCAAAACACAGTTATATTTAAAAGTCAATTCAGGATTTAATGAATCGATATCGCTTTATTCAAGCTACTCACCTCCCTCTTCCACCTGCACTTTCAACTGGACCACGGCCAATCAGAGAAGTCCCGCCCCTGACTATCTGATTGGTTTAGTCCGCGATAGGGGCATAATGTGTGTCTGTTGTTGACCACACGGAGAGTTGCAGAGATTTTTATTTATTTATTTTTTTTGTTACCCGAACAGTTGGTCACACCGGTGCGACCAAATATTTTTTTTAATTGCACCATTGAAAAAAATTGGTCGCATTTGCGACCAAATTGGTCGCACTCTAGAGCCCTGATTTGCCACTGACCTTTTTATTTTTGTTATGTTTAAATCGATAGTTTTTGTTCTTGAAATCTTGAGTTGGGTTTTGAATTGTTTGCTCTCACTATATCGATACAATTACATGTACTTCTTAAATCTGTGCACACAAGCTGATTTTGAAGTTGATCATGACTTTTGTTTTCATTATATCACTCTTGATTTTATCAGAGAGAGGAACAACAAAGGTTGTTCCTTTTTTTTTAAAGTTATTACTTTTGAACAATTTTAAAGTACATTTCAAAATTTCCTGGAGTGCAAATCAAAAATCTGCTGATAAATATAATAAATATATTTATTTTGAAAAGGGAATGGATGATGTTCAGGTGCGTGGGGCAGCCACAGATATCTTCTCTTATCTGGTGGAATACAACCCCTCCATGGTACGAGAGTTCGTCATGCAGGAATCACAGCAGAATGATGATGTGAGTATATACACAAAGGCAAGATGATAAATAGGAATGATGTCCATTTATCACAATGATGCACATAAACTAAAACTTATTTGCCTTTCAGGACATCCTCTTGATCAACCTGATCATAGAGCACATGATCTGTGACACAGACCCAGAGCTTGGTGGTGCAGTGCAGTTAATGGGTCTGCTGCGAACTCTGGTGGATCCAGAGAATATGCTTGCTACTGCAAATGTGAGTGTGAATGCTGCTTTTACATAGTTTCCACTATGTATGTATGTACTATTTACACTGACCGTAACATAACAAGAAAACAAACAAAAATCAAAACAAAACAAAATAAGTCCATTGCGCAGATAAGAGTTGGCTTTCAAAATGTGTAAGTGCTTAAATACAAAAGAGAACAAATGTTATGTCTGTGGGTTCTTGCGCTTTGGACAAAGACAATAGTCCTATCAGTAAAAAAAAAAAAAAAGGCAGATTTTCTTGTTAATCAAGTTACTGTCTAGTAACTGAAAAACATCAGTGCCACCAATTCAACAGGTTGGCCAGGATATCTGCAGCTTCACTTTCTTGCTTGTAATTCTTTTGAACTGGAGTAAAAAGCTCAAGTACATTTCAAAATTTAGCAATTCCGCAAAGCATCTGTTTCCTTATGTTTTTTTATTTTATTTTTTACAGAAAACAGAAAAAACTGAGTTTCTGAGCTTCTTCTACAAGCACTGTATGCATGTTTTATCAGCTCCACTACTGGCCAACACCACTGAAGAAAAACCTAGCAAAGGTACTGAGTTTTTGTTAGATTTCTTTTTTTAATCTACAAGTTTTTATTTTGCTAGCTTTCTCACGTTCTTTCTTTCCTCCTTTAGATGACTTTCAGACATCCCAGTTGCTGGCCTTGATTTTGGAGCTGCTAACATTTTGTGTTGAGCATCACACCTATCACATCAAGAACTACATCATCAACAAGGATATTCTCAGGAGGGTATTGGTGCTCACAGCCTCCCGGCATGCTTTCCTGGCTCTATGTGAGTCACAGTTCTTCCAACTCTATATCTGTCAAAGTAGAGAATGATACAATTAAAGTCTGTTTGACAAATAAGGACATCTATTGCTTAATATTGAACCTTGTGTTTCTCCCTGCACAGGCGCCCTGCGTTTCATGCGAAGAATTATTGGTCTAAAGGATGAATTCTACAATCGCTACATCATGAGAAATTTTCTCTTTGAACCTGTCATCAAGGCCTTCCTCAACAACGGCTCACGCTACAATCTCATGAACTCTGCTATTATTGAGATGTTTGAGTATGTTCGTGTGGTGAGTATTTTTCATACCAAAATTTAATAGGTAAACAACAGTATATATTTAACACAAAAGAACCTTGAGCGACATGATCAGCATATAAATGATGTCAGAGAGCCATAATAGCTGTCTGTACATTTCATGGTTAACTTGGTTTGGGAAGCTGGAGGGAAAAAAATGTTTGGTTTCACTTGTTGTGTTACTGATTTTTGTTCCTGTTTTTTATTGCTTCTGCTTCTCACATTTGAAGAGCCTGCAAAACCTGTACTGAAAAAACTGGTCATGTCTTACAGGTTTAAAAAACCAATGTATGGCTAACTGATGTGCAAACATTGCTGTAATTATTTGTTAGGCATTAAAAAAGTATTCTCTCTATCTTAAGTGATTTTATATTTAATCAGAGGAACTGATATGTGTACGTTGTCAAACTAAATCCCTAAAGGTTTACAAGTATTTTCACACCTATGGTCTTGAGTCCATTTAAACCAAACTGTGATGTGTTTCAAGGTTGTTTGATTCTGACCAAAACAACCATGCCCAAGACCGTTTTGGAGGAGGTGGTGATGAAGTTAGCTTGGGGTTTTGTCAGTGCAAAAAGAAAGCAAACAACAGAAGAAAAAGCTACAGGTTTACAAACTCATCACCTGATTTGGACCAGAGTAAAGGAACTATAGGTCTGAAAATGCTCGGAGTCCAGTTGTTATGTGTGCATTCATTAGAATTAGTTCTAATCTACCTTTTGTATTTCCCTCATTGGCTTCTTTCCAACTTTTTTTTCCACTCTGCTTTATCGAAAACTGTAAACTGCCCATCTTTTTCTCTTTCCATACTTTCCCCCTCTGCTACCATTTCTGTGTTCTCCGCTCCTGATTGCCATTGCTCCCAGGAGGATGTGAAGTCTCTAACGGCTCATATAATAGAGAACTACTGGAAGGCTCTTGAGGATGTGGACTACGTCCAGACATTTAAAGGCCTAAAACTGCGGTATGAACAACAACGAGAAAGGCAGGACAACCCCAAACTTGATAGGTAAGAAGATTTTGTCTTGACTGCTGCCTTTATCTAATTATATATTGACAGACAATGTTTGTGTCTGACACTAAATGGAAAAAGTGCGTGTGACATCTTGAATGACTAATTTTGATGAATTTTTTTTCATGAATTGTTTTTTTGTGAAGGCAAATTTGTTGAGTCATAGTGCTATTTTGAGCTGCTGTGTTGTAAATCGTGCCCAGTTTATATTCTTTTGAAATGCATCCTTACACTTGTATTTCACCAACTGTACAAAAGCAAGTTTCCACTTATAGAGAAGGTTTTGCAACTAAACGCAGTCTAACCGTTAATAGTTAAGCAATAGACCAGTTGCTCATCTATGACTCTTAAAGCGAAACTGGATGGGTTTGTTTTGTTAATCTGTAATACTTCTGTTAAATTTCATGTTATAAAATATCGACTTAATTTTTAAACGAATGTGGTGTATGTTTTATAACAGCTTCTTGGGCTATGTGTATACTTCATGTGTATGTGTATACTAATGTAAACCACATGTTTGTGGATTACATTAGTTCTATAAGTGGAAATTTGGCTAACAAAAGAGCTTTCAAAGAATAGAAAATCTTTTTTTCTTTTTTTTTTTCTTCCCTGATTACTGAACTGTGCATTTTCTTTGACAGCATGCGCTCCATCTTGAGGAACCACCGCTTCCGCCGTGATGCACGGACGCTGGAGGATGAGGAGGAGATGTGGTTCAACGCAGATGAAGATGACCTTGAGGATGGCGAGGCAGTTGTTCCTCCCTCTGATAAAATGAAGAGTGAGGAAGACCTCATGGAACCAATTAGCAAGTTCATGGAAAGAAAGAAATGTACGTGTAAGGAAACTTGTGATGTTTGGTGGGAAATTGGGGTTGGAAAGAATCCCATTCTTTAGTTAATTATATAAATTAATGCTACTAGCTGATTATTTCTGAAAGCGAAGCCCCTGTAAATTTGATAAAAGAATAGATTTTATAAAGGGTATTTCAGGGTTACAGATATAATGGAAAATTTTAGGTGAAAAATACATTGTAATTGGGTTGTCTCGGTTACATTGACAGCTTTAGTTGTAGTCATGGGGAAATCACCAGTGTATATGGTTCTTACATTATTCCTCCCCAGATGAAAGTTGTTTGTGTTTGTCAGCAAGAAGCAAAAACTACCAAACTGAATTTCCTGAAATTTGCTTGTAAGGTGTTGCAGAGCCAAGATAAGTTATTTTGATTTTTTAAAAATGGTGCATTGGGCTTTGCACATAATGTGTTCTGTTATTGTCTTGTATGGCAAACCAAACTAGACTTCATTAAAGGTATATTCAGGTACTTCAAATGTATTGCTCTGCATTCGTAAGGATTCACTCAAAGAAAACGGTTTTTGTTTGGTTCAGCATAGCGGTGCCACTCAGAACCAGTTTTTACATGCTGGCTAGGTATATTTATAAGTAGTGAGAGACACCTAAGAAGGAAAATATGTCTTGCAAAAGCCTGTCCTGATTTCCGAGGAGACAATTATATTCACCCCTCCAAAATTTTAAAGAATTTTAATGAGAGAATGACCTTTTCTTTATCACCTCATCATGTTGACCCACAGTGAAAGACTCAGAGGAGAAAGAAGTATTGGGAAAGTCGAGCTTGTCGGGCAGACAGAATCCCAGTTTCAAGCTTTCCTTCTCGGGCTCCACTAAAACCAGCCTCTCCAGCCCTCCTTCATCTGCCTCACTAAACCCAGGTTCTCCAGGATCGCCAGGGTCTCCAGGCTCTCCAGGCTCAGGCGCACGGAGCTCACCCTCCACCACAACTGTAACCACAAAGGTACCTGTCAACATTTTTTTTTTCTTAATGAGCAAAGTTTAAAAAAGAAAAAAAAAGATTTGCACAGTGTTGACAATGCTTTAAACACTTAAGTGAAGGATTTAGTAAAAAATGAGATTTAGCTATGAATCTTCACACTTATACTGTTAAGTGTCTCACAACTCCCCCTCTATTCTTGTTATATAATACAAAAACTGGACATGATAACCATTGTGCCACTGGACTAGGATCTTTTTTCTAGCTGACTTTATTTACATGGTGGAAAAATAGAGGGGGGATGGAGATTATCAGAAAGTGTGTTATTTATGGATTTAATAGATTTCTAAAAATGGAAGACTCACTGCACAAAATGAGGACAATTAACACCAAATAATATACAAAAATGGGGAAAAAATGCAGTGAGTTTAGTAGTTGTGAAGAATTGCATGCAATATTGATATGTATGTGTAATGGGCATATGATTGCTAGTGCTAGTGCTAGAAAGCAGTGTTAAAACATGTCTGCAAATAATAATTGCAGTTTCTGCAAACTGGGTGTCTCGTTTCTGCTTCAGGGAGGTTTGGTGGGACTTGTGGACTATCCTGATGATGATGATGACGAGGAGGAGGAAGAGGAGGAGGATGGAGAGAGTAAAGAAGACCCTCTGCCACCCTCAAAGAAGTCCAAGCTGAGCTCCTAAAGAAGCGTCACTGTCTCATCTTGTGCACCGCTCAGGCAGTCTCAGCGCATAGACTTTACACAGGAACGATCAAACTTGTAAACAAATTGAATGAATGAAAACCACCGCTCAGTGTCAACGGGTGGCCACATGAGGAGCAGACTGTGAATGGATCTGAAGGCTCCTCACACTAGTCCAATTCATACAAGTGCCAATCAGGAGACCAGGAGTGGAAAAACCGTCTGAAAATGGGAAGAGACGATTGAAAGTTTGGAGAGGGGAAAAAAATTTCACTCAATAAATCTTCAGCGGACTCAAACAGTATGAGCCATGAGTTTGGTAATTTAGCAACTGGAGGAAAAGACCACATACAAAAAAACACATACAACACAGACTGAAATCCCAGAGAGCTCGCGGGCTCGGACCATAACCCACTGACCCCCACCTGCCCCCCACTCAGGGAAGGACATCACAGTGGCCCAAACGGGTCGGCCAATTCAGACCTAGAACCACCACTCGCACCCCCGTTCCCTCCTCAGAATCCACTTCCTTCCTGTTCCTTTCTCCTTCTTTTCTCCCCTGCTCTCTCCCTTCTCTTTGTCTGTTGCTTTTTCTCCCTTTTTAAGTTAGCATATAGGACCAGATGGGAGGCAGCATGTGGCAAAGCGCTGTCCTTGTTGTCATTTGATGATGTCATCAGTGTCGCCGTTCCTCAGCGGACGTTGTTTCTCCGAAGAGGAAAAAAAGCCAGCAGTTTCTTCATTATTTTCTTTTATGTTCTGTATTTGTCACAGTCTTTTTTTTCTTTTTCTTTTTGTAAATGACTACAAAAAAAGAGACCTGCCTTTAAATGTTCAGGACGTTTTCAGTCACACTTGAACAGGTTTTTAAAGACCTCAGTAGGTGAGCTAGTTTTACCCTTTTTGCCCTTTGAAACTGCAGATTTTTTGGAGAATTTGTAATCCCGTCTTGATTAAAGATTGAGTGGAATTCTAGATGTGATGAATTTTGTCATATCTTTTGTTTTTCCTTTCTTTTACATGAGTGTACACTTAGTTGTTCAGAAAATTTGGGACCATTAAAATGATCTTTGCTGTAAGATGTCCTACTACCCTTTTTCCTAGTAATCAAGTGTTCTTGGCTGCATCTACTTTACTACATCTTACACAATTTTTGGCTCCTTGCTAGAAGATGGGTGCCCCTGTTTCTGTAGCGCAGACAGTTCTTTTTGGTTCACAATGGTTCCACAAACTAGAAGGTCAAAAGGTGCAATAGTGATAAAACTGAAGAAAGATCTGTAATTCCCGGGACTAAAGTATTACCTTGTCTGCTAGTTGGAATATAATGGTATCTCAAGTTTTTTGGGGGTGTACTTGGTTGATGATCTCCTAATAATCCACCAGATGGCATCCTTGGTCCATGAGAGAATCAACTATGTGAATTGTGGGTCTCACCTGTGCTTTGCAGTCCTTACTGAAATCAGTCATTAACGCCTCCACAGAGAAAGTATTAATACCTTGCTGTTGTTTTTAAAATACTGTGTATTGCATGTGGCATTTTTTAACTTCTTTGTTGAGACGGTAATGGATGGGACATGGGTGGCTTGATATACCACATTGGGGACAAATTGTTAAAGATGCTGGCTATTATTTATTTAAAACAAGGTCAGATACACAACTGCAATTTTGCAAGTAGACTGCATTAGAACTTGTTATCCTGTTGGTATTATACCAGTATGATTCATTCTGCCAAGTCATATAAGTGACTAATATGAGGTTATAAGTACTTTTAATCAGTCTTAGAAGAGGTATTGCTAATCATCTTCATAACTGAAAGCACTTTGCAGCACTTGTAGCCATGCAAGTGTTTTGTTTTTTTTGGAGTGGAAAAAAAAAAGTTGATGAAAAATGTCAGCACCCTCCCGTTTATGTGGTCACCTCAGTGGGAGTCTGAGTACAACTCAAAAACAAACAGCATCAAGGCCACCAAGAAGTCACTGTGTTGTCCCTCCAAGTGCATTGTGGCCTTCAAACATTGTTTATTAATTAAAACCCAACAGAAGAGGATCACTCGGTGCTCAGCGTGCAACGAGAGCCGTCGCACAACGCCTATTAAGGCCTCCATTCACATGAAAGCCATCTCCAGACAACAGCAGCTTTTGAAGAGCAGCCCTCCCTGCCAGCCTCCGTTTGCTCCTCAGCAGGAGTGTGGCAGAGTGTGTGTGTATGTGTGAGATCTCCCTCTTTGCCACTGGAGAGGCCAGCTTGGTCTTGGTGCCAGCCACTGCTTCACCAGAATGCCAGCTCCACTTCCAGTGCCAAGTCGTTCACCCGGCTCTGCCCGCCTGTATGTCTGCCAGGCTGAAGAGCCCCCATCAGGGACGCTGCTGTCCAGCTTCCTACTGGGCCAATGAAAAGTCTCTTTGACAGCTGTCTTGATCAGCTCCACTCCTAAAGCATGCTGTCTGCCAATTGTCAACTTTCTATACATTGATCACATTAGTAGATATCTATGCAAATGCTAAAAGTAGCAGAACAAATGATAGTATAGATGAGGCTCACTACTATACTGTGTGCATACTTTCATAAGAAACAAAAAAATATGGTGTATTTCAAACAAGGTTGAAATTTATGAGTTATACTCCCTGCCACCAAATATATACCTCCCTGACAATGTGGTGGTTTTGATCTGTAGTGATTGCAATCTGTTTTTACTGCTTCACTTTATTCCATCTGGCCTCACATAACATTTATTTTTTGTCTGCACACATACCTGTTTATAGAGCTTTTGATCTTATCACCTTATTGAGTTTGCTCAGCTGCTCAGAACAAAATGTCCTACCTGTCAAGAACCCTGGAAACGTGTCCACCAACTCCCTGTTCTGCAGCAGTGAACATTTTTATTACAACTGATGCAGATACTGTGATACAATCAGTAGCATCAGAGAAACAAGCGTTGGAAGCAAGGGAGGGAAGTTATGAACATACAAAAGTCATGTTATTTTCAATTTAAATGATCAATTTAGTTTATAGCCTTAGATTTTGGACACTCTCAGAAAGGTGCAGTTCAGTTATAAATAGCAAGGTGTCTGACATTTATGGCTCTCTTTTAGGGCTATGATTTCTTTGCTTTAACGAAACGAGAGCAGAATCAGTAGGGGGCGGTAGAGACCACTTGTGGATGCCAATCAATGCATAGATTTATAAACGTAGAAAGGTAATCAACCTTGTTATGTGCACACGTGTTTGGTTTACTCCATGCCATTTATTTATAAACAGACTCATTATTTTTTTAGTTTTTGAGAAGCACCTTTAATTGATCAGTGGGGGTTGGGGAAGGAAAGGGGAGTTATTTTATCCCGTGTAATCCTGGTAACTAAATCAGGATATATGAAAGAGGAAATGTGGCACACATGCGGTTTTTGAAAGCCTAGCTGAGCTTGTCTAAACACTCACACAAAGTCCACCTTTATGTCTCCCTACCGGGCCGGGCGTCGCGGCAGACAATGACCCGTATTTCCCGGCACAAAGTGCTCTCTGTGTCCGCCGGAGCTCCCCCGCTTTAATGGAGGTGATTGCCCGTGTTCAGTGCAGCGCGTCCTCCGCTGTGCGTGATTAATCACCGTGTTAAACGCTGGAGCTGGGCGTCCCTCAGGCGGAGAGAGGGCCGGTAGGCCGACGTGGAGCCCCCGGGGCTGGGGGCAGCCGGGACGGCCTCGGGTCAGCATCCGTCGGCAGCGAATAAAAGAGTGGAGAAAAGCCCTCATCCGTCACATATGGTTTACATTAAAGCAGAGGTGAGATGCAGTCACGAACAGAAGTCCAACATACTGTGACCTACATGTTTCTGAATTGGTGGCTGAAAAAATATGAGTTCTCCAAAGTGACATCTATATATCAAGATAATTTCAAATAACTGACTTCTTAGAGATTGTCCCTCCTCTCCTCTGGATCATGTTAACAATGCTTGCATATTGCTGTTATGTTATTTACCCTGAAAACTCCATCTAGAGCTGACGTGTTGATTTACAGTATAGTGACATCTGCTGAACCTGATGATGATAATCTGATCAAAACCTGTAGTGTTTAGTGTAGTGTTATTGGTATGTTTTGGGCCAAATATTGAAACGGATAATTTGCATTTTATTGTGAAGTAATGAAAACCAATGACCTCTACATGCAGTCTTCAATTACAGTAGTTATTTTCTGTCATCCTGAATGATTTAAAGCAATATCAGGTAAAAGCATTTTCCAAAATAAATTTTAGACTAAAGCATACATAAATAAACAAAGTTGGTTTTTTTTGGCATAATTGCTCTTTAAATCTCTCCTATGACCCATGGACTTAGGTTGGGAACGCTTTCCACCCTTCAGGTTGGGAACTGCTGTCATATTCCTTCTGTCTCTCCTCATAACTTGCATCCACTGCAGCTTAACAGTTAAGTTCAGTGCAGCTTAAACGGCTTCTAAATGTGCACCATAAACCAGCAGTAAGCCCGTGCTTCCTTTGTTTCTCGGTAGCAGACCGTGGCCCCTTCATAATTCTTGTCACTCTAAATCAGAGATAAATAATGAGCTTTCCCATGGAAGCGATGGAAAGTGGAAGAATTTGGGGCTGATCTGCTATTGCTAAATGTTAAGTGGTTGCTATTGTGCCTCGGCATGGGGCACAGGAAACATGGATGTGAATGTACGAGCTGCTGGGCTGCGTGTTAAATGGAAATGTCACAGTGATAAAGAGCGCACCTTCCGCGCCCAGGAGCGTGTGCTTGTTTTTGTGCGTGCATGCGTGTGAGAAGACTTGGTGGCATACTTTGGAGGCGCACTGTAAATCCACAGCATGAGCTGCAGATAGCTGGACGCTCACTGACACACACAAACACAAGCACCCACACTTGAATCTATTCCTAGAAGCAGCGTACTTTCCAGGAGTTTACATCTAATGCTGCTCCAGTAATGTGAGCTCACACGTCGGAATCTAGCAGATAAAATCCCCACCCGCATAAATTTCTGACCCTATTAAAAGCACGTAAAACTCACACTGAATAAAATAAAAGCGACTTCACTGGCCCTCTGGGCACGTATAGTGTCCCAGACTGAAGGTGTTGAAGAGAAATTAGGCTGAGCAGCAGAGCACTGGGAAACAGCAGTTTCTGTGAAGGAAAACGCGGGGAGGCGCAGACATCCAACATGTAAAAATCACCCAGGGCAAGGAGGTGAATGGGCCAACCATGATGTCTGAGCTATTGAATTTACCTCACGTAATGTGGCATGAATGAAGCCCTTAAAGGTATCAGTTTTCAGCCAATAAACAGGGAGAATCAGACACATGGTTCAGTTGGAGTTGAACATGTGAGGCCAGTCACAAACACCCACCCACACACACACACACATATAGCCAATGCCCCGGTCACCCAGTCAGGCTGCTACTGTGTACATTAAACTCACCATTCGACTTAACAAATCAAACCTTTCGCTATATGTTAAGGTCTTGACAAGCTTTGATTTCTGGCCGTAACCCAAAACTAACCAAACAGAACTGTTTCTAAATACAGTAGCAGTCGAAATGGTGCTTGACATTCACTATTTGAGTCTGCTTTTGTTTTTCCACAGACTGAAAGCCTGTGCATTACCAAAACGCTTACGTTTTTTTCTGCTTCTTCTTCCTCCATTCAGCCAGGCCTGATGGCTCCTGCTGCTGGAGTGTCTGAGACTTTGATGGCGGCTCTGTGTCGTGTGGCGTTGGCGTCTGCGCTGTGCCAGGCGGCGTGTGTGGTCAACAGGCAACCGAGAAGCTGCGGGGAAGCGAAAGGGCTGTGGGTCAAGGCAGAAGCCCCTTTGGTTCGAGACAGGGCCTCATCATGTATCTCTTCTCCATCCGCTCTTCACGCCTTCTATTCATCTTCAGATTTCTGTGTCTGTCTCCTTGGCTGACCTTGAATAACTCATACCTACAGTACGCATGGCATATGCCTCTTTCACAATTTTCTGCATCCTGCAAAGACTTATTATATCCTTCTCACACACTTACACCTCATCTTTCTCTCCTCCCTCCCTCTGTGGCCTAGGGGCATATGGTTTGGCTGGGCAAGAGATAAGAGAGACGTGTCAGCATGTGGTACTGAACAAACACATCTTTCATTTCTTCCTTTCTTCTCTCCTGCTTTAAGTCCACTTCCCTGTCCTAGTCCTTTCTCCTCTCCTCTTTCGTCCCTCCTCTTCTCTCCCGATCTCCTCACCTCCTTCGTCTCTGTGACGGCTGGGTACAATTAGGAGCAGAAAGCCTTTCGTCTTGTCAGGGAGAGACTTTTGTTATATTTGCGGCTGATGGAGAGGGGAGCGGAGGGAGAGAATGGGCTTCAGATGCTCTCTAGGAGTGAAGATGAGGGGGGAAATGAAGGGCTAGAGGAGAAGAGACAGATCTCCTCATGGTGAATGAAAGGCCTTCTTTCCTCTCTGGTAGGGCACATCAGAGACATGCTCTCCTTCACTTTATGGAGGGGAAAGTGGTTTCCACCAAACTCTGCTTCCATTTATCTTTGGCTCGCTCGCCCTACTCGCTCTACACACACTTCCTCACGTGTTCACATTTGTACGGCACATGCACGCACATGCACGTTCTGCACGCATACTGGATTTGCTTTGATTCCTGATTGCTTTGGTTTCTGCGGTGGCTTGATCAGGTTACTGTTTAAACTCTGTGCCAAGCCAGTGTGTGTGTGTCTGTCTGAGCCTCTGTGTGTGTGTGTGCATAGAAGTGTGATGATGGTCCCTCAGTCAGTGGTGGGAATAGCACAGTTTCAGCTGCTATTATTAGCCCTCTGTTCCACAGGCCTGATTCTTTTCCCTGTCTCTTGTCTGACACCAGCATTTCATTATTATCTGGCTCAAGCGCAGGAACATCCATGCTCCCAGTGCTAGCTACAGCTAGGACACTTTCATTCCAACAAGGCTTTTTATAGGCTGCTACTCTTGTATACATTATGTCCTTTAGTGTGTGAAAGACATAGGGTGGAAAAAAATGGGTTAAAGCAGCATTTGCTAGGTGTGGGTACCTTAAGATCTATTACAGCAGTGTAGCAGTCACAAAAACAAATGATTTGTTCATATTTCAACAGATGAATCTATGAAAAATGGCAATGATAATGCACAAAAGCATGAAATTAAATTTTTGCACCAGTTTATGAAAACTTGGAAGTGTGCAGTCTGTACTTGAAAAAACATTGAGCTGAACAGGCAGAGGACAGAAGAAGTAGTGGCAGGCTTGTCAACTATCTATTGCAGATTAATAGTATCTGACACTTATGTCCTTAATAACAAAAATCCAGCAAAGACTTGGGATGCATCTAAACCCTGAGTTGACCCATCTGCTGTTTGCTGAAGCTTTGTCCAAGATTTCTTCAGTAGAAGAGTGACTGTTCTTAAGGAAGGGAAACAGGGATACAAGCCTGATGTATGATAAATTACACAAGAAATGGACTGAAAATCAGAGGCACCAGATCTTATGGAGTGATGAATTCAAATGTGCATTCTTTTCTTTCAAGAACCCTGGAGAACTATTCCTAAAGACTTCTTAAAGGAAACTACAAGTAAGCTTTCTCTAAGAGAGTTTAGGCTATGTTCAAGACTAAAGGCGATCATACCAAATTCTGGCTTTCAAGCTCATTAGAATTGGTTTTCCCCTAAATACTGCATTCCCATGCATGTTTATGTGCTTCAATAAATTGCTGCACCTTTTCCCATTTTCATAGCAAAAACATAAAGACTTGAGGGGTGACTCAAGACTTTTGCACAGTACAGTACATTAAAAAAAGATGATGATGATGATTATTATTATTATTTAGTGTTCAGCGGCCTATCAGAGTGCTGTTTCCGGCCCATACTAACCCCTGGATGTACTAGTTCCCAGAAACAGGTGACACACTTACTTTGCCTTTCGTTGCGCACTCAGACACCAGCAGACAGTTGACAGATGCACCCTTGACCGGTGAGCATTTCAAGGACACAGTCCTCACACTTGAATAATTTGAGCACAGTCACTGCTCACACATATGAAGACAAATGCATGCACACACTTGCTCGCAGTACCCAGCGCACAACCCCCCACCACACTTACCAGTCTCACAGAGTAGCTTCCATTACAGATAAGTGCGGCACTGGTATTGACAGGGTCATGAAGGACCCTAGCTGTTGTGACCTTTGAGACTACTATCTGTTTGACCAGCCAGATGGTCAAAGTGAGAGGGGCTCAGTATTTTGAAAAGAAAAAAAAATGCCACAACAGGATTTTTTTTAAAAAACACCTTGCACTTCAGAGAAAGATTTTAAAAGAGAAAAGCCCCATTAGTAACATTTCTAATATGCTTGTATGCTATCGTATGAATGAAAGAGGAATTTCCCCTGTTAATCATTCATGTCTGTGTTTATGTTTGGAAGTGTGCACGGGCAGCTCTCTCTGGATGTTTTCTCTGTATGTGAGCCGTATGGCTCTCAACAAAAATAAACTTCCTGTGAGAAGCGCCTGCCACAGGCCAAAATCATTCTATAGCCCCTCTTTTCTCTTGTGTTTAATTCCTGACCCGAGACCAGTGTGATGTTAGTTTAGCAGTGCTTAAGATGCGTCCCTCGAGCAGCGAAGCCAACCAGGGGCAAGAGTGCTGTGAGTTTAGTGTACATGAATGACGAGTCCTCTGTGGTTTTTAACTTTTACTTCGGATCGGCATGAGTTCAGAAGTTCAGTCTGTGAACGTAGAAAGTTAAATCTATGAAACTGTCTACAGGGCTGTCCCGGACATTTCAAAGTCGTGAAATTGAAGATATTTTGGGTTAAAATGTCTTTGAACTTCTTTTTTGTTTCTATAAATCAGTCAGTGAGTGATGTCCAAATATACGAGGGATGAACTCTAAATTTGTCTCTTCCCGTAAGAACATCTGGGTCTCTCTTTCTCTCATACTCACACACATTCACACACACACGTCCCCCCACCGACACACACATTCATGTATAGGATATAAACTGTTATCCACAGTTTCCCTTTGTCATTTCATCATGATTTTGGGTGAGAATTTATGTGAAATAATAGCAGTAAAACAGCAGTGTGATGTCATGTCCACAACCACAAGACTTTAGGCTCCCACATTGTTGCACAGTTAGTTTGATTTAATCAATTTTGGTTTGTTTTTTTTACTACACATCATGACACTACATTGTATAATAAATGATGGCATGCACAATTGGTTTTCAGCTGTTTTAAGCCAAAGGGCCATTGTCTTTGTCCACATGGGTGAGAATGTGGTTTCTGTATATAAGATTATTTATTGTCCCTGTGGCTTCCCCCTGTGTTTGGTTTACTCCACTAGTATATAGACTGAGCTGTCTTTCATTGAGTTAGGTCACTTTGTTTAGGTTTTGTTAGGCATTGTTTTTGTGTAGAGTTCTAATCAGTTGACCTCTTTTTTTTTTTTAGGCTGATATATTTCTTAAAATAGCCTATTTAGGATTATATTTCTTGATATCGTCTTTGTGTTTATGGGCTATAAAAAACCCACATTTTAAAAATGATACCTATGCCTGGGCATCCTTCGACTGCTTGGTCCCTTACAAGCAGGAAGGAATCTATGAGAAACCATATTTCTTCTTCCTGTTAGAGTACCAGGCTTTATGATTGAGGAGGTGGTGATGGCGGTGCTCTTGTGGTTTAGTTAAATCCTAGACCCGCTGGTCATGTTGCTCACGAGGTGCTGAAGCTTGGGGATCTGATGCTGGCTAATGGGCTGAAACGGCTCACTGTAAATGTCGCTGGCTTCCTGGGTGGTCATCTTTGTCAGGTGGGGTATAAACCTAAGTGGTACTGAAAAGTTTTTGACTCAAGCCCAGAAAACAGCCCTTAGCTGACCACTTGGAAAAATGTGAATAGCCAGAGAATTTGTAGATTTTCTCTCTATGGAATTCTCAATTGATAATTGATACAGAAGACCTGTTGTTGTTTTCTTTTTGCTTTTTTCTCTGCTTGGAGTTGGTGTCCTTGCATCGGATTGTCAAGTGTGTGCAGGCTTTGTGGTCAGTTTTCATAAACACACACATTGCTAATGTTGTATCTGTCTTATCTGTCATCTATCTGCAGATCTCAGTGTTATCTGTCCTATAGACACCCTACCCAAATACCACAAGCTAGATCCCACACTGGAGAGTCAAAGTTCACCTGGTTGGGATCTGACCCCTGTGTGACCTCTTCTGATGTGATTGATCACTAACACAAAAGAGTCCCAGTGGTCAGTGGTCACTGAGGTCCCGGGCCATCCGTTAGCCACAGCAGGGGCAGATAGGGGAAAGGTTTCCGGGTCAGGGGTCAGGGAGATGCCACATGCTCGGTCGTCTGTCACATGGTTTGGCCCTCTTGGATGACAGTGGACGGCTTTGAGAACCCAGTCCAGTCTCCCTGTAGTCCACCCTTCTGGATAGATGTGATTCATTCAGGCTATCAGTTCCCTCTGATGAGGCCAGCATATGACTTACGGGATGCGCCAGACTTTACAGAATGTTTAGATGCCATGTGGTTGTACAGCAGGGCAACAAAAAGAAGCTGATTTCCTTGTCCCTGCTGTCTTATATGTATGTGATATACCGTGGAAGTAAGTTATTTTTATGTGACTGTTGTTTAGCCTGTATGTAAAAAAAAACTTAAAAAAACTTCAATACCACATTTTCTGTTTTCCTGTCTTTGTACACATGCACATGACCCTCCACCCCCCCGACACCACCTCACTCAACACACACACAGACAGACACTTATAAAGTGGAGGTGACCCTGTCCAGACGGGATATGGGGCTCAGTTCCATGGCAAAGCGCTGCTATTACTGCTGAGGAGGTGAAATGTGAGCCAGCTTACTGTCCTAAATCGATGAACTCGCTTCTGCTGCTGTCCCAGGAGTCTGCTCATTCTCTATCACTGTCACCACAGCCCGTCTATCTCTCTTCCTCCACATCTCCCCTCTCAGTTTCTTATGCTCTTCGTTGCTTTCCCCTTTGTTCACCCCCCCCCCCCCCCTTTGTTTTAGTGTTTGTATCTACAGTTTATCTCTTCTTATCTCACGATAACCGACATGCAACCTGAAGAAATCTGATGGACAGAAATGAAGAAATGAAAGCCCACAGCAATTAATACACAACACTTTGCATGATGCAACATGTTTGATAGAACAAGTCATTATCCTGTTCAGCCTCTTCCCTCTATCTTCCCTTCTTGTCTTTCCTTATCTTATTTTTTCTTCCGCTGAAACTTTAATAAGTGTTCGTCTTTCTGTCCTATCGATTCGCAGCGGAAATCACTGCTCTATCTTCCTGCTGCTTTGGAGGAATGGCAGATCAGCTCTTCATTTCAGTTTAATTAGTGCGTGTGTGTGTGTGTGTGGTGGAGGTGGGGGTGGGGTTAACACAAGAAGTTTAGGAGATGCGGGATGAGGAGGCAAACTGTAACACCCACTGTAAATATTGTTTGTTGCCGTTTGTTTCATTGTATACGCAGGCATGTACTGTACATCTTTGTTAGTTTTCACATGTGTAAACACATTTAAGCTATAAAGACAGGGAGTAGGATTGTGTGTACAAATACATCCTTCAATGTGTATATATGAGACTTTGTGTTGTGTTTGCATGGCTCTGTATACTTGACAATGAGGTTTCTTATACTTCCTGTATAGTTAGGACCAGCTACATGTTCAGATCCTGAGAGTGTGCTCCTGATTTTAAAGTTGCTCTGCTGGTAAAACATAATATTAGGGAAACTTGGCCTACATTACTGTGCAAAACTTTTAATCCACTGCTAACTCCTTTCAGTTTGTTTCCAAAAGCCAAACTGTTGTAATCATTTTTCAAAATGGTCTTGAGCAGTAGTGCTACAAAAGCTTCTCTGAAGTTTTTAGAAGTTTGTCTTTAGATATTGTCTGCCTTTTTTCAGTTTTAGTCCAGCCCTTTTACCTGACCATCTCTAAAAGGAATTTTTTGTTATTTATGTAGGGTTTTTTTTTTAAGCCACTTAACACAGACCCATGAATCATTCAGACATATAAAAGTCGCTTAACTCAAGGAGGGAATCAGTGTTCATCCCTTGAGTTAGCAGTCTACAAATAACAGACAATTTAGCAAAGAGCCCATGCTAATCTAACAATTTTAAATTCTATTTTTAGGAACTTTGTTGCCAGTGACAAAAAGGCTTAAAAAATAGTATTTTTAAACAACAAGGCAATTACCCAAGAGCTTATATCTGTAAATCTGGCATATCTCTATGTACTGTGCAGTGTGTCCTTAAAAAATCTGGGGAAGTTAGACAAGCAGATGATTTGGTTCAACAGTGAGTGTC